>NC_067169.1:120057373-120373206 GCF_903995435.1 Acomys russatus | reverse complement strand
GGCCTTGGCAATCAAGATGCTTTTCTCTTCCCAAGGATGCCATAGAGTGCTGAGTAGGTCATTCCTCTTTCTGTTCTTTTTAAATGATTATTTGTTCCAAAAATACTGCAATAATAACTCATTCAGCTTCCCAAGGAATTTAGCCTTTCTTAATTCCCTGTCACCCTTGCCTTTCTTGGGAAGTGGAATTGAGAAAGATTATTAGAGGCATTGTTTGCAGCCCCAAGGTTGATTTAAAAAAAAAAAAAAACCTTGGGCTGCAAAGCAGACATGGCCATAATCTTTCCTGGAGGGGCATCACCAGTGTTAAATTACCTACTTCATTCATGTAGAAGGCTCTGTGTAATATGAGCAGCACCTCTGAGCTGTAGGCCACAAGCCTGTTGCCAAAGGTTTGGTGACATATGAGCACATACGTACTTAGTCCCTGCATGTCTCCATCCTACCTTTACTTGAACCCTCTACAGAATCTCCCCAGGCTTCTGGACATCCCAGTGCATTCTGTCTGAGATGGTAAGACTAGGTGGCCAGCTAACATTCTGCATTGTGCATAAACGTCAAAGAATAGTCCCAAGATTCTGCACTCAGATGAATTAAAGGTCACTTTGGTAAGTGGATGCTGAAAATTCCCATGATCTCTTGTAAAAGGACCAGAGGAATCTTTTTTGTAGTTTCCCGTTATATCATCAAGTCTATTTCTCACAATTTTACCATCGTAAAGTTGGATAATAGACATACACAATTGACATCTTTCCTAAGAAGTAGACAATGCAAATATCAACATCGCCAGTTTACAGACCAAGATACTGAGACTCAGAGAAACTGTTGATTGCTCACGACCGGTGTTCACGAGTAGAGCTGGCTCCAATTTAGCTTTCCCATCTCACCTTTGCATTCTGCCTGCTTTCTGCAAACTAAATGGGCACTGATAGCTTTTCTTATAAGGATACAAGATGGAGAGCATTCCCACAATGTACTCATATCCACTACATGAATACAAGCATGGCCTTATTTTCAGTGCATGAAATATAGTATATAATTTCCACAGATAATTGAAGGTATTGTCTCTCAAAACTATAATAAAAGATGAGGCTTTGGGTTTATAAATTCAAGTCTGTGGGTGACATATTTACTGTATTTTAAAATGTTGCACCAAGATTTTTCTCCTTGCTCTTGTCCCATAACACAGTAGTTCCTCCATATCGTTTTAATATAGAGGTTAGTAGGTATTTAAAGAGGTTATATCCCTCATGTAAAACGTGTGATGGTGATGAAAACTCTTCCATAGTCCCCAGTGTGGAACTTCAAAATGCTACTTTCTGTAGAAAAAGCATCTTTGAGGATGTGACTTTAGTTAAAGATCTTAAGCTGTGGACATGAGGTGATTCTGAGTGCCAGTTATTGTATCTGTATAAGAGGAAGGCAGAAGATTTGACACAGATTCATAAACACAGAAGTAAGCAAAATATGGTGGCACACAATTGTAATCCCAGCACTTGGGGAGACAAAGGCAAGCGTATCTTTGTAAGTTGAAGGACAGCCTGCTTTACAAACTGAGTCTAGGACAGCCAAGGCTACACAGAGAAACCCTGTCTTGAAAAACAAAACAAAACAAACAAAACAAAAACATAAACACAGAAATAGGCTTTGTAAAGATGGAGACAGGGGTTGGAGTGATGTGATCACAAACCAAGGAGTAATGGCAGCCTTAGAAGCAGGAAGATATGAAGACAAATTCTCCCTTGAGCTTCGGGAAGAGTCTACTTTTGATGACACCTTAAATCATATAGTTCCTGCAACAGGGATTAAAGCAGAGAGTCAAAAATCTAGTCAAGTATAGAGAAATAACAAAGAGCTGGAGGTAATTACTCTTACAGAGACATTTTTAAATGGCCAATACATGAACAGGAAGATGTTAACTATCACTTATTAAAGCAGTGCCAAGGAAAGCTGTCACCTTTTTTTACACGTATATTTATATTATTACACATAAATAGAATAAACTACGTATGGCAAGAAGAACCACAAAACAATCAGGAATTATATAAATGTTACATTCATAGTGTTTTGGCTATTTGTATTTTTCAGTCTTGAAGAAAATATCTTTCCTATCTTGGTCAGTCTAAAAGTCTGAATGTAAATCAATATCTATCATATTTCCTCTTTATCAACTTACAACATCTATCTAGACCTAAAAACATCTCAACCCCTAAACAACTAAGCTTAATTGTAAAACTAAACTACATGTACTTTAGCCCCATCAGAGACTTGAGAAGGAATAAAATTAATTACCAGAGTATCCCTGGAGTGCAGGTTAGCAGCTTCCCAAACGAGAAGATGACAAAGACAGTTTGCTGCCTGAACAGTCACCCAAAACTCTCTATAACATTGGAGCATCATCTTCAAACTTCTGGCCCAATATATCTGACAGACATATTTGTGAGGCAGGAACTTGCTTACCCTGTCTTGGCAGAGTTTGGCCACCGATTCTGCCTGCAAGCAAGCTTGCCCACTTTTAGGCAGAATCCTATGTGGCCTAAAGAAAGACATTTTTCCCAGTGGATTGTTTGCCACATTTAAGCCATCTCCATAAGGAGGTTCACTGATGCTCATCCTCTTCTTTGAGGTAGGTTGGGTGTTGCCAGGAGTTAACCTATCTTGTTGTCAAATAATCTTTAACCTAATAAAAACATCTTTAAATGCCATATTCTATAGGTCTTTGAAGCTTTTGAAGACCTTATCTTACTATTTTACTTTACCTATCTATAGAATCCTATCTATCTGTTAAACAATTCGCTTATATTACCTAATTATCCTAAACAGCCTGCAATACCACTTTCAAGGTATTAGAAGTAAACACTATATTATAATTGAGTTGTGTGGGTACAATACCTCATATAAGAGTAGAAATATATATAGTATGTGTGAAGAATAATCTTAAATTTGGATTCTATACCAATATATCACAATTAACGTTATTTTGCATTTTGTATCAATATACAAAATTTTATATCAATGAATTAAAATAACCTTATTTAGGAGGATCCAAGATGGCGGCGAGCAGTGTGGACCGTGTTTGGAGGCTCCAGTGAACAATTCAGGGAATTGCACAGATTTCTGAGCCAGGAACACCAAGGTCTCCACACCACGGCAGCGGGAGTGCTCCACGGTTCGGAGGGACCAGGGTGCGGAGGACCTGCGTGCCCCTGCACACGGGAGGAGCGCGGATTTTCTTGGATCGGAGCAGCAGCAGCAGAGTCAGCAGCAACAGCAGCGGCCCCAGCAGCACCAGCGGCAGCAGTGGCAGTGGCTGACGTTTGCAGCTCTGAGCCTTCCAGTGGAGGCAATTACTGTGGTGGCCGGTGGGAGTTGCTGCGGGAGAGGGAACTCTGGATGGGATTTGGGTCGCGTGGTGCCTTGTGACCCAAACTGGACTCGGCGGACAGTTCAGCCCCAGAGTCTCAGGTTCAGCTCAGTGCGTAGTGCCGTGGAGACGCTGCTTCAGTGCAGCAAGCAATTCTGCCCTAGGCACTAGCTCAACTCAGCCACAACTCCCCTGTTGTGACACAGACTGGGCAGAGCGCTCAGTTCCACCCTAGGCACCAGCTCAGCACAGCCGCAGTCCTCCTGCTGTGACACAGGCTGGGCAGAGCGCTCAATTCCACCCTAGGCACCAGCTCAGTGCAGCCACATTTCTCCTGCTGTGACACAGGCTGGCGGGGGAGAGCTCAGTTCCACACTAGGCACCAGCTCAGCGCAGCTGCAGTTCTCCAGCTGTGATGCAGGCTGGGCGGAGCACTCAGCTCAACCAGAGGCACTAGCTCACATCAAGGAGCAGTTCTACCCAAGACATTAGCACAGCTCAGCGAGCAGTTCTGGGGCGCTAACACAAGCTGAGGTCAGCACGCAGAATCAGCCCAGAGGCCCTAGCTGGACTTGCCAGGCAGATTGGGCCCAGAGACTCTAGTTGAGCTGTGCGCACAGGCTTGGCGGCTCCAAGACTCTGGCTGGACTATCCACGCAGTATAGGCCCAGAGTCCCGGGCTGAATTCAGCGTGCACTGTGAGTCCAGAGTCCCTGGCTGAGCGCAGTGCACAACTCCGCCCCAGAGACTCGGGTGGAGCTCGGCGTGCAGTTTGGGGCCTGAGTCCCTAACTGTGCTTGGCAGACAGATTGGGCCCAGAGACTCAAGCGGAGCTTTTGGCACAGTCCTGGCTCTAAGACTCTGGTTGGATACAGTGTGCAGTTTGAATCCAGAATTCCTGGCTGAGCTTGGTGGACAGTTCAGGCCCTGAGTCAATAACTGACCACAACACACAATTTGGGCCAAAAGCCCCTAGCTGAGCTTGGTGTGCAGTCCCAGACCCCCAATATTCTGGCTGGACCCTGTGTGCATTTTGTGCCCAGAATCCCTAGCTGAGCTCGGCAGACAGTTCAGGTCCTGAGAATCTAGCTGAGCTCGGCACGTGGTTTAGGCCCAGTGTCCCTGACTGGACTTGGCAGGGAACCCAGAAGGTTGTGGATACCTTGGCCTGACCCAACGCTCATTCAGAGACCCAGAACGATTGCAGGACCCACAGCACAGGGGAACTGAGGATCACTGGCTATCAGAGACCAAAACGACAGGGCTAATCTCCTGCCATCCAAAGCAGTGCTTCCAGCCTACAGAAATCATGAGAAAACAAGGGAATCTATCATCAGACTCCCTCCATCCAACTCTGGAAGATACCCAACAAAAACAAAGACACCAAGATGTCTAAAGGACAGCGTAAAAGCATACGCAAAAACCCCCAAAACAACATGGCGTCTCCAGTTTCCAGCTATCCCAAAGAAAACAAACCAGAGAACTCAAATACAACGGAAATACAAGAAAATAACCTCAAATCCTTAGTAATGAGGATATTAATGGAGGAAACAAATAAAATTCGTAATCAAATGCAGGAGGACGCAGCCAAACAGGTGAGAGACATTAAAGAATCACATAGAGTGGAACTGGAAAAATATCAGAAAATGCAAACAACCAGATGAAAGAAATCAAAAAATCAGTTCAAGATCTGAAGACGAAAATGGATTCAATGATAAACACACAGACAGAAGAAAAACGAGAACGTGAGACTTCAGAGAAGAAGGTGAGCAACACAGAGGTAAGCTTTTCTAACAGAATCCAAGAGATGGAAGAACGAATCTCAGGTCTAGAAGATACAAGCACAGATCTTGAAGCAACAATTAAGGAAAATGGGAAATCTGTAAAATTCCTGACACAAAACATCCAAGAAATTACGGACACCATGAAAAGAAGAAATCTGAGGATAATAGGCATTGAAGAAAGAGAAGATATCAGTCTCCAAGGCCCAGAAACTATTCTCAATAAAATCATAGAAGAAAATTTCCCCAATCTAAAGAAAGAAATGCCTATAAACATACAAGAGGCCTACAGAACACCAAATAGAATTGACCAGAAAAGAAAAACTGCCCGTCACATAATAATCAAAACACAAAACGTACAGAACAAAGAAAAATATTAAAAACTGCAAGGGAAAAGGGCCAAATAACATTTAATGGCAAACCTATCAGAATTACACCCGACTTCTCAGTAGAGAACATAAAAGCCAGAAGGGCCTGGACAGAGATCCTGCAAACCCTAAGAGACCACAGACTGCTTTACCCAGCAAAACTACTTTACCCAGGAAAACTATCAATAACCATTGATGGAGAAAACAAAATATTCCGTGACAAAAACAAATTCAAACAGTACCTATCCACAAATCCAGCTTTACAGAAGGTACTAGAAGGAAAACTCCATCCCAAAGGGTCAAGCTACAACCAAAATTACTCAGGAAATAGATAACTATCCCATGGCAAAAACACAACTACACAAATGCTCAACTGGAAACAACATCAAAATTAAGACTCTGAACAGTCACTGGTCATTAATATCTCGCAACATCAATGGTCTCAATTCTCCAATAAAAAGACACAGACTAACTGAATGGGAGCATAAACAAGATCCAACATTCTTCTGCATTCAAGAAACACATCTCGCCCATAATGATAGGCATTACCTCAGGGTAAAAGATTGGAAAAAATATTCCAAGCAAATGGTCACAAGAAGCAAGCAGGCATAGCCATTTTAGTATCGAACAAAATAGACTTTCAACCAAAATTAATCAAAAGGGATGAGGAAGGACACTTCACACTCATCAAAAGTAAAGTCAACCAAGATGAAATCACAGTTCTGAACATCTATGCTCCCAATACAAGGGCACCTACATTTGTAAAAGATCTGCTAAAAAAGCTTAAACCACACATCGATCCCCACACAATAATAGTGGGGGACTTCAACACCCCACACTCACTGAAGGATAAGTCACTGAAACAGAAACTAAACCGAGAAATAACATCATTAACCAATGCCATGTGTCAAATTGATGTAACAGATATCTATAGAACCTTTCACCCAAACAAGAAAGACTATACCTTCTTCTCTGCACCCCATGGAACCTTCTCCAAAATTAATCACATCTTAGGTCACAAAGCAAGCCTCAACAGATAAAAGAGGATTGAAATAATACCTTGTATCCTATCAGATCACCATGCTCTTAGGCTGCAATTCAACAACAACAGAAATAACAAAAAGCCTACACGTACGTGGAAACTAAACAACTCTCTGCTAAATGACACCTGGGTCAGGGAAGAAATAAAGAAAGAAATCAGGAGTTTCTGAAATTCAATGAAAATGAAGGAACAACATACCCAAATTTGTGGGATACATTGAAAGCAGTGCTAAGATGAAAATTCATAGCACTAAGTGCCTTTAAAAAGAAATTGGAAACATGGCACATGAGCATCTTAACGAGACAACTGGAAGCCCTAGAAAAAAAAAGAAGCAGAAACACCCAAGAAAAGTAGATGCCTGGAAATAATCAAACTCAGGGCTGAAATTAACAAATTAGAAATTAAGAAAACAGTCCAAAGAATCAACAAAACCAAGAGCTGGTTCTTTGAGAAAATCAACAAGATAGACAGACCATTAGCCAAACTAACTAAAAGGCAGAGAGACAGTATTGAAATCAACAAAATCAGAAATGAAAAGGGAGACAAACAACAGACACTGAAGAAATACAAAGAATCATAAGATCCTACTTTGAAGGCATATATGCCACAAAATTTGAAAATCTAAGGGAAATGGACGATATTCTTGATCAAGTTCACTTGCCAAAGTTGAGTGAAGAACAGATAAACAAGCTAAATAGTCCCATTTCACCTACAGAAATAGAAGCAATCATTGATAGTCTGCCAGCCAAAAAAAGCCCAGGGCGAGATGGTTTCAGTGCAGAATTCTACCAGACCTTCAAGGGTGAGCTAATACCAGTACTCTTCAAGCTACTCCAAAAGATAGAAATGGATGGAAAATTACCAAATTCATTCTATGAGGCCATAGTCACATTGATACCTAAACCTCACAAAGACTCAACAAAGAAATAGAATTTCAGACCAATTTCTCTTATGAACTTCGATGCAAAAATACTAAATAAAATACTTGCAAAACCAATACAAGAACACATCAAAGATATCATTCTTCATGACCAAGTAGGCTTCATTCCAGGCATGCAGGGATGGTTTAATATATGGAAATCCATCAATGTAATCCACCATATAAACAAACTGAAGAAAAAAAAAACCACATGATCATCTCTTTAGATGCAGAGAAAGCATTTGATAAAATCCAACACCCATTCATGTTTAAAGTTTTAGAGAGATCAGGGATACAAGGCACTTTCCTCAACATAATAAAGGCTATATACAGCAAGCCAATAGCCAAAATCAAAGTAAATGGTGAGATACTCAAGGAAATTCCTCTAAAATCAGGAACAAGGCAAGGCTGCTCACTTTCTCCATAGCTCTTCAATATAGTACTCAAAGTTCTAGCCAGAGCAATAAGACAACAAACGGAGATCAAGGGTATCCAAATGGGAAAGAAGGAAGTGAAATTATCCCTATTTGCAGATGATATGATAGTGTACAGAAGTGACCCTTAAAATTACACCAGAGAACTCCTACAGCTGATAAACACCTTCAGCAAAGTAGCTGGATACAAAATTAACTCAAAAAAGTCTGTAGCCTTCCTATACACAAATGACAAGCTTGCAGAGGAAGAAATTAGGAAAGCCACACCCTTCACATTAGCCACAAGCAATATAAAATATCTAGGAGTCACTCTAACTAAGCAAGTGAAGGACTTGTTTGAAAAAAATTTCAAAACTCTGAAGATAGAGATTGAAGATGACCTGAGAAGATGGAATGATCTTCCTTGCTCATGGATCGGGAGAATTAACATAGTAAAAATGGCCATCCTACCAAAAGCAATCTACAGGTTCAATGCAATCCCTATCAAAATACCTACACAATTTTTTAAAGACATTGAAAGTTCAATTCTGAACTTCATATGGAAAAACAAAAACCCCAGAATAGCTAAAACAATCTTGTACCATAAAAGGTGCTCCGGAGGAATCTCCATACCTGGTCTCAAACTGTACTATAAAGCAATAGTAATTAAAGCAGCATGGTACTGGCACAGCAACAGGCTGGTTGATCAGTGGAATTGAATTGAAGACCCAGATATGAATCCACACACATATGGTCACTTGATTTTTGACAAAGAAGCCAAATCCATTCAATGGAAAAAGGATAGCATCTTCAACAAATGGTGCTGGTCTAACTGGAGGTCTATGTGTAAAAAAATGCAACTGGACCCATATTTGTCACCTTGCACAAAACTCAAATCCAAGTGGATTAAAGACCTCAACATAAAACCAGAGACACTAAGTCACTTAGAAGAAAAAGTGGGGAAGAGCCTGGAACATATTGGCACAGGAGACAACTTCCTGAACAGAACACCAACAGCCCAGGCCTTAATGTCAACCATTAATAAATGGGACCTCATGAGGCTGAGAAGCTTCTGTAAGGCAGGAGACACTGTCAAGAGAACAAAGCGACAGCCTACAGACTGGGAAAAATTCTTCACCAACCCTACATCTGACAAAGGTCTAACATCCAAAATATATAAAGAACTCAAGAAGCTAAACACTACCAAACCAAATAACCCAATTGAGAAATGGGGCTTGGAACTAAACAGAGAATTCTCAACAGATGAATATCAAATGGCTGAGAAACACTTAAAGAAATGCTCAACCTCCTTCGTCATCAGGGAAATGCAAATCAAAACAACTCTGAGATTCCATCTTACACCCATCAGAATGGCTAAGATCAAAAACTCAAGCGACACCACATGCTGGCGAGGATGTGGGGAGAGAGGGACACTCCTTCATTGCTGGTGGGAATGCAAACTAGTACAGCTACTTCTGAAATCTATCTGGTGCTATCTCAGAAAAACGGGAATAGGGCTTCCTCAAGACCCAGCTATTCCACTCCTTGAAATATACCCAGAAGATGCTCCAGCACACAACAAGAAAATTTACTCCACCAAGTTCATTGCAGCCTTATTCATAATACCCAGATCATGGAAGCAGCCTAAGTGTCCCTCAGTAGAAGAATGGATAAAGAAACTGTGGTACATATACACTATGGAATACTACTCAGCTATTAAAAACAAGGAATTCCCGAAATTTGTGGATAAGTGGATTGAGCTAGAAATGATCATAATGAGTGAGTTAACCCAGAAGCAGAAAGACTCAAATGGTATATACTCACTTATATGTGCATACTAGCCCAAGGGGCATGTCCCACGAAAGCCTTCACTTACCAGGAAACTGGGACAGAAGGGAGGACATCCTATTGGGACTCTAGATGAGAGAAGCGTGGGAGAATGGCAAAATAGAAGGATCCAGAGGGTCCTCGAAACCTACAAGTAGAACATTATGATAGGCAGATTCGGGCCCAGGGGTCCCGCTCAAACTAAGGCACCAGCCAAGGACAATACAGGAGGTAAACTTTAAACCCCTACCGAGATCTAGCCAATGGTCAGAACAGTCTCCACACTTGAGTGGAGAATGGGATATGACTTTCACACATACTCTGGTGCCTCACATTTGACCATGTCCCCTGGAGGGGGAGACCTGGTGGCACTCAGAGGAAGTACAGCAGGTTACCTAGAAGAGACTTGATACCCTATGAGCATATACAGGGGGAGGTAATCCCCCTTAGGAACAGACATAGGGGAGGGGAATAAGGGGAAAAGGGGAGGGAGGGAAGAATGGGAGGACACAAGGGATGGGATAACCATTGAGATGTAACAAGAATAAATTAATAATAAAAAATTTAAATTAAAAAATAACCTTATTTTTGTGTAACAATTAAGGCCTTAAGTTGAGGAGTAGATTCAATAGTCTACTTTTTGTCATTTCATCTGTATATATTTCTATATCCCGTTCTTTCTTTTCAACCCCTAGCTTCATACCTACAAAAGAAACACAAAAGAAAAGAGAGACATCCCTGAGTCCAACCTCGTTTTCTTTCTGTATAAGACCAATAGTAACTTATAACCAACTCCTAATGAAAATAAGCATGTGAGTCAGGTGTGGTGGTGCATTCCTTTAATCCCAGCACTTGGGAGGCAGAGGCAGGTGGATCTCTGTGACTTCATGGCCAGCCTAGTGTACAAATAGAGTCCAGGACATTCAAGGCTACATAGAGAAACCGTGTCTTGAAAAACAAACAAACAAAAAACAAAACAAAACAAAAAATAAACAAAAAGCATCTGTAGATCAAGAGAGCAAACAAAAACCTACCTAACCTCCCATTAGGGGAATTGACAAAGGCTTAAAGGATTCTAGATTGGTGGTGAAATCTTTAACTTTTGGATAGAGAGTAAGCCAGTATGCATGTTGAGGCCCATTTAGCAGCTCACTCTGAGGATGGGAATACCATGTAGAATATACAGGCAGAAGCCTAAAAGATGTTAAGCCAGGGTTATCAATATTGTTTCAAAGTGAAATCTTGACTATTCTTTTAATGTTCTCTTTATTTTCAGTATATTTTAAAGGTTTTAAGTGGCTATGCCTTTTCTCATTCTGCAATGTAATAAAGCTATTTTCAAAATAATAAAGAACTGCAGAAGATGTTGCAACATTAACACAGAGCTTTGCATCAAAGCTGCCTGATGTTCATAAGCAGATGTAGGGGGCACAGAACTCTGTAAATAGGAGATCTCTTGAGGTCTTCCACTCCCCAGCTGGGCTGCTTTAATATATGAATGGCTAGAAATAGGACATAACCTCTTAAGACTTCCTGAGAGAGTTGAATATGAAAATGCATGATAGCGTATTCAGTACTTTGATCAGTTCTGTGACAAAATATATAACAAAAACAACTTCTGGAAGGATTTATTTTAGCTCACAGTTCAGAAGATATTCTCTCTCTCTCTCTCTCTCTCTCTCTCTCTCTCTCTCTCTCTCTCTCTCTCTCTCTCTCTCTCTCTCGTGGTAGGGAGGGCATGTTATGAAGCAACTGGTAACACTCTATCCTCAGTGTGGAAGCAGAGAGAACTGACTGACGACTGGTACCCAGCTTTCTTTCCATTTCTGTGTCACTCAGTACATAGGATTGTGTTGCCTACACTCAGGATAGGTCTTCCTTCTTCAGTTATACCTTTTTACAAACACCCACATAGACATATCCATTCATGTGATTTTAGGTGATTCTAATTCTGGTCAAGTTGAAAGTAAGGATTACCTATAGTAGAATATTAAAAACACTGAAGATTTAACTAATGTCATCATTTATTAAGGAACTATTAATAAGCCTTCTAATATATAACAGGTTGAAGAATAATTCAAAGTGATATTCACTTCCCAATTTCCAGAGCCTATTAAAATGTTGGTTGATATGACAAAACTGACTTGTGATTCATTTAAAGATCTGGAGATAGAAGAACATTAAATTTTCTAAATTTCCCCTGACTATAATCATGTGTCTTTGTTATAAAGACAGGGATAGGGTTTTTGTTAGCATTGGAGAAGAAAATATAGTGAGAGAATGTGGTATTGGAGTGATGTGTCACTATGAGAAAAAGAAAATGGACTCTAGATATGGAAGAGATCTTCCCTAAGACCTTCCAGGATAAGAACAATTTTGTTAACATTTTTAGGCTTCTGATTCTCAGAGGCATAAGTATGTATCTATGATATGTGAAGCTGGTAATTTTGCATTAATTCATTATATCAGCCTTATGAAATAAATGTAAGCTTTGCTTCTGTAAGGCACTTGCCCTTGCATTTGTTATCTGTTTCTATCTGGAACTCACTATGTAGACCAGGTTGGCCTTGAACTCACAGAGATCTACCTGCTTCTACCTCTGCCTCTGTCTCCTCCTTGATGGGATTAAAGGTGTGCACCACCATATCCATTTCTTGCTAAGTTTTTTTTGCTGGTGGGGAAGGTTGTAGTTGGTTCAGCTTTCTATTCCAGAGTCCTTCTAGCTCAAGCCTGTGCTAGCTTTCTCTAGAACACTTTAAACAGCTTCCATATGGACATCTTGGCTTCACAATCACCATTTCAGCTTGATCATAATTCCCCAAACAAATATATAACCTTTCAACTCAGAAGAACTCAGGGTCTTTCCATCATTTACAGGACAAAAAACAGGGTCATAATCTATCTCAAGCCTTCCAATGTCTTCTTTCCTCTTGTTCTTCTCTACCTCCTGCTCTAACACAGCCACCATCATGACCATCACTCTTCCCATCCTTCTTCATAGGGCATCATATGCACTGACCCTCCACTTGGCCAACTCAAAACTTGAATTGTCCCTGCATGGGCATTCTCAGACATTCCTTATTTCTCTTTAACAGTTTTCTCAGACCCCTCTGATAGAAAATACACTCCCTTGGAGAGATCAGTGCTTTGTCTTTTGCCCTCATGTGACCATGAGCAAGTGGTGAGATGGGACTATCGTTGATTAATTTCTGCACCCTAGTGTTTGTCAAGTAGAATTTGGTGGCTCCTTAACACAACCTAACATTGTTTGGCAGTAGTAACAATGACACTGTCTCTTCTCTACTCCCAGGCTTTAGGAGCCCTGAGTTTATCTGAGAGGATGCCTAGTCTTGCATAATCATATTTGTTGTTCTTAATCAGGTTGTGATTATTGCATCTGTCCCTCAGGTCTGAACAAGCGCCTTTAATAGTCCTCCTCTGCTCTCCACCTCTTGGCTTCAGATTCCGCATCTGCAGGACTATGTTCCTCATTTTTTATTTTTTGCTTATCCCACACCATACTACCACAGTAACAGTGCCTGAATATCCCATGTGGCCTCATAGGTGTTTTTAGAGTAACAGCTGTGACATCGACAGCATGTGTACCCTACCATGTGCCGTGCAGGTTGTAATTGCTGAGTGCACACATGCTCACAGTAGCAGTTCTACAATATGGAAATACATGTGAACCAAGCAAGGGTTTGTGAGAACACAAATTGCCAGGTGCCGCCCTTTGAGATTCTGAATCAGTAGGCCTGAGACTAGCCCAAACATTTGCATTTCTAACAAGAAATGCAAAATCCAAAATCTTAAATCTAGGGAATGGTAATGCTGTTAGACTATGTACCACATTTGAGATCCTCTGGTCTTAGAAAGAGTGGGAATGAATTAACAAAAAGTAGTTACAAGAGGCCAGTGAGGCTCACACTTCTTGGCAAGTGATACATATAGAAGCTTGGAGTTCAGCAGAGGGTGAGATGTTCTGGCATGCATGTAGGATAAAGGTGATGGAAAAGGATGCACAGAAAAGGAAGGGCAAATTTGAAGACGTTGGGTGTCTGTTTTATGAATTGGTATCATATCCAATGAGTCAGTAATGTTTGGACACCATTTATTTTTTAGATAATATTTGTACCAATTATTTGAGAATTTCACACAATATATTATTTGTCATATTAACCCCTGCCACTTTCCAGATCCACCCCATATCCCTCCCACACAACTTTGGACTCTTTGGACTTCATGTTCTCTCTCTCTCTCTCCCTCTCTCTCTCTCTCTCTCTCTCTCTCTCTCTCTCTCTCTCTCTCTCTCTCTCTCTCTCACTCACTCACTCTTTCTCTCACTCTCAGTGAAATTTGTGCTGTCTAAATACTCTGCGGTGTGGGGCCTGCCCTGGAGCATGGTCAACATACCAGAGGTCTTTAAAAAACCGACTCTCCCTCTACCAGAAGCTATAAACAGCCAATAACTCCTCAGCAACTCATGCCCCACCTCCCTGCTTCTATGCTTGGATTTTGTCTGTCTTTGAGGTGGTCCAAGTCTTATTCATGCTGTAATAACCACTGTGAGTTCATATGTGTATCTGACTTGATATGTCCAGAAAACACTGTTTCCTTGTAGTCACCCACTACCTCTAGCTCTTACAATTTTTCTGCTCCCTCTCCCCGAGACTTGGGGCAAACGGAGTGATACAGATGTTCCATTTAAGTCTAACTGAACTGCCAGAGTCTGCTCTTGATGATATCGAACAGATCCTAGACCAGGGAGTGAGGATTGAGATATAAAAGGACAGAAGTAAGAAACAGAAGCAAGAAATCGTCCAAAACACAAGATAGGCTCGAGAGAGCCTGCAGTCAATACCACATGACACCTCAGCTTTATTCACCAGTTCAATTTATACACATCTCAGGCATGGGGAAACAAAGCAGAAGGTCATGCTCAGGAGATAACGAGGACGTTCTCACAGCAAAAGCGGTGTAATCTCAATCGACTCTCGGCCTTGAGGCCACAGTGTACTTTTTCTGATAGTCTGAAGACCTTGAGTGTATACTTGGCAGAACATCTTGCTTGATCACTGTCTCAGCAATCTATGTGATTTTTACACTGGAGCAGAGAGCATGAGAGCAATGCTTATGGACAGAGAGCCTTTATAAATGGCTCCCGGCACTGAACATTCCCCAGCCTCTCATTTTCTGCGCAATGACCAGTTGTGGGGCTGTGTACTAATCATCATCTACTGAAAAGAGAAGCTTCTTTAATGATAGTCAAGAGATGTACTAATCTATGAGTGTGGTGATAAGTCACTAGGAGTCATAGAGATCATCTGTTCAGTTCCTGTATCCTGTTCTAACCATAGCTTCAGGAGCTTCTGGGAGAAAAGAGAATCTGTGATAACAGAAAAGTGACATGTAAGGCTGCTGTAGTGGGTGAGATATGTCCAACATCCTAGGAAGTTGTTAATTCAAGAAGAAGCAAGAACAAGCAGTAAATTCCATAATTTCTAATTGTTTTTCATGTATATTTGTTCTTATTTATGCCTATATGTTATAGCATTTCTTAGTTTAAAGATAAATGTTATCTATCTTTATGAGAACCCTCCATGTACCTTTTACCAAATCATTTTCAGAGTGTAATATTATTTTCATTTTCTCAGTAGTGTTTCATCTCACTAGAATTTATTTTCCTTATATTTACCACTTTTAGTAGTGGTTTTCCTTGTGTGTTTTCGAACTTTTGGATAATTTCATATAGTAACACATTTTCTTCTATTTTCTACCCTACCACTCCAACCCCATATAATGTGCTTGCTAACACTACCCCCTAGTACTCTAGGACCCTCAGTCAATAATCTTGTTGGCTCAGAGCTTCCTTGCTCCTGTAATGCTGGGCATATGCTCACATTTATAGGTAACTTAGACTACCTTTTGGATGATTGGTTGTGTTTGCTTCATTTAAATACGTAGGTGTGCAGCTCAATGTACACTACATCTCTGACCAGAGGGTACTTGTAATTTGTAGAAAGCCTTCATGGATGGGTAAGCCTCAAATTAGTACCTGATTTCAAATATTGATCTCCATCTCTTCATTGCTATGCAGGAGCAGAAGTGGCCATCTCTCTCTGCTTCTGGATCCAAAGCTCAGCTGGCCTGTGGCTTCATCCCCCCTTAACATATATGTTATGCTTCATTTTTGCTCTACAGAGTTATTTATTTATATATTATTTATATACTTTGTTGGTGTGTTTCTCCATTTTCTTTTTATAGTATATATTCACCATGTTTTTGAGGGATGATCTCAAAATGTAATCTTAAACACCTACTTCTAGTGGTAGACTGTTTGCCTAGAATGGACAAGACTCTTAGTTCCATTCCTGGAACCTCAATTAAAGTTGCTTTAGCCAGAAGTCTAGGTTGGTTTAGCATTCAGGAGTCTTTCACAGGTGTTGTTTGGACCCTGAACTGATTCGTCAGACTGCAGGTTATATCATTTCCCGGAGGCTGCCACAGCAAAGTCTCATGATTTGGCAGGATGCACATAACAGAAATGTATTCTTAAGATTCTAGAAGTAAGAGTTTCAAAACAAAGGTGTTGGCAGGACCATAATTTCTCTGAAGATTCAGGGAAGGACTTCTCAATTCCTAGCTTCTGATTGAGATGTCAACATTCTTCATATGGCTATCTTTGTGTTTGTCTCTATTTTCTAGTCTCATTCCTAAACCTAATACGGCCTTAATCTTAACTCTTTTGATTTTCTTTTTTAAATTTTTATTTATATATTTTATGTGTGTTTTTATTCTTGCCAGAGGGAAGTGGTCAAAAAGCAGGCAGCAGAGTCCATGTCGAAGACATCCCCCATTCCCTTTACTAGGGGACTCACATGAAGCCTGATTTGCCCATCTGATACATCTGTGTAGGGGGCCTAAGTACAGTCCATGCATGATACTTGGTTGGTACTTCAGTCTCTGTAAGCCACATGTACCCAGGCTAGTTGACTCTGTTGGTCTTCATATGGAGTTCTTATCCCCTCCAGGTCCTTCTATCCTTCTCTCAACTCTTCTACAAGTCTTCCTGTGCTCTGATCAGCGTTCGATTGTGAATATCAGCATCTGTCTTCATCTGCTACCAGATGGAACCTTTCAGACGACAACATTGCTAGGACCCTGTCTGCAATCATAGCATAGTATCATTAATTGTCAGTGGTTGGCTCTCTCCCATGGGATGGGTCTCAGATTGGGCCAGGCATTGCTTGGACATTGCCTCAATCTCTGTTCTATCTTTATCCCTGCATGTCTTGTCAACAGGGTAAATTTTGGGTCGAAGTTTTTGTGGGTAGGTTGGTGTTCCCCTTCCTCCACTAGGAGTCCTTTCTAGTTAGAGGGTGGCCTCTTCAGTCTCCATGACCTCTGATCTTAGAAGTTCTAGCTAGAGCTACCTACTCTGGCATAGATCTCCTACTTTTCTCAGAGATGCTTCTGACCTTGGTTTCTCTTCTCTCTCCAAGCCTCTGGTCTCCCAGCCCTACTCTCCTCACATGTGATCACTACCTTCATTTTCATTCCAACACCCTCTCCTACCCCATTCTCTCTCTTCAACCACTTCTTCTGTCTATTTTATTTTCTCTTCTGAGTGAGATTTAAGTATCCTTCCTTGTGCTGTCCTTGTTTAGCTTCTTAGGGTCTGTGAATTGTGCTACAGTTGTTCTGTACCATACGGTCAATATTATAATGAGTACATACCATGTGTGTCTTTCTGAATCTGGGTTACATCACTTAGGATGATCTTTTCTAGTTCCACCCATTTGCCTGAAACTTTCATGATGTCATTGTTTTAATAGCTGAGTGGTAGTCTACTGTGTAAATGTACCACATTTTCTCTAGCTATTATTCGGTTGAGGGACATCTAGATTGTTTCCAGCTTCTGGCTATTAAGAAAAAAGCTGCTATGAACATAGCTGAGCAAGTGTCTTTGTTGAATCGTAGAGTATTTTTTGGGTATATGCCCAGGAGTGACATAGCTGGATATTGAGGTAGTTCTATTTCCAATTTTCTGAGAAAGTACCAGATTGATTTCCAAAGTGGTTGTACAAGTTTGCACTCCCACCAGTAATGGACAAGCATTCCCCTTTCTCCACATCTTCACCAATATACACTGTCACTTGAGTTTTTGATCATAGCTATTCTGACAGGTGTAAGATGTGATCTCAGAGTCATTTTGATTTGCATTTCCCTGATGACTAAGGATGTTGAGCATTTTTAAAGTAGCCATGAGAGATTTCTTTTTTTTTTCTTTTTTTAAATTAATTTATTCTTGTTACATCTAAATGGTTATCCCATCCCTTGTATCCTCCCATTCTTCCCTCCCTCCCATCTTCTCCTTACTCTCCTCCCCTATGACTGTGCCTGAGGGGAACTTCCTCCCCATTTATATGCTCATAGGGTATCAAGTCTCTTCTTGGTAGCCTGCTATCCTTCCTCTGAGTGCCACCAGGCCTCCCCCTCCAGGGGACATGGTCAAATATGAGGTTTCTATGTTGAGAATTTTCTGTTTATCTATATACCCCATTTTTAATTGGATTATTTGGTTTGTTAGTGTTTAATTTCTTGAGTTCTTTATATATTTTGGATATTAGCCCTTTGTCAAATGTAGACTTGGTGTAGAACTTTTCCCAGTTTGTAGGCTGTCACTTTCTTCTGTTGGCAGTGTCCTTTACCTTGCAGATAAATGATCTAGAGGTGTCAGCAACTCCACAAGAAGACTAAGAGATCCAACTAACCAGGGACCAGAGGGGCTTATGGAGAGGAAAACACCAATTAAGGACCATGCATAGACTTTGATCCCTTCCCTCTGGTGAGACTGCCTTGCTAACTAAACCATAGGGCATGAAGACTTGCTCAGTCCTAATGTAACTGATAAGCTGGGGTAGGTGAGTAGGGCAGGCTCCACTTTCCTGAGGAATAGGGGAGGGGTAAGGGGAAAGCAGGGTGGGGGATGGGGGGAAGGGTGGGAATGGTAGAAGAGGATAGAGAGGCTATGATAGAGATGTAAAGTGAATAAAAAATTAATTAATAAAAAATGAAAGAAATGCGCAACATCCTTAGCCATCATGCAAATCAAAATTACTCTGAGATTCCATCTTATACTTATCAGAATGGCTAAGATCAAAAACTCAGATGACAGCACATGCTGCTTAGGGTATGGAGAAAGAGAAAACGACATTGCTGGTGGAAGTGCAAACTTGTACAACCACTTTGGAAATCAATCTGGTGCTTTCTCAGAAAACTAGAAATAGCTCTACCTCAAGACCCAGGTATACAACTCCTGGGCATATACCCAAAATATGTTTCACCAAACCACAAGGACACTTGCTCAATTATGTTCATAGGAGCTTTAATCATAATAGCCAGAAACGGAAAACAACCTAGATGTCCCTAAACTAAAGAATGGATAAAGAAACTGTAGTACATTTACACAATGGAATACCACTCATTTATCAAAAATAAGGAAATCATGAAATTTGCAGGCAAATGGATGAAACTAGAAAAGATCATCCTGAGTGAGGTAACCCAGACCCAGAAAGACACACATGGTAAGTACTCACTCATAAGTGGATATTAGGCATATAGTACAGGATAGAAACAGTACAATCCACAGACCCAAAGAAGCTAAGTTACAAGGAGGGCTCAAGGAAGGATGCTTGAATCCCACTAATAAGGGGTAATTAGACACCCTAGACATCAGAAGTGGAGGGAGAGAGGGAAACTGGGTGAGAGAGGGGATGGAAAGGGGAAAGGAGGGGGATCAGGTGTGGAGAGATTGAGGATAGAGGGTAAGAATGCTTGGAGAGATAAGGGAAATTGGTGTTAGGGCATCTCTGGGACAAGTTGGAGACCTGGGATTGGGGAGGCTCCTGGGAAAATATAAGAGCAACCGTATCTGAAATTCCTACCAGCAGGGGATACTGAAACTGAAGTGGATACATCCTGTAGCCAGGCAAGGCCTTCCACTGCAGGGAGGTAGGCATCAACCCATCCCCCAAATCCTCAACCCCAAATTTGTTCTATGTACAAGATATGCAGAAATAAATGGTGGATCAGATATTGAGAGAATGTCCAACCAATACCTGGCCCAACTTGAAACCCACCGATGAGAGAGACCCAACCCCAGACACTATTAATGATACTCTACTATCCTTTCAGCCAGGAGCCTAGCATAATTGTCACCTGAGAGACTTCATCCAGAAGATAATGGAAACCCAGATGCAGAGACCCACAACTAAACATTAAGCAGAACTCAGTGAGTCTTGTAAAAGAGATAGGACTGAAAGATATTGTGGGGTCAAGGACACCACAAAAAGACATGGATAGTCAACTAACCTGGAGGTTCATAGAGACTTAACCACCAACTGAAAAACATGCAAGGCCCGGCCCTAGTCCTACTACACATATGAAGATGATGGGCTGCTTGGTCCTCAAGAGGGTTCCCTAACAATTGGAGCAGGGACTGTCTCTAACATGGAGTCTGTTTTCTCCCTCTGGATCTTGTTTCCCTAACAGGGCTGCCCTGTATGGCCTCAGTGAAAGAGGAGGCACTCAGTCCTGATGTGACTTGATATGCCAGGGTGGGTTGGTACCTGGGACGGTATGGGGAAGTGGGTGGGAAGGTGAGACTGGAAGGAGAGAAGGTAGTGGGGTTGTGATTGTAATGTAAAGTGAACAAAAAAATTAATGAAGAAAAAAGAAAATGGAACTGGATTATAGAACCTGAAGTCATTACCCAATTTTGTCTGAGCCAAATCCTTGTGAGTGTATTATTCTTCTAAGAGTGCATCACTAGCATAGTATCCTTATACATGGAACAGAAAATAGTTTCTGGTCTTTGTAACCTGGTTAATGTTCCTGGATTGTGGGCCAGTACTCAAGTTCAGAATGACAGGCATCGTTCTTTCAAGAGGTAATTTGGCAATTTAGAATTGACAAAGTAAGTCTAGGGAAACCTCATTAACTAGCTATATTGGAGTATTTGGCATTATAACCGGAGGTCCCAAGTGGCTGAACCTTTTGCATTGAAACCTGCTTTGTACAGTATTGTTGCTTCTCTTTCCTATGTTGGTAACCGGTCCTGACGTTTTCCAGCAGCTCTGTACCTCTTTTTGTAACTCGTTGCTTCTGTGTGCTCCATTTTGAAAGACATATGGGCATGGGAAGATCAAATGAAGATAAGCCTAGAGATCTACTGGTGAAGGAGTGTAATGGAAGTTTTGGTTTCTTTAAAAGCTCAGTTATGTTATATGAATATGTTTTTTGTTAGTCCCAAGTGTGGACTTTTAGTTTGTCTAACAGCTGATAATTGCCTAGTGTGGGGTATTGTCTTTGCCAGCTGCAGTTAGTTTAATTCTGAGGACTCTGAGGGTATAAATATGAGAGCTCAGAGAGAAAGAAAGCGTGACAGTTTAGATAGGATGGAGAGAGAGAGAGAGAGAGAGAGAGAGAGAGAGAGAGAGAGAGAGAGAGAGAGAGAGAGAGAGGAGTGGTTTCAATTAACCCTAAACAGCTGGGAGAAGTAAAGAAGTCTACACCCCCTCTCTCCACTAACCTTCTTTCTCGCATACTTAGTTGTTGGAGTGTTGAGGATTGGCATGGAGAATGCAGTTAGAGACAGTAAATACCCAAAATAAAATAGAATTTAATAAATAATGACAACAGAGGAGGGTAAGAGATCTTCAATGTTGTTTACCTTGTAGAGAGCTTTATGGTTCTGCTAGGTCACTGTATAGGTGACCTCTAGCAGTTGCTATTGGTTCCAAAGACTTTGCTTAGACTTGGAACCCATCCTTACTACTGATGGCCTGGAATGGTCAGAGTGATGGGGCTGAAGCCCCAGCTCTTTCTCCTGCACCACTAACCAACTGCCAGCCACAATCACTCACTTTTTTCCCTTGAGATTCCCAGGCTGGGGCCTAGACTCCAGGCACTGTACTCCAGACAGGATACCATAGGCTGTAGGGAATAACAGAAATAATAAGGGCCTTGAGGGCAGCCAGACCAAAGTTTTAATTCCTACTCTGTCCACATACATCTGAGAAGAAATAGCTTAACCTTTCTAGTCTTGATTTAACTATTTATAAAATGAGGAAAATAGTATTACATACTAGCATCTACCACAGACTTTTCAGGAAGACATCTGATTGTCAAGTAAAATGAAGAGCAAAATTATCTTATGTGCTATAGGTATTTCCTGTAGGCCGAACAGTTTCACAATCTTTTGGGCATCTATTGGTTTACTAGGTATCAGAAAGGTTTTCCTGCTTTGCTTTCCCTTTTCTGACATAGTCACATGAGCAATAATCATGGCTTCTGTATCCTGCTGGCCCTGAGTAAGTCAGACACAGAGCTGGGCACTCCAGGAGGGCATGGAGGTGAGGCCTTCTTGGTCTCACCCTGTCTCTGTTCTTTGCTCTCCAAACTCTTAAGTCTCTGGTCTTTAGGTAGAAGCCATTTTTTGTGTCTCTAGTCTCCTTTGAATGGGAAAAAGACAAGAAATTCCAGATTCTATCATCTTGAGAGGAGTGAGATGAGGTGAGAGCAACTCTGTATCCTCTCTCCATCTGAAGAGCTCCCTAGTAGTCCTGGAAGGAAGAGGGATTCCTATTCCCTTTCATTCCCTGGAATCACTGCATCTCAGCCAGGCACTGAGAAAATTCGTGGGTAAGCGGCAAACAGACTACAGTGAGCTAGATTGCTATTTAGAATCTGAAGCACCTTACACAATCCTTTGATATAGTTAAAATCCTTTCTAGGTGTTTTTAAAGCATCTTAATCCACATTTTAGAGATGAAGAAAGAATCAACATGGTGTTTGGGGTCAAGGTGCATTTGTTCAAGTTAGCAGCTTAGTATAGCCAGAGCCTTTTTCTTTTTCTTTCTTTCTTTCTTTCTTTCTTTCTCTTCTTTAAGCCTTTTCTATTCCACGTTTGTCCTATCACTTTGAAATCAAATAAATAGAAGAAAGCAACAAATTTGCCCACTATCTCTTTAGTAACCTGCCTGTGAATACTTGGAACCTATGAACATGAGGCTTCACTTCCAGAAAAGGACAATTTGAGAGGATTGTGTTTAGCACCAATGCCCCTATTCTGCCTATGTTATTCAAGCTTTAGACGTCATGAGCTCAACTCTTTGGTTATGTGGTAGACTTGGCTTAGAAAAGAAGGTAGGGGTTGGAGGCAAAGCTGGAATAAAAGCTGTTCCTCTCTGGCACATGGACAGGTATTTATATATATTATACCGTGTTGACACATGCTTCCTGACCTTCATCTTCTGTACTTACAAGTTACTCATATTACCCTTGAGAGGCTGACATGAGGCTCAAAAGTCAACAGACCAGCCAGTCCTAATCTATGGGGGTAAATTTATATCTGACTTGGCTAGATAACCCCATTCATGGGGGCAGCCACTTAGGGTCAGGTACTTCAGACACTGAGATAAACATAGTGCATGAACCGTGCCCAAGCAGGCAAGTGATGAACCTGAAGTGAAAGCATTTCCTCACCAGTCCCAGAGGCCTGACAGAGATATGTTATGTGCTGTATACATAGAGTTGTTAAAAGTTCTGCAAAGATATAAAGGACCTAGGGTTATTTGGGCTTCAAATAAATGATCAATATTATTTTAGCATATGTATATACTATATGATCATTGGACATATACCAAAAATCATCCAGTTTAATGTAAAATTTATATCTAACTAGATAACCTATACTTTTATTCAGTGACTATATGTGAGCATGAAGTAGGCATGACAGAGGCAGCAGGTGGTTAGACAAGGGATTGTTTGTTTATATTTTCATTTTGAAGAAAGAATCAACAACCCAGGAAATACATGATGTTTCTACTAAAGCAATGTCATGACTTCTGTCCTTTCCTTCATGCACAGGAAGAACATCTATAAATCAGGAATTTTGTCCTGAAAATCCCCTTCCAGTAGACTTTTCTGCCTTTCCTGACTGTTGCCAGAATGATGTTTTTCCACATTCATCTGAGTACCATTGGGGAATTTTTTGAAAGGGTGATTTTTGCTTATTTAAATTTCAAATTCATATAATGATGCCTATACTTTTCTGAGATGGAATAAAAGAACTGAGTTTACCTTGATGTCTAAAACAATCAAAGAAAAAGCAAGACACAAGAAGCAATGTTTAACAGAATGCCAGTTATTAAGTAACAAAAGATAGTAATGGTAAGAGATGAGAAACAGTAAGGTGATGGCTACACTGGCCCAAGTTTCTTCTCAAGACAGTAATTCTAGACTGTAAGTCCCCTAAAGGGAGCTCTGTAGGCTCAGGAGATTTACTTCAGCTCAGATGTGGTAAGTACCTCATACAGGAAGGCATCAGGATGTAAGAAGTGATAGGGAGGATCAAATTCACATCTCAAATTGGAACCTAGAGAGCGGGGAGAGGCTCTTTTATAATAATTCACTCTCACAAGAATTAAGTCAATGTTCAAAAGGGGCTATTTTGTCCCTTCTCAAGGACAGCATTTCCAAAGACCCAAACAACTCCTACTAACCTCCAAGTCTTGAAGATCCTATCACCTCAGCATTGCTACACCAAAGAACAGGCTTCAACGCATGAACCTTTGAGGGATACACACTCAAATCATATCTAAACCAATGTGTAAGTACAGCAGCAAATCAGTTGTTGTTTCACAGAAAGCTAATAAGAAAAGCACTGAAAGAAACACACACACACACACACACAGACACACACACACACACACACACACACACACACACACGTGGGTGAGGCACATTCACATGCATGCACGCATACATGCTTGTATTTAACAGGAGAAAATTCTTGCCAGACTGCCAGATGGTTATTTAACAGACTATTAATAGCTAGGCTGTATAAAAACTCAAAATTTAATACATAGGAATATATTTATTTTTACATGGCAACATCTTTATTTATCAGAGAAATATAAATGAAACCTATACTGAGATTCCATATCATCCATTAATGGCTACAAGAGCCCAGGTGGGGAAGACTTAGCTCTTAGTCAAGGAATGGACCTGGCGAACAGGAATATTTTTGTTTGGAGTCATCTTTTCAATGCTTCTACTTGGTTTTTCTATTACTTATTCAAATCACCCAATTCTTTTAGAAATCTTGAGAATGACTGGGCTAGACAACTTGTTTAAAGGAAAGCAAGTTTAGGCTTGAGATTAGAATCCTAATCTCAAAGTCCTAGTCTCAAAGTTTCAAATTACTCAATGTTTGCAGGATTATCTATAGAATGGTCTTAGAAATGTATGTAAGGGTGATTGGCAATTCTTAGAGACAATGCACTTTGTATCTAAAGTGTTTGGTAGCAGCATAGTGGAGCATAAAGTATATAAGAATCTGCAGAACACACATGCATAGATGTCAACACTGACATCCATTCCACTTATTACAGTAAGAGTGTATTGCAAGGTAAAACAGGGCCTTCTCTCACATTCATTTACAACATGCCTGGGACATACATCCTCTCATATAGACATAAAAACTGGGACTCAGAGGTCATAGATAACTTTAAGCTGTCATACTACAAACAAAGGGGAATAGAATTTTTCAAGTGTTTCAAGAGGAGGCCGAAGACAGCAATAACTGAGGGCACAGCCTGTCTGAACACCAGCCTCATCATCACACACAGCCTAAGGCAATGTACTCTCTCAGCCAGCTGGCTCACCTGTACCCGCCATGGCAAGGTTATTTATATGTAAAGAGTCAATACATATATGACACAGCTAATGTCAGCCCTGGGCACTGAGTGTTAGTCAAGATCAGTAATTACAGTTTACCATACATCTGCAAAGGAGCCGAGGAACAGATCTTGATGTTTTCCAACACAAAATAATGTGACTCCTTTGATTTGGCCATTAAACAATGTATATATGTACAGAAGTACCTCATCACACATGAAGAATTACTATGCCTCAATTAAAAAATTTAAAAGGAAGATAATAATTTCATCATTAATAATATATTAATCTAACCTAAAATACTAGCTTTCTGGGTGTTATAGTTTGGATGTAGTTTTCCTCCACTCAAATTCATGTTGAATTGAGTCCAACTGTAATGTTATTGAAAAGTGGTAGTATCATTAAGAAGTGAGTGTATCACTAGAGATTCATGCTTTTCTCACAGGTCTAGGCAAATTCTCATGAGATTGCATTAGTTACCATGAGAGTGGACTGTTGTAAAGCAAGGTTGCTCTTCAAGTTGTATGCCTTTTCTATGTACCTATTTGTTATTAGTTGAAAGCGCATGATGAGACCTTTGCTGGCATGCTGTTTTATTTCAAGGAATACAAGCAAAATTAAACCTCTTTCCTTTTGTATTATTGAACATTCTGCGACAGCAACAAGAAATGGAGTAAGAGAGCTGTAATTAGCATAAACGTCTATGAATGTTCAACATGTAATAGTTGGTCAATATTTGAACTTATTTTGGGCATTGATATGTTTTGTGACTTCTTCCCAAGCTACCAAAATATCATCCTCAGAACAGAGTTCATCACTTCCACCTAGGAAAGATCCTATTCATGCTACTCAGAGAGTAAAAATGAATCTGCAAAATGTCACACATAAAATGCATGTATATGCTCAAATTTGCAACTGGGTCTCCATAAACCTAAGCCCACTGGAAAGTTGGTGGCCAGGGTTATGACTGAGAAGAATTTGAGGGCTGTATTACATCAAGCACTTTTCCAAGGAATGGATCAAGGTCCTCAGACACCTTCCCAAGAGAAATGAATGATATTTGCCTTGGTTTGTTGGTCATCTGCCAACAGGAAATCCTCTTGTGGCACTTCTAAGAACGTTTTTACAGGACAGAGATACTAAATATCTAAGTGATGGAGCACAGAGAAAGCCACAAATCCCTTTTGGCACCTGTTCATTGATGTACTAAATGCTTTATAAATATTTCAATGGCACAGATGCAGCTTTGCCTGCTATGGGCTGGGTAATATGAGCAGGGTATTGCTATGGCTGAGCAGAGAAAGTGCTTTATTTGTGATGTGCTGGGGTGGCAGCCCATTTGGGGAGTGATCACTGATCCTCAAGGGGTCAGTCCCAGAGAAGTTCATAGCTCTGCTTCATTTCCCTCCCTGGGAGCTCTGCCTCAATTCCCATGATTTCTGCTAACCTGCAAGCCTTTCCTCTTTTCCTTCTTAAGACTCCAGTTTGCCTGATTTGAGCTGAGGTTGGAGTGTGACCCCTCCTAGTGCTAGCTGGACAAATACTAGGGAGATAGTGGAAGACATTCTTGTTTGCTTTTTTTGTTGTTGTTTTGCTGTGATAAAAACACACTGTGACCAAAACCAACTTAAGGGAGCTAAGGATTTATTTCAGTTTATACCACCAGGTCACAATCCATCATTACAGGACAGTCAGGGCAGGAACTTGAAACTGAAACCATAGAGGAATGCTGATTGTTGGCTTGCTCAGTAGGTCATGACAGCCAGCTTTCTTACAAAGCCAAGGCCCAACTTCCGAGTTATGGTGCTGCCCACAGTGAGTTGGACCCTCTTACATTAATCATAAATCAAAACAATATCTCACAAACATGGCCACTGGCCATTCTGGTACTGGATAATTTTCTACTGTGGTTTTCTCTTCCCAGGTGATTCTAAGTTGTATCAAGTTGATAGATGGACAGATGCTGAACATAGGATGAGCTGACCATTGTGATTTCGTTTCTCAGATGTTGCTTCCATTACGATTATGGTAGCACTCTATCACCATCTTGATATGTTAGTCTAAGGATTTGGCAGATAAGCGACTATAAGTCCACTGGGTGTGCCGGTTTATGGACTTCTCTCTTGTAGAGTGGGATTCATATTTTAGGACAAGTCTCATGCCAGCTAGTGGGAAGAGCCAGGAAAATAAAATGCCCCAGTCTTCAAGTCAGGGTATTTAAGTTCTAGCTCAGATATCATTAATTCCTTGTGGATGGTGAGAATAAACCTGTCCCTCTCTGGAAAGACCAAGAACTAAGTCATCCTGGAGGTATCAGAGCAATGAAAAAGAGGAGGTACTTTGGCTTCTGGTACAGACCTCTAGACTAGTCAGGAAGTATTTGGGCCAATATCCCTTTGTAAGAAGCCCTATAACTCAAGACTGAAATCCTGATCCTACTGCTAAGTATCTATCTTGGATTTTAAGCTGAGAATGATTTGCTTCCAGCCCTCATTGTACTGTAGGGACTAAATGAAGGAGTAGAGAAGAAGAATGTGTCATATTGCAGGCACCATGTCAGCTTCTTCAGGGGCAGACATTCTAGTTATAGATCACAAGGCAGGCAAGTCAACGGGAAGCATCTCAGATATCATGAGGGGCTACAGCTTGGAAATGGACTTTCCTGTAGAATGTCAGGCTGGTAAATTGGTGAGTTGGAATTTATTGCTCTAGATCCTGGGGAGTTGAGTAGAGAAGTGCATGTCTGCTGACACTGTGTTGCCTGTTAGACTCTGGTCATCACTCAGTGCCTGTTGAATGACCATCCTCTTTTTCTCAGATTCAGTGGTTCTTGAAATCATTAAATATGAATAAAGCTTTGCTGGCTGTGGTGGTGCATGCTCGTAGGATTTACTGAAGGAGGCAGAGGCAGAGGCAAGAGGATCATGAGTTTGAAAGAAGCCTGGGCTACACATTTTTAAAGCCAGGTGATAGCAGTGCATGCCTTTAATCCCATCACTTGGGAGGTTGAGGCAAGTGGATCTATACAAGTTCCAGGCCAGCTTAGTCTACAGAGGAGGTTACAGGAGAGCCAAGGTACACAGAAAAATCCTGCTTCAAAAAACAAACAACAAAATACTGAAGCTTTTATTGGAAGAGAAAAAAGTCCACATTTGAGAAAGTGACTCATCATCAGTAAATATTTAGCTAAATCTTCCAATAGCAATGAAAGCATAAAAGTAATACATTGTGAATTAATTTTTCAGGCTGTGAGCATTCAGCTACTCCCAAGACCTCTTTGGAAGTCTTAGATTGGATGCACCCACATTCACTCTTTACTGAGGAAGGAGACCAATGGGATATGTAGACTTTACTGACATCCAATCTCCAGCCTCTTCCTGGTCAGGTTTTACAGGAACCTCTAATTTGAAGCTACTCTCCTGGGCTAAAGTGAGTGTAATCAGACACCTCGCTGCAGCCCCATGCTCCTATTTAGTTTTGCCCCTTCACAAACATGGGCTGGAGACTGCTTTTATTATCTAGCTATTTCCTCCAGATGGAAACATTTCCTCTTGGAGGGGAAAGCTAGGTTCAGGGAGGAAACAAAACTTAAACGGATTAGAAAGCTCCTAAAATTTACAGCATTCACAAATTCCTTCCTCAAGGTTATATAAGCAGTAAAAATTTACTGAGAGGAAGACACTCTCTAGCTTGCTAAGCTGTCTGCAAGTTTTTCAGGGAACCCCAGGGATGAAGTCTTCCTATGTCATGTTTCAAGCTGAAGTAGGGCTTTGCAGTGATGTAACTGTTCTGGGATCACCCATACACCTAGAAGTAATCCCTTACCCATAATTTTTTTTAGTAATCTCGATAAACTCAGTCATTCACTAAGCTAGACTTAAGTGGAATCATTTCTTTGTTATGCTATTGGTGCCTTAGCTAGGGTGAATAGATGTTTGTTCATGTCTCCCCAGGAAAAGGATCAGGCAAGTTATTCCTGCCAATGGATTTGCATATGATTTCATTTGGCCACTTTTCTAATTAAGTGTATAGATGACTAATGCAGAAGCCCTAAGGACAACGTCTCGTATCATTCTAACAAAGGGCCTTTAAATACTTTATATCCTTTATGACAGAGGAATTAAGTTTTGGCAATAGTTGTTTTGTCTAATATTACTACTCTTGACATCAAGAAAAACTCATTCTTTGAGGACTCAAAATGTTCTTGTCCGAATGAGTTTCTATTTCCTACCTGAAATCCCATACCATAGAACTCTGAGCACAAACTACATAACTTCATCATTTCCTTCCTAGTGGTACAAATCTCCTGGGCCCTGGTTGGGGACAAGGACACATACATAGGCTTTTCAGGAGAATTCCTAGCCTTGAGCAGACCTCTGGATCTTTCTAAAGCACTGCCCTGCACCTTATGGCATTTTCAGGCCCATAGGGCTTCTCTGTGACTTTTCACAGAAACCTTTGCTGGCATAATATAGAATTTACTTTTTTGTTTCTTTGATTGCAGAATTCCCACTCTCCTTCTACATTGGAGAAATTGGTCTAACATAGTGTTAGATACATGCTTATGAAGAGAGGGAATACAAGGGAAGAGGCACAGCAAGGGGTAGGAGGCCTAACTATGACCAACGATGACTCCTACATCTGGGCTCCCAGGCTAAGGGATTGGCAAATGAAGTAACAAAAGATGCTCCTAATCAGAGGTATACCTTTTGGAAATGTGATCTAATCATAAAGCATTAAATAAGTTGAAGCCACAAAATATAACCTCATCTACCATTGTTTTATAAACAAACCAGCTAAGTTTGAGAGATTCAGGATTGTGAGCACACATTTTCTGACTATCTACAGAGACTGACAGTATCAACCAAGTGGTCTTTTTCCTACAGAAGCTTAAGGGCCAGCGCCATACTGGTGCCTACCTGGTTTTCTGATAAGTTAAGCAATGACCTGGCCTGACTCTTTCTCCTCTCTGTAACTCCTTACTTAGGAATTCTAAATATATAAATAGGGCTCAATCCCAAGGTAAAGTGCGTCTCTTTGGCCTTTCTTCTTGAACTAGGTTTGACAGTTTCTTCTCTCTTAATTGTCAGTTGTATCACAATTAGTGGGTCTAAATCATAGATGTACACTTAGAAAAAGAAAGGGATATAGGCGAGAGATGACAAAACAGAAAGAAGCTCATTATTGTCCTTCATGCTAACCTGGAGAGATCTTATAGTCTGACATTATGGTGTGGCAAAGGAAACTATCGAAACCTGCCATCTTCCTGTTTGTCCAGAGTTCACAAAGGTTGCCTCTGTTTATAGCAGCAACAGCCTCCTAGCTTGGCCCCATGCTTTTCTCATTACTTCAGTGCTTTAGTTCAGAGAAGATGTGTGTGTGTGTGTGTGTGTGTGTGTGTGTGTGTGTGTGTGTTAGGAGTGGGGCAGGTTGATAAGGGAACAAAAGCTGGCTTCAAATAACCAAAGAATTTTCATTTTATAGGAAAAAACAATAGATTTAAATCTTCATAATTTTACTTGCTTGTTGCTGGCTAAAGAAATCTAGACCTAGAGATGCGCATCACACATCTTGGAAAGAAGATACTTTCTTAACATGGAGAAAGCTCAAGGAAATACTAAACTACCATCTGCTGTGGAAAGCCCGCTGCAAAGTATTACAGGACTCATCCACTCTAGAATCTGAGACATCCCAGCTCCCTAAGGCAGAGTCAATCCTTTGACCCACTGCTACAGTCAGCTTTAGTCCTCAGTGTGGAACTAGCTTCCCAGATATACTGAAAGCCACCTTGTCTCAGTGCAGGTTAGTGGTTTCTTGGGCTCCCTGCTGGTTGACAGTTCTATTAGAGCCAATCCAGGAGCACAGATGCTAATTTAAATCTCATAAACCCAAGGGAAATAGTCTGAGCTTACTTTATGATACGAAACTAATCTGGAAGCCTCCTCTCCGAGAGCCAGCTCTCATAGTAACCAAAGGTGCTATGCAAGCTGCCAGTGGAGAAAAGCAATCAATAGTCCTACCCAGCTGTAATGCCAATGAATCACCACAACACTAAGCATTGCTAGATATCTCCAAGGGCATAATAGTGGTACTTTTTCTCTTGGTAGGTAACCAACAGCTGCCTAATTGGACTTATGTCCCACTCAGTGTGAGAAAAATCACTCTGAGTACTATAAATCTAGCCAACTATTGGTGATTGAAGTGCTTATAAACCCCAGAGAAGAACATACTACTGCCATTTTTCTAAAGAATATCATCTTTGGTTGTATTCTAAATACTTAATGTGTATACTAACAGCTCTGGATGCTCTATGGATGGCCACCTTGCTTATTCCCTCTTTTATGGTCTTATTTTCTATGAGACCTATTCAACTGAGCCTCAACTTTAAGTTCATCCCACTTAGGCATATTGATTTTGCAGAGTGGAAATCACTTTCTAGCTGGCATTCAAATCTTTTCAGATAACCAATTTTGACTTTAGTACTTTCTTTATAAAGAGCTTAGAGATATAACCTCCATTTGTCTATTTATTCTACCAAAGGTTTAGAATACCTTGGGCCCAACCAGAATCAAGCTTGAAAGTCTTGTCTGTCTGACATCCTCTTCCACTCCCTCTTCAGTCTTTGGTTTATGTTTGGCTCTAGCAAGCTAAGTAATTGTACCCCAAGGAAAACTCCATCATAATTTGCCAAACCTGTGATTATGTTATCTTACATGGCAAAGGTAATTTTCAGCTATGATGAGGTTAAAGAATTTAAAATATGGATATTATACCAGATTTTGTGGTAGCTCCAATGTACTCACAAGAACAAAAAAGTAATATAGAAGGGAAGTCAAAGTCAGGGTGATGTTTTACTGGCTTTGAGGATAGAGGGAGGACACATATCAGTGAATGCAATGGAAAGAAACAGGACACAGATTCTCAGTGACAGTCAACATTGGAATGCAAGCCTTCTGACTCATTTTGAATGTCTGAGCATCTCTTCAAGAGTCAGTTTCTTGATCTTTAAGAAGACAATGATAGAACCATAATCTCAGCATCTTTACCATAGTAAACAGTAACATACAAGTTTTGATCACCATGTTAAGCTAATGTGAGGTGATGTAGTATTAGAGGAGTTGGACAAATGATAATGTAAACTCTACTAGTTTTGCAGCTTCTCTAATACTTCATGACTGATGCATGAGCTTCTACCTGCAGAAATAATTCTAGAGAAATTCCTAAAGAATTGCCTTCTCCATGGATAGTCTTTTCCAAACTCCTGAACAAGCAGACATAAAGGGCAAAAATGCACCATGAGATCCTGGCCAGGTATGAATTGCAAAAGAAAAACCGCTGGCCTTGCCAACCAGAGAAGATGGAAAAGAGGTATTGGACAGCTTATCTCTCTCAACCCTCAGAAGGAACCAGCTCCACTGACAGCTTAGACTTCCAGGCTCCAAGACCCTTATCTCGCTTATAGTATTTTGGCACTATCAGTATTACCACACCATGGATATATCATATTCTCTCTCTCTCTCTCTCTCTCTCTCTCTCTCTCTCTCTCTCTCTCTCTCTCTCTCTCTCTCTCTCTCTCTCTCTCTGTCTACCCACATATACTTCTTATAGGTATAAATTGTTTTTATGGGACTTTAGTATAAAAGAATTACATGCCTAGAGATGTATGGCACAGCAGGCTGTAACTATGTATGAATATTAGCTGGATTCAAAGAAATGTCTCTGTATTTTATACCAAGATAGAGGTACAGAATAAGGATAACTTGCTTCCTTTTTGTGTTATTCTATCGACTCAGCCCTCACCATTGTTGCTTAACTCTCTATCAACACAGCATGCTTGGTAACATTCTCTAGAGCTCACAGATGTGGAGACCATGATGCCATAAAGTGAGATTTTCTTTTTTTTTTTTGCATTAAGGTGAGATGTTTTGATCTAGGCTGTATGACTAGGAAGTACTAGCAGGTGCAGTCTTCACTGTACTAGGCTGGTGCGTGACTCTGCCCAGGTCTACCTGTGCTACAGAGGCAAATGGACTTGTTAGAAGAATAAATAACTAAATATTGAAGCAAAATCCAGCACTTCCTCAATGTCTTCCCAGCTTGCATGATGGCGTTCTGCCTATTTTATTGGTGACTATTTTTTCCTACTTTGGCTCATCATGATTCTAACTTTCCACAGACTTCAATCATCTTCCTACATTAATCCTGGGACAATCCTCTTTCCCACCAGAGCAGCGCACAATAGGTATCAAAGCTCCTTCATGTTTTTTAAAGTTCCATTTGCAACTTGATTAGATCTAAGAAAAGAAGTAGGATGCATAAGTTTGTGCTATTCTATTCTACCACTGAAGCAAAGTTCATCATCACTGGTATAGTTGGAATTTGGATTGAGATTCAAATTTCAGACTTCAAGTTTAAAGTTATTTTTTATAGTAATAGATCTTGAGTTTTGAGCACTTACCATAAGCCAGACACCACCTTAGGTTATTAGAGGACACAGTATCATTTTACAAACATAGAGACAGAAACTGAGATAAAGGAGGCAACTTACTTAAAGTGACAATGCACAGAAGTGGTAAAACTAGTATGTAATTGTAGATCTGGTCAAGTCTATGCCTGGCATGCAGCGGCATGCATCCAGAGCTGCCTCTTCTTATCTCTTCCAGAGATGAAGAATTCAACAAGTGAAATGTTGGTTGCCAGCCCCCTGTGGATGTTTGTAAGGAATGGTCTCAAATGCCCATCAACCAATTAGTAGATCAGCAAAACATCCAGGAAGACCCTTGTCTCAGGGCTGAGGTCTTAATACATATTTGTAGATCATCTCATTCCTTCCTTCTAGCTCCTGAAATCTGAGGGATATCTTGCCTAGATCCTGGTAAATAGCAACTATGAAGGATTCTTTCAGTGACATCCTCACTTTCCTCTTAACTGGTCTGTAGCCCAGCTCTTACCAACACTCTCCTGTTGTCCCATATCAGTGACAGACACCTCAGAAAGCAAGTCATTCCAGGAAGTTTTCAGATCTTAGCATGAGAGTCCATGGAAGCAGCAGTCATTATCACCAGGAGCGTCCTCCCTGCTCACTTTGGAGCCAGTGGCTGGACTCTATGCAGAACTTTCCCTGCTGGAGCTGATAAGGCAGCTCACCTTCCTTCAGCACAAAGGCTTAGCACCCAAATCTAGTTCAAGAGAAGGAGAAAAATCTTCCTAGAGAGAAATAAATTATTTCCTCTAAGAATTCTAAGCTCTAGAGATTTGTAAGGGAAAAGCACAGATGCTAAACTAACATGCTGGGGAAGAAGGCAGGTGCCAGGCTAAATAAAGAAATGTGAGCACAGACACAGAGAACACGCTCCTTTATTTCCACAGAGAGGCACAAATGTATATTAATGAGGATTTTGAATGCCAAGAAATCAAATAATGACATAAACATCATAGTCAGCCCCAAAGCAACAGAATTGGCTACAGTCGTGCACTATGGAAAGAGTAGAATATGACCTGGGGACTCTCAAACTTCACAACAGCAACTGTTCTACTGGGAGCACCACAACTTGCTATCACAGGTCAGAGCCACTCTTGGGCTTAGCCAATAATGTAAAAGTGAGGTTCCGGAAAGCCGTGATAGATCTCAAAGGCAGAAGAACAAGAATGTGCTAGGTCACATGATTCAGACTGAGACCTCTACGTGAAACCTGAGGCAAATATCTTTTCTGTTTTTAAGAGCCACATATCACATGCTTTCAGACGCAGTGAGGGTTGAAGTAGAGAGAGGCTAGAAGAGTGACAACTTAAAGATGGTGGTCTCTTCTCACAATCACTGTATCACAAGGAAGGGATATTTCATGTACAGCCCTCACAAGCATAGGCCTATGCCCACTTCCTGCCTGCTAGCCAGATATAAGCAACAGCTAGATCAACGCTGTAGAATCCTATTTTGGGTCCATGGTGGTTAACTATCCTTTTAGCTGCCCAGAAATTTTATTCCCTTCCTAGATTTGAAGAACCTGAAAGTACCATTTATTAACCTCCTTAGCGTCTCTTTGATCTTCAGGCACAGTTTTACACAACTCACAGTTAAGTACTTGGTTTTTTGGTCAGTGTCAATGATGAAGAAACACATGGCCAGAAGAAAACTCTACAATATTATTTCATTTTCTGGAGCCATTATGCTGGGTGCGAGCAGAGGCCATAAATATAAATGATGGTGTTGGTGGATAAGCTAGAAAGTCTGATGCTTAGTGGTGCAACAAAGAGGTTACAACAAAAATTCTTAATTATGATTTTGTTTGTGCCCCTAGACATAAGGACATTGACCCTGATTCTTATAGCCCTGGCAATAATCTACGTCATTATTATTCCTATGTCCATTTTCCTGCTTAAATTTTCCGGGGCCACCTTCTATTGTCTCTAACCAAGAATCCTGAAACAACCCATAAATATATGTTAAAATCCTAGAAAATATTCTTCTATTCTCTCCATAGTCCTGCTATCCTTTGAAGTCAAATACAAATCTCCCAATCCTCTAAAAAGCACACTGTAAGTAACCCATTTATTCTAACAATATTATTGAGTGTTATGAGCAAGACATTCTGTTAATACTGAGGCTGTGGCAACAATTTGCCCTCTGTTCACTTAGTAAATAATCCTATTATTGTAATAAATGATTGAGAATAAGGACAGGTGGTGAGGATGAATATATTGCATATTCCTGAACTATGATGGTGAAATTAGAAATGAAAAGCCAAGACTACTGACTTTGAGAATAGAAAACCAGAAATCTCATCAAAAGAGATAATTATTCTAGTCAATGCATTTAAAATAATTTCTGTAGGGTATTAAAGATTTGTAAAGATAATAATTATTATTGTGGCAAGGTATCAGAAAGGTGAATATAATATCTAGGGACTTTTGCTGTGAAGAGATAAAAAAAATGGAAAAACAGGATTAAAATACAATTATGTAGAAATTTAATGAAAAAATAAAATAATTAAAATAATTAACTAACAAGATAGGTATAATAACAGATAACACACAACAGAAGAGAGAATTAATGAACTAAAAAATAATTCATTGGAAAATAGCCAAAATTTGCCCAGAGACTGAAGTGTTGAAAACAATAAAAAGAGTGTAAGAGACACAAAGAACAGAATAAATAACCCATGAGTATATGGTATCAAAAGAAGAATAAAAGAATAGAAGAACTGCTGAATACTTAAAGTATAGATGCTAAGCTAACATGTACTTCTTAGGACATTTCAAACAGAGAAGGCATCAAATAACAGATTTAAAAGGCATATATACCTCAAAAAGGATGAATTTTAGAGTGGGCCACCCTGTGGCACACCACAGTAAAACTGCTGTAATAAAAATAATAAGAAAATATGCAAATAAAGTAAACTTCAATTACATAATACTTTGTACTTTGAAATGTGTGGCAATAATGGCAGATATACTTAGAATTAAAGATGAAAATATAGAGAAATTCTTCTTTCAGAAACAACTGAATAACAAGTATCACAGTAGTTCTTTTGCAACAACCAGCCATAAATCTATATAAAACAGCCCAAACAATTGCTTCCAGGTGCTAGAAATTAGACATTTCACTTGAGAAAATGCATATGTTGATACAATCTCTGATAGCAAGGAGCTCCATAACTGCATCAGTTATCTGCATGGGAAAAATGTCTCAACTGTAGTGAACTGAACTGAACCAAAGCATAACATGACAGAGGAGCAGAGATCAGCATCCAGGAAATATAAAATGATTGTCATCTGTTGGATAGGCTCATAATCACGGAAGGATCACAGGTGGACAGAAGCACCAAAACTCCACAGCATCACATGTCAGGACTACTAAAACAAGCTACCATAAACTAGATGACTTCAGCAACAAAGATTCATTCTCTCAAAATTCTAGAGGCTAGAAGCTCAAGATCAAGGCTTCAGCAGGACTGATTCCTTCTGAGAGCTGAGAAGAGAAATAATCTGCTTCCAGATGGTTCCCTTCATCTTCTTTATTCTTTATAATTCTTGACACTACCTTCCCTTGATATATATCTTTTTGTCCAAATTTATTCTTCTTATAAGGACTCCAATAATTTTCGATTAGAGCCTGTACTAATGGACTCACTTTAATTTGACTATGCCGTAAAGACTCTATTTCCAAATAAGAAAACATTCAGGAATACTGGAGGTGGTAAATTTAGTATACAAAATTCAAGATTCAGTTCAACATACAGGTCCTACTACAAAATTTTCTTAAAGACTATGAGTGAATGTCAGCTATAAATCTAAGGCTCATGATGTTAAATATACAATAAAATATTCAAAGGGCAAGGTTCTATCGAATTTTGACATAAGAAATCAATTAACTTAACACTAAAATAGTTCAGATGCTGATTTTAATCAGCAAAGACTTTAAAGAAGCTATGAAAAGTATATTCTACAAAGAAATCCAAGTATGTCATTGATGAGTGAGCAGATAGAGAATATAAGCAGAGAAGTGAAAAAAATCTAATAGAACCAAATGAAAAAGGATAATAACTGAAATTAATAATTCACTGAATGATCTTAATAAGAATGTGAAAAGAACCAAATATTGACTTAGTAACTTTAAAGATACTGTTATAATTTATCCATTTGCAACAATATGCTGAGAAGAAAGGTGAACCAGAAACATGCTATAAAAATAGTGGTGAAACATTTCCCAAGTTTGATTAAAAACAAACAAAAAACCTTTGACATATAACTAGAGGTCTCAGTGAACCTTAAGTAGAGTACATGGAAAAAATCTAAGCATACCATAGTCATTTGCTAAAAATCAAAAATAAAAGAATATCTTGAAAAAGCCACAAGAAAAAATTATATAACATACTCAAGAATAATGATACAAATAATGGCTAACCACTTATCAGAAAGAACACAAGCAAATAGGTTCTGGAATAAGATTTTTAAAGTACTTTTGAAACAAATAAACAATCCAACAAAATACTGTGCAAAAACAAGAGTGAAATAAAGGTACTTTCAGATCAGCAATTGCTGAGAGAACTCACGGCCAGTCACAGCACTAAAAGCAAAAAAGCACTCCATAGAAACTCAGGACTAGAGGAAGATAATTGAATGATGTAAATGCTAAGAAATGGATTATCATGGAAGACCTTTCCCTATTTATTTTTTCTTCTCATGATTTATTTAAAATAAGATTGATTGGTTCTCAAAAAATGACAGAACTCTTAAGGTGGAATCCATAACATGAATGAGTAAGGCTATGGCAATAATATAGCACAAAGCACACAGTATGACTGGTAGATAAAATTATGCTTTTTGAAAATGACTACATTCATATAGAAGTCAAGTGAGATGTGCCATGCAGAAAGTGAGAACTGGAAAGTGTTAGAAAATGCAAAGTGTTATATAAAATGGTAGAACATTGATAAGCTAAAATGTATATTGTGAACACTGAAAAGATTAAAAATGATAAGAGGTATAGCTCAGATATGGAATAATTAAATATTAACCACAAGAAACAGATAGATAATAAAAAGAAAACAGACAACAAGCAACAAAATCTGACATAAGTTCTGGCTCTGCCGCTTCTTTGTCAGGAACCTTTTGTTATATTACAAAACCTCATGACCTCATTTCTTCAAATATAGAATGGCAGTAATACCAATATATAATGCATTTGTTATAAAACTAAATAATAATAAATGTAAAGTTACTATTAAGATGATATTATTAAGCTTTTGGACCATAGTGGCAGTGGTGGCAGCTGAGGTTGGCAGCTGGGAACCCTCCGGCAGAGGCGATTGGCATGGTAAGTGATGGGAATTGCTGTGGGACTCAGTGCAAGATTTGGGCCCCGTGACCCTAGCTGAGCTCGGGCGTGGTTTGGACCCAGAGTCCCTAGCTGAACTTGGCAGGCAGTTTGGGCCCAGAGAACCTAGCTTTTTTAATAATTTTAATATGGCCTGGATTGGCTTATTTCATCAGAACAGATAATCTATCAGTTATCATTTCAGATAAAAAAGGGAAATTTAATAATATGATATCTACAATACATGACTTAAATATAACCACACAGATTTTATTTTTAAAAAATGAAAAAGTATAACATGAAGAGTATTTGTAAGAAACCTGGCATTGGGAGGGCCTGGTTAAATAAGACTAACTGACTTTACTACAGGCTTCATTTTCTCACTCAGGCAGCCTATACCTAAGTTTCTGTTTTTCAGAAATACAAACTTAAGTTACAGGAAACCTCCCAGAAAATGAGCAACTAATCAGAACTGGCCAAGACATCTGGCAAAAGCAGTTAAGGTTGTTCAACTAGCAATTTAAGGCGTTTCCTAACTCATGATTAACTCCTGACCTGATGCCACCCAATCCCCAATGTACCCATAACCCCATACCTCTGCTTCTATTTTACAACAACAGAATTAAATATGGCCTAAATGTATCTGGAATCCCCCTAACTGTCTGTTAGAAGAGCCTGTGAGTTCACCTCATTTTGCCTAAGTGGTGATCCCTACATGCTGGACTTCTGCAGAAAAAAAATGCTCTTTGCCATTTGCATACTATCTGAGTCTGAGGTGTTTCTTTCAGTGGATTTTTTATCCTAACAGCATCAGTCATTATCTAAACAATAGACTTTAATAGAAAATAATACATAGAATGAGTAGGGCCAGATGTGGTGGTGCACACCCTGATTCCAGCACTCAGGGAGACAGAGGCAGGCAGACCTCTGTGAGTTAGAGGGCAGCTTGGTGTACAAAGGGAGTTCCAGGACAGCCAAGGCTATGCAGAGAAACCCTGTCTCAAAAAACCAGAGGGGGGCAGGGAGAGAGAGAGGTGGACACAGAGTCCTTTGAGTAATCAATAACAATATATCACAAGGATGTAAGAACTACTCTATCAGGGATATACATTTGTAAAATATGTGCATAAGTATAGGTTTTTGGAAAAATGGGGCAAGAAAAATGAGAGTCATAAAAGATAGATAAATCAGTCATTACTGAGAATTCAAGACTGTTTTTCTTAGTAACTGATAGACCAACTAGAAAAAAGGATGTTTAAGATATAAATGATATTAAGTATTATAACTTAGTTAATACCTCTAGAATGGTACCTCAACTTCCAAATTCAGTTACATTCTGAGTCTAAAATGAGAAGAGGGTAACCTAAATGAAACAAATTGCATACTTTTATCCTTAATACAATACATGGCAAAATCTTTCATAACAAAGAAACCAAGTGAATCCATTAATATACAAATAGGTTATTATGACCATTAGACATTTCCATCAATGCTAGATTAGTTTAAAATGTAAAAATCAATGCAATTCAAAATTGTGAAGTGTAGTGAAAGTGGTACTTATGGGGAACATTAGGATAGTAAATGTTCACATAACCAAAAGAAAGATCTCAGTTCAATTATATACGTATGCTTTTATGTTAGAACTTAGAAAACAGCAAAGTGAGCCTAAAGTAAAATTTATCACAGCTATCAATCCATCTTTCAGTATTAATAAAAGGACCCTCACTTGTACAAACACACACACACACACACACACACACAGAGAGAGAGAGAGAGAGAGAGAGAGAGAGAGAGAGACTAAAAGAGAAAAAAGAGTTATATAACAGCTCCACAGAGTTAATAAACTTTTGACAAATGTGAAAAGCAATTTAATGGAGAATGACTAATCTTCTCAGTCAATGGTGTTGAAGCAATTGAATATCCATATACATCAAATAAAAACTAAAACTTCCCAACTCAACCTTCAAACCTAATATAGAGATTATGTAAAAAAAAGTTTATGGCTATAAACATATTGCCATAAACCTTTCAAAAGGAAAGAGAAAATATTCACAGCCTATAGTTACACAAGATTTCTTAGACATGATGTCAGAAACAGGATCAAAAGATGGAAAACAGTGACTTTAGCTTCATAAAATATTAATTTTGAGGGGCTAAAGAGAGGCTCCACAGGTAAAGTCACTCGTTACTTTTCCAAAGGAAAAGTTCAATTTTCAGCACCCACATAAAGGTTCACAACTATCTGTAACTCCAGTTACTGGGCATCTAAATCAGCCCTTTGTCCTCTGTGGATATCACATGTGCATGTGGTACACAGACCCCACATGTAGGTTAAACACCAACACACACAAAAATGATAAAAAATAAAATCAAATAAAAGCTACACATTAAAAAATTTTTGCAAATCATATTGCTAAAAATGAGACCTATACCTAGACTACAGGAAAGGAAGGTCTTGCATAATTGAAAAAAATTAAAAGCTGAACAGTTTTGATCATTATAAAGCTGTGTTTATTTTTAAGAAATAACACAGATAGATCCAGTGGTCCTTTTCTCATTTTTCCCCAGTAGCAACACTATATCAAATCTCACTATAATATCTCAACCAGGATATTAGCATTGATACAATCTAGATACAGAACATATCCATCATCACAGAGATACTTCATGCCTGCGTCTTTTATCACCACATCCACTTCTTTTCTCCAAGACCCTATTCTTAACACTAGTGCCCATCAATCTATCCTACATTTATGAAATTTTCCCAGCTCAATCAGAAACTGGCTTCATATTTTGTCTCTAGAGTCACTCTTTGGACAATCATTCAGGTGGCTGCATGCACTGATAGTTTTCCTTTTATTAGCAAGTAGTAGTTCTTGTTTGTGGCTTCATTTTGGTTTAACTGTTTAATTGTGGAATGATATCTGAACCTTTTCCACTTTAGTTTATTAGGGCTAAATAAAGCCTCTATGCTTTATTTGTAGATTTTATGTGACTATGTTATGGTTGCACGGTAATTGTGTATTGTTTAAGAAACTGTCGATGTCTTTTATAGACTGTCTATGACCTGTTATGTCCCCACTAACAACATATGAGTGATTCAGTTTCTCTATGTTCTCCCCAGAACTGGTGTTATCAAGGCTTTTGATTTTTGGTTTTGTTTTTGTATATTGAAATATTTGTAGCAACATATCCTTCTGGTTTTCATTTTGGCTGATTTAATGGCTAATGATATTGAATATCCATTTTGATACATCTACCAGTTTGAATAAAGTATAGCCACCCCTAACACCCTCTGTTTGTAATGTGATTTCCAAGTATATTTAGACCCATATCCGACTGCAGTATACTTGTTTTTTCATCTACCAAATGTAATTTAGTGAACTTGAGAAATAGGTACCTTGTTACTGGCTGGAAGTGTTGAAAAAATTTCCTTCCCATAATACTGGAGTAGACAGATGGTTGCTAAAAATTTTCTGTCTTGCTATACTGCTCCTACAATGAATTGCTATGTACTGATTTTGGATATGTTTACTAATCTATATCCAATCTACACTTGTGTTAAAATTCACAGAATGAATAAAAGTGTCAACTTACAAATAAAATTGAAAAGAAGAAAGTTACAGGATTTAATTGACTGACCTAAAAACTCATTTTAAGATTGAATCTGGTAAGTATGGTACTGTTATAATGATAGACAAATGTTCATAGAAAAGAATTAGAGCTCTTCCTTATACAACTCAGGCTGATTGAGTTTTCAAAAACTACATCAAATAATTCAATAGATGAAAGAATATTTGATTATAATTAAATACTCGTACAGGAAAATGAACTTCAACCCTTATATTTTGTACACAAACATTAACTTGAAATAGATCTAAACATAAAAGACCCAACTACAAAATTTCACAAGAAAAAGTTATTTGCAATTTTGGTATAAACCTATTTTCTTTTTTATTTATAAGAGAAAGCATATTTTGCATCACAATCTTAGGTACTTTAGTCTCTAATTGATTGAGAAACCCAAGCAAACCAAAGGAAGGGTCTAACAAGATGAAAAGTTACTAGCTTACCAGAGAAATGCCCAAATTCCATGTTTGTAGAATAGATATTATATGGAGCCTCAGCAGAGTTTGTAGCTGCTATTTCTAAAAAGAAAAATAAAAACAAAACCCATCAAACTGTAATCAAATAAAAGTACACACACAAAAGTGTGGTGTCTATTTTTTATTGGCCAGCTACTCCTGAAGATGAGGCCCGTCCTGGAGTAGCACATAGATGCAGAGTCAATTTATTTTGATTTTCCTTTTCCAGCAGATATAAATGACAGTACAGTTTTTAACCTTTACCATAGTGGCTAGGTTTTTAGTAATTAATGAATTTCATTTATTTATTTAAATACTTTACAGCCTGATCCCAGCCCCCTCCCCCTCTCCTCCCAGTCCCATCCTCATGCCTCCTCTTCCCCATTACTCCCTCTCTTTCTTCTCAGAGAAGGGGAGGTCCCCAAGGGGTACCAACCTACCCTGGCACCTCAAGGTGTAGCAGGACTAAACATATCCTTTTCTAATGAGACCAGACAAGGCAGCCCAACTAGGAGAAAGGGATCTGGAGACAGTCCTACTCTTGTTATTAGGAGACCCACATGATGACCAAGTTGCACATCTGCTACATATGTGTAGGTGGTCTAGGTCCAGTCCAGGAATGCTCTTTGGTTGGTGGTTCAGTCTCTGTGAGCCCCCAACGGCCCAGGTTAGTTTACTCTGTAGGTCTTCTTGTAGTGTCCTTGACCCCTCCAGCTCCTTCAATCCTTCCTCCCACTGTTCCACAGAACTCCCTGAGTTCAGCCTATTGTTTGGCTGTGGGTCTCAGCATCTGTTTCCATCTGCTGCTTGGTGGAGCTTTTTGGAGGACAGTTACGCTAGGCTCCTGTCTGCAAGAATGGCAGAGTATCATTAATAGTGTCAGGGGTTGGCTTTCTCCCACAGAGTGGGTCTCAAGTTGGTCCACTCATTGGTTTGCCATTCCCTCAATCTCTTTTTAAAAAGATAACAAAACAAAATATAATAAGAATATTACATCAAAATGGGACAGCACAAACCAACAAGCAAATAGAAGGAAAAGAACCCAAGAGAAGACACAAGAACCAGAGACCCACTCATTCACACAGTCAAGAATCCACTCCCAACAAAAAAAAACAATACAAAGAGTGAATGAATCAAAGAGGTGCTCCCTTTGAGAAAACCAATAAGATTGACAAACCCTTGTCCAAATTAACTATAAGGAAGAGAGAGAACATACAAGAGAGATGAAAGTGGGGGCACAACAACAGACACCAAGGAAATCCTTAAAAACCTGTACTCCAATTTAAAATAAGTGGATAATTTTCTTGATACATACCACTTACCAAAGTTAAAGCAAGATCAGGTAAGCAATTGAAAGAGACACATAACCCCTAGTGAAATAGAACCAACTATTAAAAGTCTCCAAAGCTCAGGTCCAGATGGTTTTAGTACAGAATTCTACCAGATTTTCAAAGAGGGCTTAATGCCTCTACTCCCCAACATTATCCCACAAAATAGAAGCAGTAAACATATTTCCTTAATAGGACAGAAGACATAAAACTAGAAAAAGAAAAATAACAATGTGCTAATATTTACTACATTTTCTTCTCGGAGAGAATCAATAAGAACAGAAAATGTCATAACTGATAAATCAGATATCCAAAAAGAATGCATATCTGGAATATATATCATCACACTTACAGGGAGTTAGGAAAAGAACTGAATGATAACAATAGGTAAGTAGTTAAATCAGACCCTCCCCATAGTAGATAAGGTGAATTGGCAAGAAAATGAACAGATTAGTACAAATAAAGTTCACTTCACATCCAAGAACAACATTGGAAAGGACAAAGAACAACTAGATCATAAACTTCATTATAGAAATACAAATTTTTTTATCACTTTGGAAACCCCTTCTGCAATTTCTTACAAAGTTCAACCTATACTAACTACACAACCCAGAAACTCTATCACTAAATACTAGCCAAGACAACTGCAAACGTTCACAAAGAGGCTTGTACATACATGCTTATAGCATCTTTGCTTAAATTCTAGAAAAGGGAAGACTTATCTATATAGTGACGGAAAGCAAATCAATGCTGGGCTCCAGCCAGGGTAGTAGGAGTTGGCTTGCCAAAGGGCAGGAGGGGGCTTTTTGAGGGAATGGAAATGTTCTGTATCAACAGCGTGGATCAGTCTCACACACAATGGAAGGAAGTCACACACAAAGGAATACATACCACAGGCTTTCATTTATATCAAGCTCAAAACTAAGGAAAGGTAATATATAATGTTTAAGGATCCATACTTACGTAGTATAATTATGAAGATAAGGAAGCAATTGCTGGAAAACTCAGCAGGACCATTTCCTTTAGCCAGGAGTGGAATATAAGGATTGGGAAGGGACATGTGGGCAGTGCCTGATGAACTTGCAGTTTTTACCTTTCTTCATTCATTGCACAAATATTTGCTCTATAATAAGTAGTCAATCTATAAAGGCTTGGCTTTATACCTGTTTGGCTGTATGTTGTGTTTCACATCTACAACACATTTTAAAAATAAGAGCAGAAGTGGTAACTCCAAACTGTGACTCAAGTAGGAAAATTAAGTCAGGAGAGTATGAAGTAAATCTAGGACGGCCCTTGAACTTGGAGAAGAAAAATGCAGGCCAGGTTGACAGACAGTGCCTTTCTTCTCATACCTAGCACAGACAATGAGCATGTAGTATTAGAGCTGATGTATCCAGGTATGCAATATGTACGTCCAAATCACAGCATATTCTCCAAAGGCTACCTACCAAAACAGTACTGGAGTTGAACAGGTGCTAGGCATCAGAAGTGACATTTCTAGCTCATGATTTGAACAAACTATTTTTGCTCTCAGCATTTATTTCTTTATCAATTGGTTTTGTGTTCATTTCTTTTTCATCATCCATGTCAATAAGGCACAGGGAGAGATGGATTAGAGATAGGTAAAGACATAGATAAATATGTACTCTGCATCAAACCCTGGGCTTTAAGGAGGATCAAGGCAGCAAAGTCTTAAAATGAAAACATTGAAGTCCTTGACATATAGCAGTCAATTGTCCCTATCTGGTTGTCTTTGGTCTTAATTGTCTCTGAGTGTGAATTCACATGATAGAAGGGGCTACATAGCCACTATTCTAAGTGAACTATTCCCAAATGTGATCACTATGAAGGGAGTATCAGAAGTTGAAAAGCAAAGACACATGAAGGCCAAATTTCTCTTGGACTCATAGGACACAGTCCCAAGAGATAAACATTCACAAGTCAGGCTTGGAGGTAAGTATGCACAGGTGGACACTTCCAGGCCAGGCAAACCATCAGTGCCAGATGTGGTAACTTGAGTTGGAAGTTACCACTGCTGTCTACAAAAATTGCTCTGTCTTATGGACCAAAGTTGACCCTACCTGTGAGCAAATATTGAGGAACTCTCTGCTGATAGGACCTTGGCAAGACCAGTGTACATTCAAGCTTGGAAGTTGGGACAAGCTTCTTTCTGCTTGAAGAATTGCTCAGTTGAATCTGTTCATCAGGAAGACATGTTCTGGCAACATCTCTATTCACTGATAGACAGGGACTATTTGCAAATTGAAGACACAAGATGAGTATTGGCTGGCAATTTAGGGATGATAACAATGGACCAGATGCTATAGCTTTATACATTTCAAAAGCTTCCTGAATATCCAACTGCATTCAGGAGGGATCCTGACTTCTTTTTCATAACATGTCATGGTCCTGATCATGCATCAAATAGCTCCAGCACCTGTTTTTCCATGCCTGTTCTACATATAGGCAGTTTTATTCTTAAGCTGATGCAGAAGCCATTGAAAATAGATTGAGCTTTGAGGAGGAATTACATGCTGATTCCAACACTCACACACACACACACACACACACACACACACACACACACACACACACACTTTTTAAAGAAATATAAACAATTAAAACATTTTAAAAGGAATTTCCCAAATCCCATCACCCTCATCTAACTCTTCTTATTTGGGTATTTTCTATACAAGAAGAGATTCTGTAAGTTGCAAGATCATAAGAGAAATGCAATAGTGCATTTTCCTATGCAAAACCTATTACAAGCCTGGTCTATTATTCCAACACTCCAGAGGCTGCAGTAAGATGATCCCAAGTTCTAGGGCAGCTTAGAATACATAAGGAGATACTGTCTTAAAAACAAGTCTGTTCTACATATTTCCCACTCCGCTACTGTTTCAGAATGAACACATTAAATTGTCTCATAAAATGCCACAGACTGGATATTCCATAATCTCATTTGCCATCTCTTATTGTGGGACAATTCACTTGTTCCCACTGTTATATTAGTACAGTCGATTTCATAATACACATCTTCGTGCATATATCTTCACAATTCTGTTGAGCTGTTTGCCAGGAATAAAATCATAGTAGGAAGAATTAAAGATCAGGAAAAGCCCCAGGGCTCTAATTTCAGTCAACTGGGCTGGCTCTGCAGGTGTGGGCTCTCTTTTCAAATGTGAATATCTTCCACAGTAGCAAGCCATCTCCTTAAGTTCCCCATCCTCCAAATCTGTCCCACTCATTCTTGGTGTCTTGGTTACTGCCTGTTGTGTGGGAAAAACTTCTATTTGCTTTCTGGGTGTTTTGTGCCATGGTTTCAAAACAATGCAAACCTGTTTTGGGAAACAGACCCAGCCAATGTGGAATATCCTCTGAGCTCCAACAGCTGAGAGTCCACAGTAATTATCTGTGGGGGATGCTGGCCTTGGAAAGGAAGGAGCAGATGTGCTTGTTTCTCTGCGCCCACATTGCACAGGACTTCCCCCACACTCTTGTCATGTAAACCACAAAGCTATACCCTAGGCAGTCTTATTCTCACTCCTTTCCCTCTTCCACACCTACTGTGTGTCCTATCATGAAGTAGACATGGTTCCTTTCTTCAGATCTTACAAACTCTGATAGAGACAAATAATTAACAATGTGAACTGCAACCCCCACTTTGCCTTCTTCTTCTATGTTATCTTAAGCTAGTAATATTATGCTTATCTTTTCTTCCTTGGTTTTGTTGACTATAAGAGAGATATTAGTGTTATCATCCATTGGGCTAATAGGCCAGCTGAAAGATAGCATGTAGCAGTGTCTGGCATGTGCTAAACCAAGTGCTCAGTAAATATTAACTACTGGAAATTGCACTGTGTTTCTTTTGTAATTTTGACTGAAATAAGGCAAAAAGTGACATCTTTCTGAAGAAGGACTCTGATAAATAAATGAAATCCCAGAAAGATACCAAAAAGAGAATTGGATCTCCTTCGCCAATCCAAAGTTGAGAAGACCTTTTGGTGAACTCTGGTGAATAGTCTTGAACGGACGAGGGAGGAGGGACCTCAGACACCTGGGACTGTTTCCACACTCATTCACAGAAGCTTCTACAAGCTCTGCTGCCTTATTTCTATTAGGAGGGGATAGTAACATGGCCCAGCTGACTAGTATTTCCCAAGTGCTAAATTGGCCTCCTCCTTGATTAGAAAAACACAGCCTTGGGCTGGCTGCCTTGCCAGCAATCAGTGTTAATGCAAGACCCAACTGAGGAATACAGCAGACCAGGCTCTGTGCCCAGTGCCACGAAAGCCTTCTGCCTTGTCCAGGATATGGTCCAGAGACAGAAAAGGGCTGATTTTATAGCACAGCTACTTAGAGTCAACACTTAAAACTGCCAAAAGCATCTTGTGTACAGCAAGCATATGAGTGGGAAAGCTCCTTTTTGTCACCCATAAGTCCCGGGCTGGGTAAATATTCTCAGAGGAAGTGTTTATTAAGAATGCCCTTGAGAGAAATATAGGAGATAGGGAAATAGATGGATCCTGAGGGTCCTAGATACCTACAAGAAGAACACTATGATGGGCAGATCTGGGCCCAGGGGTTCTGCTCGATCTATGGCACCAACCAAGGACAATATGTGCAGTCATCATCAAACCTCTACCCAGACCTAGCCAAGGGACAGAATATTCTCCACAGTTAAGTGGAGACTAGGGACTGACTTTCACACGAACTCTGGTGCCCCTTATTTGTCCATGTCTCCTTGATGGGGAAGCCTGATGGCACTCAGAGGAAGGATAGCAGACTACCAAGAAGAAACTTGATACCCTAGCATCATATTCAAGGGGAGGAGGTCCCCATCAGTCACAGTTATAGGGAAGGGGAATGGGGTGAAAGTGGGAGGGAGGGAGGAATGGGAGGATGCACGGGATGGGATAGCAATTGAGATGTAATAGCAATGATTTTATTTTTTAATAAAAAAGAATGCCCTTGAACTGGCATGCCCTACTGTGCTACATGTGCCACAGAAGTATATATCACTTCTGTGATTAGCATGCTTTTCTCATCAGGCCTTATACTTTCTGGGTATAATCTATGCTTTCTGCTCTTTCAGTGCCCACATCAAAAATAGCTGCTTTTCTAACCCAGTTTATCCATATCTTATTTTTCACCCTGTTCAACACCAAATTCACAGCATCTACTGTGCAAATGCAAACCTAGGTAAATGTCATTACCCTTCTGCAAAGAAAAACCTAGGTACTTAAGTTGCCCATGGTAATTATCCACTCCATTGTTTCCCAGAAAAATGTTCCTCAGATATTGTTTCCCCAATATTCTCTCTCTCATTCTCTCTTCTGGGGTCTAAAGAATGCAGCATTCACAAAACATATTTTATGCTAGACATGTGTAGAAAGTATTTCATGAGAACATAAATCAAGGCAATGTCTTCGAGGCTATTCCAATCTCATTTTTAAGATAAGTAGGCTTTTTCCAGAGCAGGAAAAAGACTTTCCTGACCTCAACTAATATAACTGTGGAAGGATCACATCAACTTGACTGTAACACCCTAAAAAGAGTGCATATAAGGTGCCCTAAAGGTTGGGGAGCCATTGGATGGTTTACAGTAGTTTGGACACCTTGATTTCATCAGCAATTTTGCTACAGCCCTACACTTGTCATGTAAGAAAAGCTCTAGAGAAGGCCAGCTGAGAGTAGGTCAGTTGGGGGACAGTAATGATGACAGGAATAGGGCAGTGGTTGGAGGGCTGGTGAACTAACTAGGTTTGAATTTGCACAACAGCTGCTTGGACAATTTGGTGTTGAACAGGGTGCAAAATAAGAGATGGGTAGACTAAGTTGGAAAATATAAATCCCTTCAAAAATTGTAGGCTGCGATAATTAAATTGGGGAGATTTGCAATATGAGTAGGTGGGGGAGAAGGAGGAGCTAAGAATGTCACTGAAAAACCCGGTTCTGGCAACTGAGCAGGTGCTGGAGCCATGTCCTGGAAACAAAGTTGCTTGAGTGGAGTTAAGGAGGGTTGAAGACTCCCCTTTCAATAACTGTGGAATGTTCAGTGTAGATAACCAATCAGCATTGACTTTATAGGGAAATGCTCCAGTTAAACCAAATTGAAGGAGAAGATGAAGTTCAAGCAGGAGAATGGAAAAAATCTTCTAAGGAGAACATGTAGAAAGAACAAAAACAAAGCCATGGCCTAGAAACCTTGGAGAGTCAGTTCTGGACACCAACAGCTTGCTACCTACATATCACTCTCCCTTTAAACCTCCCATCAATAGTATCTCCTCAAACAAGGGGCACAACCAGAAGGTATATTTGAGATGATAGATAGATTTGGAAATCAGAGAATTCATATTCAACTGGAAGAATAAAGAGACCGGAAATAGCATGTATATTTTGAGGAAGACTGAGAAAGCTTTCCAGGAAGATACATGTGCTTCCCCTTCTCACCCTGGCATCCAGTTATATGTACATTTCCTCAATTTACCTGTTTTTGAAGGGCTTGGAGTCATAAATACTTGGAAATTCCTGTTGGTCCCTAAGAATGTCTGGAGTACAGTACTCAGTATGAATCTGCTATGTGTGGGGATGGAGTCGAAGCACAAGTGGATAGAGACATTATCAGAAACAGTTTGTGTGATGAAGGAAGGAGAATGGTGAAACACTGGTAAACTAGACTAAGGACAGTCGTTTTGGCCTTGAAGACAAACTGTCAAAAACTGACCACCTTGAAAAGCCACAGACATCTGACCTGATCCTATAACTGGAGTGGGTTAAAGAAGCTCTACTCCCTCCCTCCTGTGGAACAAACAGGGACAGATGCTTTGTCAACTTTTTACATGGGTTTGGCGCATTGAACGCAGGTCATCATCAGGCTTGAGTGGCAAGTGCTTTTAGGTACCTATCCATGCCATTGGTCTCTGCTTTTCTTTGATGCCCTTAATAGCTGTGGAAAATTGTACTGGTCATGTATTTTATAAGATGTGTATCAATTTTGGCTTGAGTGCTGTACCCAACAAAGTGACCACAAAGAAAAACACTTCTATTTACAGAAAACAACTCACTCCTTCCATTTCATTTTAATATATCCTAGAGAAAGTGGTAGATCTAAAGTACCATAGGCTTTCAGGAAGGTGTATGAAAAGGGAAAACTTAATCCAGATTCATTGGCGCACATAAAGGGCTCTTCTTTGCAGATCCTTAACATTAGGGCCATCATAGCCTTTGAACCTGCATTTCCACATATCCATATCTTTAGCCTTCATTGTTATGTAGTGACAATGTTCTCTCTTGCAGAAAGCCTGTCTTATAGAGGCCCTCAGCTCAAAATTATAGTTTCCCTAGACTGTCTATATATCACTACAACTGCAGTGCTCATATTTATTGCCTGATCTATACCTTCTATTCTACCCCTGTTGAAAAACAATCTAGGGTCCAAGAAGTAGGATCCATGTTTAATCATCAGGATATGAGATGTAAAACTGGTAAGATAATGCTCACTAGAATGAGGCAGGCCTGAGTATCAATACCAGATTTACCAATTCAAAGCTTTATTAGCTTTGGTAAGGTCCTTTGCATCTTAGAGGCTAAGTTTCTTTATTTGCTCATGATAGTATAGTCCATCATAGGAGGATTGCATGGTTGTGGAAATAATTAAAGAAGAAAAGAGTTGGGGTGAAAGTGGGAGGGAGGGAGGAATGGGAGGATGCATGGGATGGGATAGCAATTGAAATGTAATATGAATGATTTTATTTTTATATAAATAAATAAATAAATAAATAGCTAAAAAAAAGAAAAGAAAAGAAAAAGAAAAAGAAAAGAGCTAGGGACTACCCATAGTAGAATGTAGAGGAATTCTGGCGTTCCTAAATGACCTAATGACCTAAACATTTCTCACAAGACCTAACAAAGAGTTTCCATTCATTGACCCAGCCAGTCATTAAAATATCACTGCAAAGATGGACTGGACCTAGACCCACTACACATATGTAACCAATGGGCAGGTTGATCTTCAGTGTGAGTTTCCTAATAAGTTGAGCGGGTGCTGTCTATGACATGAACTCTGTTACCTGCTTTCAATCACTTTGCCTTAACAGGCTGCCTTGCTTGGCCTCAGTAGATGAGGTGGAGCTCAGTCCTGGTGGCACTCGATGTGCTGGGGTAGGTTGGTGGGGTTGGGGTCCTCTGTTCTGAGTACAAGGGGATGGAGGATAAGGGGAAGAGGGTGAAAATGATGGACTGGGGGAGAGGAGGAAGGGGCTACAATTGGGATGTAAAGTGAATATATAAATTAAGATAAATTAATTAAAAAAGAACTCCAAAAAAGGAACTAGAATAAAGACTTTGTTGCAAACACAATTACTGAAAAGAAGAAATCCCTGAAAATTAGAGTCAGAAAGAAAGAGTGAGCAAACCTTCTGTATAAACTCCATTCTACAGTTTATTGACCCCAAACTATATATGGGACAGATTCTGAGAAGTCCATATGAGACTGAGAAAACTAAACTTTTATTTGAGTTGCCACTTACTGCAGGAGAAAAGTAGCTCATAGTTTTAATCTAGTCAATTATCTAATTGATTGCTAACAAAAACAAAATGAAAAAGCAAAACATCAATGGAACACAACAGAATCATTACACACACACACACACACACACACACACACACAGAGAGAGAGAGAGAGAGAGAGAGAGAGAGAGAGAGAGAGAGAGAGAGAGAGAGAGAGAACAAAAGAGAAACGGCAACCATCTGAAAGCAACCCTGTTATGCCCCAGATGTTGGAATTAGCAGATGAGAATTTAAAAATAGCTACTATTGCTAAAATGAAGCGTATAAAGGAAAACATGCCTATAATGAATAAAAAGCCAGAAAATATTAGAAAGAAATAAAAATCATAATAAAGATACAGACGGAAATTTGTAGAAGAATGTTAATTCAGAACATGGCTATTCTGGCAAGAGATCGCATCCAAACACCTCTAGGTCTATGTGATCCCGCTGGCAAGAGATCACATCCAAAGATCTTCTAGGTCTGTGTGATCCAGCTGAAATACAAGCATGCCTTTAATACAGGAGACAGAGGCAAACAATATGAGTTTAAGGTCAGCCTAGTGTAGAGTAAATACCAAGTAAAGAAAAGCTTAGATCCGGGTGTAGTGATCCACACCTTTAATCACAAACAAAAGTAAAGTTAGTTTGTAGAAGGAAGCATCTATGTTTGAAAATGATATCTAATTGAGTGATGAATCAGAGAAGATTTTACAGGATAGGATACACCCAACTCTCATGAGAAGAGAGTGGAAAGGGAAGCTACTGAGGTAGTTTTTCAGAGAGAGGAGGCAGGTTTACCAGGACAGTAATAGAGGGATGGGTTGCACAGAGAGAACTCAGTTGAAGACTGAACGAACAAGAAACTGAGAAGAAGCCTGATTAGAGCAGATTGCTGAGTTCATTTGAGTCCAAGCAGAGCAATTCAGAGGCCAAGAGAGAAGCCAGATTGAATAAGTCAGCTGGGAGAAGAGGTTAAGCCAGAACAGCTGAGTTGAACCAGCCACCCTAGAGCTCAGAAAGAACAAGTAAGGATGAGCTTATTAAGCAGTAAATCTCAGAGGCTGAAAACATTCTAGGCCTAGGATAGATTGTAAGGAGGCTAGAAGCTTCCAAAAGTAGTACTAGGTTAGCATAAAGAGTCAATTAATGTCCAAGACAACAATTGAATCAGGAAAATAAATTACTTTTACAGAAATTCTAGACACACCACATTCAATGGTTTAAAAAAAATTCACTGGACAGGGTTAAGGGCAAAATAGAAGTAACAGAAATGTCATAATATATAAATGAGAGATTTTTATAGGACAAAAAAGTCCAGGGATTCAAAAGACAATGGGATATTGTAAACAAATCTCAAGTATACATAGTGCCAGAAAGGAATGAAATAAATCAGGAAAAATATGAAAAGCAATTGAAAAGCACACCCCCAAGTTGACAAATATATAAATTACATAGGTTCAAGGTCACTAAATTCCAAACGGCAAATTCATAGAAAGCTCCACCTAAGCATATCAACAAGGAAGAACCTAAAAGCAGCTATAAAAATGTACAAAGGAACCATAATTAATAATAATACACCTGGTATACAGTGGAGGCCCCAATACAGTCAACGCTGTCATTGAAGTGCTAAATGAAAACAACCAAGTGTTCCATACCCAGAAATAATTGAGACTAAAGGTGAAGCTGGGCCGGGTGGCTGCTCACAGCTACTCTAGAGGCCAAGTGTATTAGTCAGGGTTCTCTAAAATAACAGAACTAATAGAATGAATCTATATATAGACAGGGTATTTATTAGACTGAATTATAGGCTGAAGTCTGGCTAACACAGCAAGACTAGCATGTACAACTCAGTGAATCCCTGTCGTAGTTGTGTGAAGTCTAGTGGAGAAATCTAGACAGCTGTCTGTAAGGATGCAGGAGCACATGTGAACTTGGAACGAACATGATGAAACTACATTTCTAGGGCAACGAAACTCTCCACTTCCCCTTTTAAAGCTAAATTAGTTCTTTGACATTTTTATTTATGCTTATAACACATTCTGGGCACTCTCTCCTCCCTATTTCTGTCTCTCTATCACCCCTGTCAACCACTCCCCAAATCCCTATCTGTCCTTTTCCCAGATTCATAATTTTTGCTTTTGTTGCATAATTCAGTTTAAATATAATCAGGGGCATCTGTTTGACATTTGAATTGGGAATATCCATTGGAGTCTGCTGGGTTCACCAGGATGGATATACAATGGAAGGCAACAATTTCCTCTTTTCTTCAATCTACACATAGAGTATTACTCAATAGTGAGGGTTAAGAACCTCCGAGTCCCTTATTTACCATTGTCTGCCTGTTGATGTGACCATCCTTTTTTCTACTTTAGAAACTTTATTTTGAGGGAAAGGAGTCAAAAGATGTATTATTTTCATGCCAGAAAGCAAAGGAAACACAATCCTATTAATGTAAAATATTACCTCATGAATCTCATATGTCGCATTATATATTTTAACAATGTAATTCTAATTTTTTCCTATAATAAATATTTATTCTCCACAAATATTTACTGAATTGATTTAAATTGAATAAATTATCTTCTTTCAACAAAGAGTCTCAAAGTGTGTAATAATATAAAGGTATATGTGAAAAATAAGAAAAATATTTAATAAAAACCAAGTGAGAAATGAAAGGGAAGTAGTGATGTGCCCATTCTTGTATCGGCTCAATGCGGCAGTCATCCATAGTTGTTGAGAATTCATGAATGCATTGGCTGTGCCAAGATAACAAGTGAGCATTTCATAGCCCATCAATGCTATGTCAGTTTAACTAAAAAGCAACATTAAGTCCTCCTGCTCCAGGTCCTATGTCCTCCTTTGCCATGGGCTTTTGATAGGATTTACAGTATCAGGTATGGATTCTCTCCTGTAGAGTGGGACTCAACTCCAATCTAAGAATTTTTTGTTGGGTCAATAAAAATCATGCCACTATTGTGCAAATTGGCACATCTTACCTCCAAGGTTGGTCATCTAGTTTATAGGGCTCACATATGGGTACGATTCTTGATGTTTTATTTCTCCCTCAAGCCTGCACAGACCCTTCAAACTCTATGAAAGTTAGCCAGCAGGGAGGGAGAAGGCTTACAGCTCAGTTTCAGCTTGGTTTCTCTATATCTTGTAACCAAGGTGTGTGGTATATTTAACAGTAGGGTCTCATCCATCATCAAATTCTGATGACCAAAAGAAGAATGTCAAAAACCTATATTGTTTTATGGACCACTAAGGCCTCCTTGACCAACAACTCATAAAGAGTTATCCAACACATGACATTAGGGGTTTGTTTAATATTTCATAGCTTCAAGAAGGGATTTTTTTATCGGCTCTAGTTCTTGAAAGAAACTTGGATACATAGATGCATGAATTTTTCCAAACTCGACACACTGGGTGCTTATAATTTGTGCATTTCAATTTGCGTAAATTTACTCACAGAATAAAGAATTATAAACAAATACTAGTGATATTCATACTGAATTCACAGTTTTGAAGAAGACATTTGCAACACATGAAAAGTAACAAAGTGCTATGCCTGGTGCTGTAGACCCATGACGCCTGCTATTTTAGGAGGCTGTGTAAGGAGGGTCAATGCCTCTGATAGAGTGAATAGGTGGGCTTAGCGACTGTCTCAAACTTTTAATGATGACTGGGTCTATAGATTAGTGGTAGAACTCTTAGTGTACAAAAGGTCCAGAGTTTGATACTAAACAACACACACGCACACACACACACACACACACACACACACACACACACACACACACACACGGGGTAGGGAGAGAGAGGATGCAAAGAATAAGTATTTCAGGAAATGTTAAAACTCCTATAGATAACTAACAAAAAGACAAAGAACCTAATAGAAAAAGTAGCAAAATAGCTTAAGAAGGACATTACAAAAGAAGATATGTAAATGGACAGTAACTGCAGAGAGGGCTGTTGTGGAGGATGCTGCTGTAAAAACTTCTTAGGAGTTATTTCCGCAGCTGTCTGCCTGACAGCAGAGAACCCTCATGGTTAAATCTAGAATGAGGTGCTGAGCAAAATTAAAATGCTTCTGAGGGCTCCAGAGCAGTGCTTCAAACACCACCCCCTCACTTCACCACGAACCAGCTTAAGGGACTTGGAGAAGTCACTCAAACTCCTTACATAGATCCTCTTCTGGAAAAGAATGCAGAGTAGAATCATCTTCATCCTGCATGCCTTATGTGGACCAGTCTGCCAGTCCAATGAAAATCATTTTGAGGCCAAGAAAGCCACACAGAGCTGGAACAATGGTATGCAAGCTGGTTAGAAAACATGCTGAGATCAAGGAAGCAGCACAGCAGCATTCCAGAGGACTCTTCTCTTCCTCAAGAACTCATTTGTACACCCTGCAAGGCCCCTTAATTTGATCAGAACCTTTGAGAATGGCTAATACAGACTACAGAAAAAAGGCCAATGGCAAAGTTCCAGTTTGATAAAGTAGGTATAAGTAGGCAGCAGTACAATTCCTTTACTATCCCAATTGTTGCCAGTGCCTGATGATCTTGACAAACAGTTGCACCATTTTTTGAAGGACTAGGCAATAATCATGACTAGAAGTTTACCCAAGACTCAGACAGTAGCCAAATCTAGGTTTGTTTGGTTTGGAGTAATTTCTGGGTCACCATTTTACACAGTACACCCACACTCCTCAAACACAGAGAAGCAAATATGACCCATGCAGCCATTGAATCAGCAAATATTTTTCTACCTCTACTGTGAACCAGCCACCATGCTGGGCACTAGTAATAAATTGATGGGTAAAATCAACAGAGTCTCTTTCCTCTGGGAAGAGGTATTCTGGGTGGAAAAGACAAAATAATAAGGAGTCAAGTACACAATGAGTACATAATAAATATTATTATATTAAACATTAAAAATAATAATATACTAAGTTTTATGTATAAAGATAAAATTCAAGATAATGTGATAGAAACCATGGGAGCAAAGAGTTGACACTCCTGATCAGGTAGTTCAAGGAAAGTGACACAGCACATGCTAGCACACATGCAATATACAAACACACCAAAACAAATCAGTGTATTTTCTTAAGCACACACATATAGTATACAATCATGGAATGTCAGTGATGGAAAAGTCTTTTGAGATTTTTGTTGTCTGCTCTCTGTTGCTGAGATAAACACTATAACCAAAAAGCAACTTGGAGAGAAAAGGGCTTATTTCAGCTTGCTGACTACAATTCATTATCTAGGGAAGTCAAGGCAGGAGCTCAATGCAGGAACCCAGAAGCAGAAACTAAAGCAGAGGTCATAAAGGAATGCTTGTTACTCACTTACTTCACCTGCCTTGCTTATCTACTTTTCTTATACAGCCAAGGCTCACATACCCAAGGACGACACAAAGAAAATGCATCATAGACATGTCCCTGGGACATTCTGATGGACACAATTCCTCAACTGAGGTTCTCTCTTCTCATGTATGTCAAGTTGATAATTGACACTAAATATGACAGAAGTAGTTGAGCCCAGTGTCTTTCTTAGACAAAGCAAATTCTTGGTCTTACTTTCATTCCTAAATGTACCAGTGCAGAATGTACAAGAACAATGTTGTGACTGTACTGCACCAATCCATTCCAAGTTAAGTCCAAGGTCAGGATGGAGGAAGGCTCTATTTCAAGTTGAGCCATGAGTTCATGCCAGCTATGCCATCCAGATATTCCTCCCAAATCTCACTTGTAAAAAATGTTTCAGTTGGCTTGAGGTAGTTAAGTATCTCTCTAAGAAATGAGGGACCTCTGACACCACTAAGGATAGAAAATAATATGTTAGATGAGGAGTGACATACTCATCCCAAGCCATCACCTCTACTGTCATCAGAATACAACTGATGATTATGTATCTATTTTCCAAGAAGAATATATAAGAAACATGTTGGGATATAGATGAGTGAAGATGTATGTGTGCATGTCCTATGCCTGTGCATATGTGTGTATGCATGTATGCATGTGTGTGTGTGTGTGTGTGTGTGTGCCTACATTTATAAAATAAAACCACATGATGCTCAGGGGCCCAGCACCATATTCAAGTTGTACATAGATTAATGATGCTGGCAAATTTTTAACTTGAATAAGAGAGTTCTTGATTTTTAGAACACACCAGAGTAATACAGAGCCAATGGATGTGAGCAAAAGGCAGTAGGAGTGGTTAGACGTCAGTCTCATCTGGGTCTGAATTTGATTTCTGTTATTTAAGTTCTCTTTTGACTTAAAAACTTCATTGGGCCTGTGTTGTCTATAAAATGGAGCCAATAAAGGTTATCATTTGCACACTATCTGTCTTAGCCAGCCTGAAGGCATATAAAGAAACTATTTCTCTGAAAGTTAACAGTCTTTCCAAGTGCATTGTTTCAGTGATATTTCCCACCCCAGTCTCCTGGCCTGAGAGTGGCAAGTAGTAATGGCATCCATGTAGGCTCCTCCCTCACTCTTTGCCCCAATTGTGCTCATCTACACTCACTCTCCATGAAGGTGTGCCCAGTGCCAAGTTCATATAAGGATGTGTAGTTCCTGGGCCCTCTCGCTAGATCACTTGTTGATACTTTAAGACAGTTAGTACCATTCCAAGCCACTGGCATAGTCAAGGATGAGGATCATAGAACTAGAGATATCAGAGTTAGGGATCAGCCATCGGAGATGGCCTAGTTAGCATAAGAGACATATATACAAGAAGATATCTCCCAGAGTCAATAATTAACTATCTTTTCTCTTTCACATCCAGAAACCCTGTACTTTATCCAGGTTCCCAGCCTCTTTCAATGCAGGCAAGTCATAAAGGCAAAAAAAAAAAAAAAAAAAGAGGACTCTGAAAGACAGCATCAAAGTCCCCACTCAGTACTTATTCATTGGGAATAAGATAGGAGGCATGTCCCATCAAAGCCTTCACTTACCAGGAGATTAGGATAGATGTAAGGACTTCCTACTGGGACTCTAGGTAAGAGAAATATAGGAGATGGGGAAATAGAAGGACCCAGAGGGTCTTAGAAACCTACAAGAAGAACATCGTAACGGGTGGATCAGGGCCCAGTGGGGTCTGCTCAAACTATTGCACTAACCAAGGACAATACAAGTAGTAAACATTGAACCCCTACTCTGATCTAGCTAATGTACAGGACATTCTCCACAGCTATGTGGAGAGCGGGGACTGTGACATGAGCTTTGGTGCCCCATATTCGACCACCTCTCCTTGGTGGGGAGGCCTGGTTGCACTCAAAGAAAGAATAGGGAGGCTACCAAGATGAGTAAAGTGGGGGAGGAGGTCCCCCTCAGTCATAGACCTAGAGGAGGGGAATAGGGTGAAAGTGGGAGGGAAAGAGGAATGGGAGGATACAAGTGATGGGATAGCAATTGAGTTGTAATCTGAATAAATAAATTAAATAAAAAATTTTTTAAAAAGATAGGAAGACATATAAAGATGCTTGATAGTGGAGACTCACAATCTTCACTGACCAAGACCCCTTGTCTGACTTACTTCCAGGCCCCTATGTCATCCCATCCCCCAGTTATTCTAACCTAGGATCACAGGAGGGTAAGGCTCAGGGTCAACAATGTTATGTCTCTGATTCTTCTTTATGGTTCTGTGCATGTGAGGGATTATACGGATTACTTTAATTGAGATGAGAAGACAAAGCCCACTGTAGGTGGCACCATTACCTAGCCCTGGGATCCTGAACTGTATAAGAGTGCAGAAATCTAGCTGAGTTGAAGAAGATGAGTGCATTCACTCATCCTTTCTCTGCTCCTCGATGTAATGTGACTAGTTGCTTCAAGTTCCTGCTCCCTGGTTTCTCTTCAGTGATGGACAGTAACCTGGAACAGAGCTAAAATAAGCTCTTTCCCCTTGAGTTGCTTTTACAGGGGTATTTTGTCATAGCAACATGACAGGAAACTAAACTGCTGACCTAATCACAAAGCTGGTAGAGAGCATGGTAGGCACTGACATTCTGCCTTTCAGGTCTTTATCTTTTCGCTTGCCTCAGCTCTTATTTCTTCAGCTAAAAGCTGTAGGTCTGAGCTCTGCACATGAGGGGGTAGCTAACATATGGCAGCAGCAACTAATCCCTCACAGGCATTTCCCCCAGACCAATATGAACTAGACAGTCTCTCATTGAGACTTTTTTCCACAAGTTGACAATGTTAACCATCACAGGCACCAAGTGGAATGTCTGTTTCCCATGGAGCTAAAAGAGCTGAGTGAGATCAAGGTCCTTGGTGACTAAAGGAACTCTGTAAATGGCATTTTCCTTCCCTGAGGCAAGCTTTAAGAGTGGCAGAAAGACCCAGAGATTATCCACAATAGGGAAATGTGTCTAAGGTCTTGTAGAGCAAGGTTCCATTATTTCCAGAGAAACATACAAAGGTCCCATGACTGACCAAATTAAAGACTTCTGATCTTAGAGAATTTCTTTTCTATATACACTCACTCCTGCAGAGCCTTTACAGAGCTGTCCCAGAGAAGTAAGGAGATCTGAAATGTAAGGACATTAAGATTTATGAGGCCTATTGGTGGTTTCCAGAGGCCAGATGATGGAGAACTCCTCCACTGCAGTACAAAAGGGTAGGAAGAACTAGCTTACCAAAAGTCAGTGCTCTAAGATGAAGGCACAGAAGCATTTGATAGGAGTCCTACTTCAATGGTGAAAACCATAGATTTTGAAAGCAAGATGCCCAAGTTGGAATCCTGGCTCTACTCACGGCTTACTAGTGATAGACCTGGTGAGATGCTTCACTACTCTATGGTCTCTTCCTTATATAAAAAACCAAACCAAACAAACAGACACAACTATATACCTGCCTGAGCAGTTGTAAAAAGCATTGTGTTTGTGTTCTCTATCAATGTGTGCTGCTATTATTTCTACTCAGGCGAGCCAGGCTAAGGGCAAGAGTGTTTGTAAGTGGATTAAGAGATCAAAGAAAAATGTGGGGCTCAGATGGCAGGGAGTGCTTCACCAGACTCATCTGTCTGGGCTGGTGAAGTCCTAGATCTTGCAAGAGAACCTACAACCACTATTCAAGTAAACCCACATAACCTCCAACTATACTCTAATTAGTTGTCCTGCTACCCAGAGATAAATGCAGTCTTCACTCCTCATCAACAGATGAGACCATTATAGTAAACCATAACCAATCAAAATGAAGAGCTTGAGGATCAGTCTCAGTGGATACATCTACAAGCCTGCTCCCACACCTAAGGCTTAGGAATCATTGCAGAAGAGGGGAAGGAAAGATTACAAGAGTCTGAGGAACAGAGTTTTCTGTGAGATTGTGTTTTCTAGAAATGTGAGAAGCTATTCCCAATGAAGTTACACCAACATGGCTGCTTAAATATGACCTAAACAAGAATGACACCAGTAGAGATGCTAAAGTGAAATGGTGGCCAAAACCCTATACAGTGAACTACAGACAACTAATGAATGTGGAGCTCAGGAGAAACTGTTTTGCATTGGGAAGAACATGTCAATACCAAAAGGCCAGCCCTAAAAACATATATAATAAGACTAAGGTGTGTGTGTGTGTGTGTAACAGTACTTAATGAAAAAAGGAGCCAGAGCAAGGAGAGGATTAGGGAGGTTTTGGGAGGAGGAAATGGAAAGAAGGAGGGAAATCATTTAATTATACTCCCAAAAAACATTTAAAAAGAGTTCAATCAAAGAGAGCTCACAAGCTGATTCAGTCGCTGTCAGGCTGCCATGCCTTGTGACCTGAGTTCAATCTCAGAACCTACACATTAGAAGCATGTGGGTCCAGAGCCCTCTTCTCCCCTAGGGACATCCTGGCACCACTGCACACTGAGCTGGGAATGATGAAGCAGAGCAGGAATGGGTGGGTCTGCAGGATCCCAGACCAGATGAGAGTGCCAAGGGAGAAAGCCTTCTCTGAGGATTTTAGTGTTACAACTCCTTTGAGCCATAGCAGCCAGGCCCACTTCTTCCCTTTGGAGTGCTCAGGCACCAGACCCTAAGGACCAAAGTCTAGCTGGGTGGGCAGCCAGAGGGTCCCAGTCCAGTGGTGAGTGCCTAGAGGGAGAAAGCCTTTGCCAAAACAGCTCTTCAAGTGTTACAACCTTTTATCTCAGAGCTCTCCCAGTGACATAGCAACTCTTTAGACAATATTTGGTGAAGCAGCTTGTGCATTTTATTCAGGATGAAGAAGGGTTATATGAACCTTAGGGCTTGGGAAGGGATTTTCAGGGTGGGTCTGTATCATTGGCTGGAGCTTAAATGGTGGGGATCCTTTATTTGAACGGAGAGGAATTCCAGGTGCTAGACTACATGATTACCTTGAGCTTGGGGAGGTAGAGGTCAAGACTATGTGCACCAGGGTGTGTAGGCACTGAACAAGAAGGGATCAATCTGCAGATTTTCTGGGCTTGGACAACCTCGCTCTAGCTCCATGCCAACTTCCCTGGTGATGCAGTCTATGTGCCCCACAAAAGCAGAGAACCAGTTCTGGAAAGATGTCTTCTTACTGTAACATGTGTGCATGTGTCACACCAATTTTGGCCTTGCAATCTCTAGAAGTATAAAATAACAAAACCCATTTGTGGGAGAAAACTAGAAGGGTGGTTCAGGAGACAGACTCAATACTAGAAAGAATGAATGATGCTTCCAGAGAAGAGATGCTGAGGCCATCATGGGAACAAGGAGAAAACCAAGACTGGTAGGCAAATGTTTCATAGAAATTCATTTTATTTTAACCCAGACATTGTCTTTTGGGGGCTTTCTCTGTTTCTGAAGGGAAACAGAGGTGGGATGGATCTAGTGGAGATGGCTGGTAAAGGGAGTGGGAGGAGAGGATGGAGAAGAAACTGTGGTTGGGTTGAGAGAAGAATCTATTTTCAATAAAGGGGGTGCTTTCCAGCTTATCAGCACGGTCTGGTATTAACACAGGTGGCCTTGGGAAGTAATGAGTAGCATTTCTTTACAGGTAGACAAGCAATCATCTAACTCTGAAATGGGAATTTCCTGTAGAAAGCAGAGACTTCTAGAAATGGTGCTTGTCTCCTCATATTCTAGGCTATATTACATATATTTTTCCAGCCCTGTGAGAACAAAATATTTAATCCATGCTTTTCCCTATCTAAATGTGAAGCAAATACAAAAAGTAGTGTTATTTCACAGACCCATCCCCCTTAGTTTCCTGAAAATTACAAAGTCATGAAAAAAATCTTTAGCCAGAGTACATTCCTGTATATATCCTATAAACAGTTTTCTGTACTCCTGGGAATTGCAAAGAATGGATAATGTTTCCCTAAACAGGCTGTGGAACCTTTACAAGTGGCTAGGAAGGAGGATGTGGCTGGACTAATGTTGGAACAAGCCAAATGTACTGGTCCATCTACCTCCACATTTCAACAACTATTACCTCCTGCCCTCAAGTTAACCCCACAGCTCAATAAAACCATCTTCTCTTGGTGTCCCTCCACTTCTAGAAGTGGCCAACAATAGGCTCATGGAACACAGACACTTGATTTATTCTACTTTGAAGATAAGGACATTGAGGCAGGGGGAACTAAAGAACATGCCAGCAGAGAGGCAACAGGGATTGTAGGCATCATTAGCATAGTACATCTTGCTTAGAATGATTTGCATGCCCCTCCTGCCTGCACTCATGATAGATCAGGAAGAACTGGGCCTGGCATGGCTTTCCCTTATGCTTGCATAGGAGGAAACTAAGTGTCTCTCACTGGGGTAAAAGATAGCCTTCTTCTTGCTATGCCTTTCTCCCTCCCTTTCAGATTTCCTTGATTTATATCCTCAAAAGCACTCCACCTTAAATACCAGACAAATCCTAGGGAGATTCTGGAAGATGCAGTCATAGCCTAATTGATACTTGGAAGTCACAAATCCCTCCTTCCCCTTACCCAAGGGCTGTATGCCTCCCCTTGTTTTCCAGTATCCTCTCCAGCTTTCTTATGGCCTAAAAATACTTCCAAGTTCCCTTAGCCAGGAAGGCCAATGAGGGGAAGAATATAGAAAGACAAATGCTTGGCCTTTTTCAGTCAACGTGACACAGGTTTGCAAGGTATGACTTCTCCCTCCTCTAAAGAAACACAATTTACAGGTCCAGACATGACCTCTTGCTGGCCAGTGGACCACATAGTTCATTGACAGCCTGTTGAGCATCCCTTCTTAGGAAACTTTTTCACTAGACTTGGGGAGTTTCCAGGTCAGCAAAGTAGCAGCTGAAGGCCCAGACTGTTTCAATTCTAGTCTTTTAAAAAGTGTGTGTGTGTGTGTGTGTGTGTGTGTGTATGTGTGTGTGTGTGTGTGTATGTCTGTGTGTGTGCATTCACGTGTACAGGTAAGTGCACATGTGTACAACGGCATGGGTATGGAGTTCAGAGGACAAATCTTAGGTGTTGATCTTCACCTTCCAACTCGTTTGAGAGCAGGTCTCTAATTGTTCATTGCTGTGTATCCCAACCTAGTTGGCCCAACTTCTGAGAATTTTCCTGTTTTTGTCTTGCCATAAGGGCACTGGGATTATTATGTCAAGCTTTTAGATGAATTCTATGAATCTGAACTTCGGTGCTCATGCATGTGCAGTAAGTGCTTTAGCCACTGAGTGACTCATCGCCACAGTTTATAAATTCTGCTCTTTTGACGAGTTTGTAAGGGACAGGAGAAGGTAAGGAAGTGTGGAGTCCTAGCATCCTAGCTCTCATGGTCATTGCTACTATGCTGGATCATCTTGATAGCTCTGAAATGTGGCTATGTAACCCAAAGCAAGCTGTTTCACTTCTCAGCACCTCATTTTTCTCAAGAGTTAGATCAGGACAATGGCACTGCCTGCTCAGCAAAGGCACTCAACAAGAAACTGTTCCTAGTCCATGATGGCCATCTATGCCTGTTACCAGTTCCCTCACTATTCATAATGGTAGCATAGAGTACCATTTATACTCTGTGAGAAATGTGCACAGAGATCAGTATTCTATCTGTCAAGACACCATTACCTCCCATTTATACAAGAGAGGGCTTAGGCTCAAAGCTACTGAGTAACTTGCCCATGATTTCTTGGCTCAGACATGTGGCAGTAAAGGGAACCTGGCCAACTTGTTCTCTACTACTAATTCTCTAGTGGTAGGCTACATTGTTAAACTGCTTCCACAGAGACTACAGGGATATAGGAAAGCCAGATATGAGCAGCTTTCTGGATCTGGCTCTCACTAGCTCTATTCCAGAGGGACTTCTGGACAGGAAGCATCTCCTATGCTACTCTAAAAGAAGCCTTTTCACGAGCTATGCCTCTACAGTAGTATATTCACTGCCTCTTCTCACAGTGCCATAAGGAGAGTCCACCCACATCCAACCTTCTACACTCAGGGTCTCAGATCAGCACTTGGCCTTACTTCAAGCAGCACTAAGCAGAGCTGGCCAAGCACTGGCATTCCTGGCACTAGCCGGGGAACCATGTGTGAGGATCAGTGCCAATTTCCAATAGAGTAAAAAGTGTATAAGCAAAGAATAAAGAAGAGAGAAACAGTTGGGAATTAATTTTAAGGATTCATGTAAGAATATTATAGAAAGTGTATTTCAAGGCATGAATCATTTCACAGATCTTCAAGCAGCAGAAGAGAACAAGAGGAAAACAGAATGACAACATTAGACTACTGTTTCTCTCTTCAGTCTTTGGGGGCTAGCCATCACTGAGGAATGAGAATATATGAATTTGTCTGTAATTTTCTTGTCTGCTAAAATCTGAAATTCTAATGTACTTCTTAATGCAATTTAAGAGAAAATGAGTACATTTTAATTCACTCTCAGTATGTACTTTAACACAAAACGTCACTGTTCCCATATTTGCTCATTCATTCATTTGTTCATTCATTTTACAAACACATACAGAGCTCCTGCTCCATGGTATCTACTTACCTGAGCCCTGGGAGGAGAGCAAAGACAGCAGAGATACATTAGACTTTGGTGTTGACCTAAGGGACAAGGCAGGGATATCAATAAGCAAGCATAATGTGGTCACAGTGTTCCAAGAGCAGTGGTGTGCTAAGCTGCAGATCCCAGGGAAAGAACAGAGGAATTGGAGCTGAAAAACAAAGTCAGGAGGCTTGCTTAGAACCCACAGTGACTCGGAAAGGGATCCGTGCCTGTCCAGCAATATGAGTCAAAAGGAAAAGAAAAAAAAATCTGCTTTTCTGTCCCAGTTTGGCAGTTGGCAGAATGTGCTCTCTGGGATAAATCTCTCTGGGTGCATTTGTCAGGTTTAAGGTAAGAGATATGGCCCCGATGAACCCTGGAAATACTCATAAGATGCGGAGGCTGAGCTGAGGCCTTTTGGTCTTCCTTTAGTCATTCCCCACCACACAGCAGCTCTCACAACCCAATCCCTTGAGTCAGCACCATGAAGCCCCTGAGAGAGAGGTACATGTAGTAGAGGACCTTTCTGTAGCCCTGAAGACTTGACAGCATTAATCTAAGACCCTGATTTCAAATATGTCTCTAGGCAAGAGAAATGTCAGTGACAGTAATGTGAAAATGTTCTGCAAATGAACAAATATACTTCTCTCGCCCCCTCACTCTCTAGCCATCCATTTTCTTTCCATTTTATCAGGTACAAAACAAAATATGCCAGAAGGGATGAAATATAGCTCAAACGAGTTGAGAGGTAAATTAACTGGAATGTATAAGCTCTCCTGAGGGCCATTATGACTGGCCACTCTTGGGGTTTCCTAGATACCGCTGGGAACTGAGGCCCCTCTCCAGCAGCTCAGGAAGCAGATGTCCCTGCTGCTCGAGATAGCTGTTTCTATGTGAAGAGGAAGGAGTCCATCTCATCCACAACTGTTCTGCTCACCATTTCCAAAGGATTAGTGTTATTAATATGAGTCCCTATTGACTCTGGCCCTCAATGGCTTCTGAGAAGCTATAGTCTATCAGTTCCCCCTGCCACCCAAGGTTTCCAAGGCAGATGTAAAAATGACTACAAATTAGATGGTTGAAAACATATTGTGTACGCCAAAAGCCCCAAACACAGATGTCAGCAGGGGCATGCCCCTTCTGTAGGCTCTAGAGTAGAATATGTTCTATGACCCTCTCTCCAGCAGTTATTTTCCTGAGCCAATTGGAAAGGCTTGGAGAGATATTCCAGTGTGGACAAACTGTGCTCTCACTCATTCTATTAGACAAGAACATTCTGGAAACTTTGGCTAACCAGTTCCCTTCCAATAAAACAAAGAATGAACCCTAGAGCCAGGCTTCCTGAATTTTTACTTAGGCTCTTCAATTTTCTAGCTGCTGTGTAATATTAGGGGCACCATTTCATTTCTCTGTGTCCTAGTTTCCTCATCTAGAAAACAATATATCCCTCAGGGAAGAGTAAAGCTTTGTAGATTCACATCACACTCCAACTGCTGTCAGGCTAGCTCACCACTCTAATTCACAGGAGCAGAATCCAGGAAAATGGAGGCTCACAGAACACAACTCACTAAGCTTTACCACAAGAGCAGATAGTGCACTGAGACTTCTTACAGAACAGGACATTACAACATTCAACAAATGCCTTCTTTGAAAGCAGCCACTTTGAGAGGCTTTCCCCACTTTCTCACAGCTGCTGTAGCTGTATCCCTAGGCCACTATGGCAATGGCTTTGAAGAAGCAGTTAATGGCATCCACCACCTTTCGTAACCAAGTGTAGCTTTTTGTGTTCTGGGCACAATCTTTCAGAAAGCTGTAGGGAGGCCTAGCATGTCCACTGAAACTCCACATTGAGGACTTGATGACAAGGGACCCACCACCACATCCCTGAAAATAATTCCTTACCATACTCCCTCCTTGACAAGCCTATGCTTAGATGTGTTGTATCTTTGCCAAGGGCCAGACTGAGTGACTAGATTTACCATGGTCACATACTAGTCTGTGACAAAGGAAAGAGTTAAGCTCATGCATTTTGAACTCAACTCAATAGCTTTTCACTGTTTCCTGGTGAATACAGATGGGTCCTATACTTTAGAGGTAAACCTCACATATCCAAACTAATTGTCTTCTTTATCTTCTCAGCCTCCACATGGGGACAACAGGGATTGACTTGATTTGCCATCCAAGCTAAGCTCTTTGCTCTATAGTCGACAACCATTCAAGTATGCACTAAGCAATGCCAGTGAAACTCGGTGCTCTTCTTTCTATCCCTCTGACACAGAGATAAGAGAGGACAGGGAGTAAGCCTTCGAGAGATTTTGTAGATATTGATCCTCTGTGAATCTTGGAGTTAGCAACTGAAAGTAGCCTCCAGTTGGGGTATGTTTGAATTGCTCTATAATGAAAAACAGTTGCCAGCAGTAAGGTGGCACTCAGAGTCCTCCAAGACAAACAAAAGAGGGGCTTAGAGATTGGACAGCTGCAGGGGAGAGGAGAAAAATTCTGCCAATGACATAGGCTGCTCCTTACCATGGGTTTCAGAAACTGGAGCAAAGTAGTGCAGTGAGGGAAGGAAGCATGGAGACATGTGCATTTCCTACTCTTGGTAGAAAATAGGACATTTTAGCATGGGAAGAGGCCAGAGAAGCCATGAATTCTGGCACAATGTAATTTTTCCCTACTGCTTGCCAAAGCTTCCTTCCTTCCTTCCTTCCTTCCTTCCTTCCTTCCTTCCTTCTTTCTATCTTTCTTTCTTTCTTCCTTTTTCTTTATTTAAAGAAAGCTGCACTATTCCCACCAGTGGTTTCCATTATGCTCTTTGGTGATTTGTTTCTGTGCTGTAGCTGTCCTCTCTGGGAAGAGAAAGCAGCTAGTGTCTACTTTGTGCTAGTCTGTCCCTACTGATGCAATTCCTCCATGGGTCCCAAGCTGCAGGGGATTATTTTCCTGACCCAGACTAAATTTCCTGGACTACAGTACTCTTTCCCCAGCAATCCATGTATGCCATTATCAGTCCATTGTGAAATAAGACCCTCACTTCTCATCATTGAAAGAGAATTTTCTTTTTGTCGCAGGAGGATGTGGGGCATCTGCATAACGTTCTTCAAAGGGAAAAACCTCCTTATCCAGAGGGAAACAAAAATGTTCCTATAGCTTCCTGGGAGCTTCATTTCTCCCATGAAGCTTTGCTATTAACTTGGAGAAATCCAGATGAAGTTAACTGTTTCTGCTTCCCCCAACCTTTTAATGCCCTGTGCCATCTTACCAGTTTCTGGTCCATGTTAGAGCTGGACCTTAAATAAAAATACTAGTACAATCATGCATTGCCTATTTAAGTGTTTGAGCTTCAGGTTTAATTCTGGCTGTGAAAATGAAATCCAACCATCCTTGATTTTCACCCTCTCTTAACCATGTTCTATACTAATAATACAAAGAGAAGAAAAAGGAAACAGTGCCTGTTAAAGAAGTTGAAAGAATAGCAACCAGCTTCTCACTAGATGCCCCTTACTGGAATCTCCTGCACTTTGTCACATGTTGTCTATGTCACTTTCTGGTTGTCAGTCTGTTTGGCTGGAACCCCTTAGAGACCAGGGAAGACCTGTAAGGACGCAACCATCAAAAAGGAGTCCTAGCTTTGGGTGATTTTACACACACACACACACACACACACACACCACCCATTGGTTCACACCATTAATCCTAGTACTAGGGTGGTGGAACCTGGAGAATCGGAAATTCAAGGTTTGGAGGCCATCTTGGACTACTCAAGACCTTGTTACAAAATAAAACAAGACAAAACAAATAATAAACAATGTTGTTCAGATGTGTAAGGAGAAAGTAGCCAAGTGATTTTTAATATGGTGTACAAGTGAAGACAGACAAGGTGCCAAGAGAAGCTTGTCAGCCCTGAAGATACCTCTGCTCTCTGTCAAACCCCGGTCTCTCCACATAGTCTTACCCTCTCAGAGCAAGCTGCAGACTCTGCCATGCTGCCTTGAGTCAACAGCTGGTGAGGCCAAGGGAGCCGCACACTGTGTACCTACAGAGTCCCAGTTTTTCTCTGCGTCAGGCATGTTGGCTGAGACCATGGAGATATATTCTGCCTTGGTTTTTCTCCAAAGTACTCTGGCTCTTTGATGAACTTCAGCCCCAAACATAAACATGAGTATGTTTCAACCTGGTCCCATCTCCACGTCCTCCTAGCCTCCATCACAGGTGACAGATATATCCGTTCTTCTACCTAGATGCTGATAAGTTTTCAGTTTCAATAGTTAACATCTGACAGTCAAGCACTAAGTACCCAATATCCCCATGCTCTTTGGTTATACTTGGCCCACAAGCTAAGTCTACACTTCAGACACCACTGCCCACAAAAGCGCTTGTGCTCTCTCTCTCTCTCTCTCTCTCTCTCTCTCTCTCTCTCTCTCTCTCTCTCTCTCTCTCTCTCTTTCTCTCTCTCTCTCTCTCTCCCTCTCTCTCTCCAAGGTCTTGTTTTATAACCCAGGCTGGTCTCTGGTCTTGAATTCACAAATCTCTTGCCTCAGCAGCCTCAATGCTGGGATTATAGTCATGTGCCGTTATGCTTTGAAAGTATTTCTTAGTTTTTACTATTTTGCTGTGTTGTATTGAACTCAGGGTGTTCTATAGGTTAGAAAAATGCTCCACTACAAAGTTCCAACCATAGTCCTGTTCTTGTCACTTTAGACAATTTGCCTGTTCCTCTTTACTAGACTATCCTGCTAAGGACACAGCCCAGCTTCTATCAGAGTTCTCTTGGGTTCCTACAAACAGACTGGAAGCAGGCCCACCAAACATGCAGAAGACAAAACACTAAGTTTATTTAAATAAAAGCTTTATGCTGTTCTCCCCTACTGTATATTTTTTTCATTCTCTTCTCCAAGATCCTCTGAGATTCCTACTGTAGCTTTATCAGCATACTTTCCATTATACTTTCCTCAGTCCTCCTGGCTCAGTGAGTCCACAACCTCTGGAGAGGGTGATGGATGCCAACCATAGAGCAGGCTGCATAAAGGAGAAGAAGCTAGAGACCATGCCTACAAGATGCAGATGGGAATATAGTAGGAGCCAGAAAGGACAACAAGCCTCTGAGGGTTCAAGTGAGTTAAACTACTCTCTGGCCTTACTTAGGTCTGTGGCCCATATGCTGAGAACTTCTTTTTAAATTTTTTTGTTCTATTTATTTATTTATTTATTTTTAATTTATTCTTGTTACATCTCAATGGTTATCCCATTCCTTGTATCCTCCCATTCTTCCCTCCCTCCCATTTTCCCCTTATTCCCCTCCCCTAGGTCTGTGACTGAGGGGGACTTCCTCCCCCTTTATATGCTCACAGGATATCAAGTCTCTTCTCGGTACCTGTCACCAGGTCTCCCCCTCCAGGGCACATGATTTTGGCGTTGGTAGTGTTGGTGGTAGTGTTGTTGTTGTTAGTGTGTGTGTGTATGTGTGTGTGTGTGTGTGTGTGTAAGTACATGCATGACACAGTGCACATGTGGAAGTCGGAGAGGAGCTGAACTTTCTTTCAGAAGTCAATTTTCTTGTTTCACCATGGGTTTCAGAGATTGAACCCAAGTCGCCAAAGTTGCACAACAAGAACGTTTATCCACTGAGCCATATCACCAGCCTGACATTAAGCACACACGCACATGTTCTAAATAGCGGTTTAAGCCACCTCTACTCAAATCTGTTGCCTGATTTTATGGTAATTTTCTGGCTTCCTCGCTTAATGATAGTGATGATCAAAACATTGTACTCTTCAAGCTGTCAATGAAACAATAGCAGCATGGGGTCTACAGAGCAGGGCTTTTAATCTTCCTTTAGTAAGGAGAGAAGGCAGACCCCAAGGATCTTAGAGATGTCCTCAAGGTCGAGTGGTGCCATTCAAATCTGACTTGAATGATTCTACTTTAGCACCTTTGCGCTTACCAAAGTCCATGGCCTTCTCTGCGACAGGAACTAATGAAATGGGTTTTTGCAAGACTGAACTGCAATAATTTTCCAAGCTCTCAGTTGAGGTTAATGTACTGGCATATGGCCTTTCCCCCTCAGCAGCTTCCTAGATACCACACTGCTGTTCCTTGGGGCCCAGCACAGCCCCAGCTGATATGTCCCTCTGCTTCAGCAGCGCTAAGACTTGGGCAGACTCACTCAGCACTCCCTGTGGATAAAAGGACTGAATTGCAAATAAAGTGGGACATTTATATTTGCATTTCAGGGAGTATAGCCAAGTCAAATATGATGACCACATTAACTAAATATTACAGGCATTTCCTTTTCAGCCTCTCTGCCTGTCACCCACTCAGTCTGGTGTAGAATGGCCATGCAAGAATGTGGTAAATAGTTTTTCCTTCCTAAACTAGGACGTAACATGTATACAAAAGAATAGGAGAGAAAGAGTTAATTGTGGAAATATTTCCTTTCTATGGGCCAAGTATCTGTGGAAAGGAATTGGGGTTGTTCAGGATTGAGCTATTTTTGTGTGCTGTGCGTGGAGGATCTCAGTGTGATACATATTTTTAAGGCACACTTAGTCCAAAATACAGAGCTGGGACACATACCATGTTTGTTGTATTTCAGGTCGCTCAAAGGTATATGGGCCAAGAGGTGGAAAATATGTGCAAAGAAGTCGATTTGTGCCTCGTGGCTATATAAACCCTGATGTCTTTCCCATCTCCTGTGCTTCAAAGCAACAAATAATATATGATCTGCATGTTCAAGATGGTTGGAAATCAGTAGCTAGGATAGGGTAAGCACAGACAGGGAACATCTGAAGTTCTCCTTCAGGCTGCCTGGAGAACACACACCTTATGCAGAAGGCCTTTCAGCTGCTGGATTAGGAAACTCAAGTTAATTATGTGAATGACTGGAAGGAGAGTTTAAGCAGGAAGGGAGCTCAGGGGAGAGATAGGCCAACTATCAGTGTTAAGCTGAAAGAGTGATAGTCTAGAAAGCAAAGGAATTTGTACAAAATGAAGACAAGGTCGGGGCAAGAGCACTTTCCTTGTCACTAATTTTGAGGGGAGTTGCTTCTCAGGATTAGGAGGAAGATACAGACAAAACAGAAGACAATGGCTGCAACAGTAGCTATCGACAGTTCTCAAATCTAGTTTTGTAAAGTAGGTGGACAAGAAGGACTGCCTACTAGCAGGACTTGGCCCACTAGACTATTTCTTCCTTCTCAGATGTGTTCTTTTAAGTATTGATAGCTGTTCATTTCACACACCCCCAGGCCCAACACAACCTTCTTTTCATTTTAATTCTTTTTGGCTGAATTTTCCGCATACATCATTCTGGGCATCAGGATCCCAGGTTCACCCCTTGCCCCTATACTCCTCAGTCCTGATCTAACACTCAACTCAGTTGCCTGACCCTGTCCGGTACAGTATATTGGTACATGATAAGCAAATGCTTGCTATTTCCTGGGCCTCTACTCAACTTTTTCACTGCACCTTTTTCTTCTGTATCATCCATAAGTTAGGACTCTTTTCCTCCTTCAGTGGCATGTTAAAAGGAACATGCAGGATCCTCTTTCAAGATACACAGACACAACTGGATGCTGTCCCCCTTAGGCATTTATGTTGCACTCAGTCAACACAGGTGATCTGGGTAATGTCCCAGGTTGGCTTCCATTTTGGGCTTTGGCCATGATATAGAGATCAAGCCACACTAGCTTGACCTATAGGCTCTTCCCCTAAACCTCATTGTATTCCCTTGATAATATTTCAAAGAAGCTCTCACCTCATTTTAAAGAGAGAACCAAGACTTCTGAGAGAGTGTGATTTTCCCATCTGTAATAAAAATGCTGGCAAATTGCCCCATAGGCTGAATTCGGACTTTTCTGTGTCCTAAGCATGTGTTTCTTCAGGTTGGGCAGGGTAAGGGGGAACTGGTAAAAGAATCATGAAAAGTTATTTCAAGTGGTAATTGAGTCAAATCACAGGAAGCAAAAGACATAGGTTTCTTAACCTTCATGGTTGAGCCAACAAAAAACCATATGGAATCATAAGACTGTAGTCTTAGATTAATCTATGCTTATTTCTAGTAGTCAGTTTGCTCAATTGCTTATAAGTAAATATTTGCAGTCTTAAATGTCAGTGTGTGGTATTGTCAAGAGGTCATGGGTTTCCCTGTTCTTACCCCAGTAGTCAGTATCTGTGTAGACCTTCTGATGATGGTACCTTACCTAAGCCATCACTACTGACTGTTATGGGATGAATTGTACCTCTTTCCATCTGTTTATACATTGGCTAAGAATGTGATTTCATTAGATGGATGATGGGGTTTTTGTTTGTTTGTTTGTTTGTTTGTTTGTTTGTTTGTTTTTGAGACAGTGTCTTCTCACTATGTGGCCTTGACTGGCCTGGAAATCACAGAGATCTGCCTATGTCTGCTTTCTACATTCTTGGATTAAATGTATGCAACATTATGCCCAGCCAATGCTAAAAACAGAGCCAGCTCTGGATATTAAGCCTAAGAGAATCACCCTTTCTCAGGAAAAGACCCCCAGTCTGTTTCACAGTTAAATCTACATAATTTCTGGTCTTATGTTTCACCTTTTATATGAGTTGTGAAACCATCATAGTAAAAGTGAATAGAAATAAAGGTTTTGGTTTTTTTTGTTTGTTTGTTTGTTTGTTTGTTTGTTTCTTTTGTTTTGCCTCTCCCTGGTTTGGCCAAATTATAACAAACTAAGTTTCCATTGCCAATTTTTGGTCTTCTAATTTTTCTTTTAGAATACTGTGAGCAGGGTCATTACTTTCATGCTAGTTAAAAGAAAACTATAAAAATTAGAATTGAAGGAAACATTTTGAAAATGCACGTATACATGCATATATATACATATGTGTACATACACACATACACACACAGAGGGGGGAGGGGGAGAGAGAGAGAGAGAGAGAGAGAGAGAGAGAGAGAGAGAGAGAGAGAGAGAGAGAGAGAGAGTTAAGTTCAGCTTGGTGGGGCATGTCTGTAATCCTAGCACTTGAGAGCTTGAGGTAGATGGATATAGGGTTCAAAGCCAGTCTAAACAACATAATGAACCTGTGTAACAAAGCCCAAATAAAATTATAAACAGTATATATACAAGTTAATTAAGTAGTTAATATAGTGGAGAAATGAATATAGTAGGTAATGAACTTGAAAGTTCTGTTCAGCTGTAGGGCTGAGGTTATCCAGTAAGCACTCATTCCATTTACATGATATTCTCAAAGATCAAATAATGGAGACAGAAGAAAAAAGATCCATGGTTGCCAGGAGTTTGAAGGGAGAAAAGTGGTGGAGCAGTAAAATACAAGGAGTCCTTAGGACAGTACAACTATTCTGTATAATTCTGTGATAGTGGCTATATAACACGATGTAGTTTTCAAAACCCCTAACACAAAGGATAAATGTCAATGTCAGCCATTTGCTCAAATTATTGATAATGTGTTAATTGATTCATCAATTTTAATGGCTATATCACACTAATGGAAGATATTGATATTAGGGGGAAAGTGAAAGGATATATACAAGCTCTCTGTTCCTTCTGCTCAATTACTCTTTAAAACTAAGATATAAACTGTATTAGTTAAAAACAGGAAAGACAATCAGCCTAGGTATTCGCATATGGAAGACTGAAGCATGGAGCTAGGAACGTTCTGTTCAATTACAAAGATAAGTCAACTAGTACACCATGAAATCCCATCTAGTCAAGATGGAGAAACAGTGACCCAGAGCCCTTCAAGCCTCCAGGTCTGGCTTCTATGTTAAAAACTAACGCCGCAGCTCTCTTTGAACAAGAACTGGTCCATGAATTTAAGAAACACGTGCGGAGGATCCAAGATGGCAGTGAGCAGCGTGGACCGTGTTTGGAGGCTCCAGTGAACAATTCAGGGAATTGCATAGATTTCTGAGCCAGGAACACCAAGGTCCCCACACCACGGCAGCGGGAGTGCTCCACGGTTCGGAGGGACCAGGGTGTGGAGGACCTGCGTGCCCCTGCACACGGGAGGAGCGTGGATTTTCTCGGATCGGAACAGCGGCGGCAGAGGCAGCAGCAACAGTGGCGGCACCAGTGGCATCAGCGTCAGCAGTGGTGGTGGCTGAGGTTTGCTGCTCTGAGCCTTCCGGTGGAGGCGATTAGTGTTGTGGCTGGTGGGAGTTGCTGCGGGAGAGGGAACTCTGGATGGGATTTGGGTCGCGTGGTGCCTTGTGACCCAAACTGGACTCGGCGGACAGTTCAGCCCCAGAGTCCCGGGTTCAGCTCAGTGCGTAGTGCCGTGGAGACGCTGTCTCAGCGCAGCAAGTGGTTCTGCCCTAGGTACTGGCTCAGCTCAGCCACAGCTCCCCTGCTGTGACACAGGCTGGTCGGAGAGCTCAGTTCCACCATAGGTACCAGCTCAGCTCAGCACAGCCGCAGTTCTCCAGCTGTGACACAGGCTGGGCAGAGCACTCAGCTCAACCAGAGGCACTAGCTCACATAAACGAGCAGTTCTGCCCAAGACACTAGCACAGCTCAGCGAGCAGTTCTGGGGCGCTAACACAGGCTGAGGTCAGCACGTAGATTCAGTCCAGAGGCCCTAGCTCGACTTGCCTGGCAGTTTGGGCCCAGAGACTCTAGTTGAGCTGTGCGCATAGGCTTGGCGGCTCCAAGACTCTGGCTGGACTATCCACGCAGTATAGGCCCGGAGTCCCGGGCTGAATTCAGTGTGCAGTGTGAGTCCAGAGTCCCTGGCTGAGCTCAGGGCACAATTCTGCCCTGGAGACTCGGGTGGAGCTCGGCGTGCAGTTTGGGGCCTGAGTCCCTAACTGTGCTTGGCAGACAGATTGGGTCCAGAGACTCTAGCAGAGCTTTTGGCACAGTCCTGGCTCTAAGACTCTGGTTGGACACAGTGTGCAGTTTGAATCCAGAATTCCTGGGCTGAGCTTGGCAGACAGTTCAGGCCCTGAGTCAATAACTGAACACAGCACACAATTTGGGCCAAAAGCCCCTAGCTGAGCTTGGTGTGCAGTCCCAGCCCCCCAAAATTCTGGCTGGACCCTGTGTGCATTTTGTGCCCAGAATCCCTAGCTGAGCTCGGCAGACAGTTCAGGCCCTGAGAATCTAGCTGAGCTCGGCACGTGGTTCAGGCCCAGTGTCCCTGGCAGGACTTGGCAGGGAAGCCAGAAGGCTGCGGATACCTTGGCCTGACCCAACGCTCATTCAGAGACCCAGAACGACTGCAGGACCCACAGCACAGGGGAACTGAGGATCACTGGCTATCAGAGACCAAAACGACAGGGCTAATCTCCTGCCATCCAAAGCAGTGCTTCCAGCCTATAGAAATCATGAGAAAACAAGGGAATCTATCATCAGACTCCCTCCATCCAACTCTGGAAGATACCCAACAAAAACAAAGACACCAAGATGTCTAAAGGACAGCGTAAAAGCATACGCAAAAACCCCTAAAACAACATGGCGTCTCCAGTTTCCAGCTATCCCAAAGAAAACAAACCAGAGAACTCAAATACAATGGAAATACAAGAAAATTACCTCAAATCCTTAGTAATGAGGATATTAATGGAGGAAACAAATAAAATTCGTAATCAAATGCAGGAGGACCCAGCCAAACAGGTGAGAGACATTAAAGAATCACATAGAGTGGAACTGGAAAAATTTCAGGAAAATGCAAACAACCAGATGAAAGAAATCAAAAAATCAGTTCAAGATCTGAAGACGAAAATGGATTCAATGATAAACACACAGACAGAAGAAAAACGAGAACGTGAGACCTCAGAGAAGAAGGCGAGCAACACAGAGGTGAGCTTTTCTAACAGAATCCAAGAGATGGAAGAACGAATCTCAGGTCTAGAAGATACAATCACAGATCTTGAAGCAACCATTAAGGAAATGAGAATCTCTAAAAAACTCTGACACAAAACATCCAGAGAAATTAGGACACCATGAAAAGAAGAGAAATCTGAGGATAATAGGGCATTGAAGAAAGAGAAGATATCAGTCTCCAAGGCCCAGAACTATTCCTCAATAAAATCATAGAAGAAAATTTCCCCAATCTAAAGAAAGAGATGCCTATAAACATACAAGAGGCCTACAGAACACCAAATAGAATTGACCAGAAAAGAAAAACTGCCCGTCACATAATAATCAAAACACAAAACGTACAGAACAAAGAAAAATATTAAAAACTGCAAGGGAAAAGGGCCAAATAACATTTAATGGCAAACCTATCAAAATTACACCCAACTTCTCAGCAGAGACCATAAAAGCCAGAAGGGCCTGGACAGAGATCCTGCAAACCCTAAGAGACCACAGATGCCAGGCCAGACTACTTTACCCAGCAAAACTATCAATAACCATTGATGGAGAAAACAAAATATTCCATGACAAAAACAAATTCAAACAGTACCTATCCACAAATCCAGCTTTACAGAAGGTACTAGAACGAAAACTCCATGCCAAAGGGTCAAGCTACAACCAAAACTACTCAGGAAATAGATAACTATCCCATGGCAAAAACACAACTACACAAATGCTCGACTGGGAACAACATCAAAATTAAGACTCTGAACAGTCACTGCTCATTAATATCTCTCAACATCAATGGTCTCAGTTCTCCAATAAAAAGACACAGAATAACTGAATGGGAGCATAAACAAGATCCAACATTCTTCTGCATTCAAGAACACACATCTCGCCATAATGATAGGCATTACCTCAGGGTAAAAGGTTGGAAAAAATATTCCAAGCAAATTGGTCAGCAAGGAGGCATAGCCATTTTAGTATCGAACAAAATAGACTTTCAACCAAAATTAATCAAAAGGGATGAGGAAGGACACTTCATACTCATCAAAAGTAAAGTCATCCGAGATGAAATCACAATTCTGAACATCTATGCTCCCAATACAAGGGCACCTACATTTGTAAAAGATCTGCTAAAAAAGCTTAAACCACACATCGATCCCCACACAATAATAGTGGGGGACTTCAACACCCCACTCTCACTGAAGGATAAGTCATTGAAACAGAAACTAAACCGAGAAATAACATCATTAACCAATGCCATGGGTCAAATGGATCTAACAGATATCTATAGAACCTTTCACCCAAACAAGAAAGAATACACCTTCTTCTCTGCACCCCATGGAACCTTCTCCAAAATTGATCACATCGTAGGTCACAAAGCAAGCCTCAATAGATACAAGAGGATTGAAATAATACCTTGTATCCTATCAGATCACCATGCTCTTAGGCTGCAATTCAACAACAACAGAAATAACAAAAGCCTACACGTACGTGGAAACTAAACAACTCTCTGCTAAATGACACCTGGGTCAGGGAAGAAATAAAGAAAGAAATCAAGGAGTTTCTGAAATTCAATGAAAATGAAGGAACAATGTACCCAAATTTGTGGGATACACTGAAAGCAATGCTAAGAGGAAAATTCATAGCACTAAGTGCCTTTAAAAAGAAATTGGAAACATGGCACATAAGCATCTTAACGACACAACTGGAAGCCTAGGGAAAAAAAAGAAGCAAAAACACCCAAGAGGAGTAGATGCCTGGAAATAATCAAACTCAGGGGTGAAATTAACAAATTAGAAACTAAGGAAACAGTCCAAAGAATCAACAAAACCAAGAGCTGGTTCTTTGAGAAAATCAACAAGATAGACAGACCATTAGCCAAACTAACTAAAAGGCAGAGAGACAGTATTGAAATCAACAAAATCAGAAATGAAAAGGGAGACATAACAACAGACACTGGAGAAATACAAAGAATCATAAGATCCTACTTTGAAGGCATATATGCCACAAAATTTGAAAATCTAAGGGAAATGGACGATTTTCTCGATCAATTTCATTTGCCAAAGTTGAGTAAAGAACAGATAAACAAGCTAAATAGTCCCATTTCACCTACAGAAATAGAAGCAATCATTGATAGTCTGCCAGCCAAAAAAAGCCCAGGGCCAGATGGTTTCAGTGCAGAATTCTACCAGACCTTCAAGGGTGAGCTAATACCAATACTCTTCAAGCTACTCCAAAAGACAGAAATGGATGGAATATTACCAAATTTATTTTTTTTTTTTTTTTTTTTTTTTTATTTTCCTTCATACATGTATATACCAAGTTTTGAGCATTTAAATACCGTTCACACTTCCAATGCCCCCTCCTCCAATAAAAACATTCTTCAGAGGCAGAGGCAGGCAGATAGCTATGAGTTTGAGGCCAGCCTGGTCTACAAAGTAAGTCCAGGACAGCCAAGGCTACACAGAGAAACCTTGTCTCAAAAAACCAAAACCAAACCAAACCAAACCAAAAACACAACGTTCTTTCCAACAATCTTCCTTCTGCTCTGATGTCTTTTTCTTTCTTTCTTTTTTTAACCCAATGAGTTTAATCAAGTTTATTTAAATGAATATCAGTGAGGGGAGTATTTATTGGAGCATAGACAATTTATAAGCCATCTTCCACTCATACCCCTTAGCTGTCCAGAGGCCTATTGAAGTCTTTGATCTACTTGGGCCTTATTTTTGTGCAGACATGTTTCTAACTTTATTCTTGTTTTTCCTCTTCTCTGGTGTATTTTTTTTTTTTTTTATTAATTTATTCTTGTTACTATGAGGCCATAGTCACATTGATACCTAAACCTCACAAAGACTCAACATAGAAATAGAATTTCAGACCAATTTCTCTTATGAACATCGATGCAAAAATACTAAATAAAATACTTGCGAAACCAATACAAGAACACATCAAAGATATCATTCATCATGACCAAGTAGGCTTCATTCCAGGCATGCAAGGATCGTTTAATATACAGAAATCCAACAATGTAATCCACCATATAAACAAACTGAAAATAAAAAACCACATGATCATCTCTTTAGATGCAGAGAAAGCATTTGATAAAATCCAACACCCATTCATGTTTAAAGTTTTAGAGAGATCAGGGATACAAGGCACTTTCCTCAACATAATAAAGGCTATATACAGCAAGCCAATAGCCAAAATCAAAGTAAATGGTGAGATACTCAAGGAAATTCCTCTAAAATCAGGAACAAGGCAAGGCTGCCCACTCTCTCCATATCTCTTCAATATAGTACTCGAAGTTCTAGCCAGAGCAATAAGATAACAAAAGGAGATCAAGGGTATCCAAATGGGAAAGGAGGAAGTCAAATTATCCCTATTTGTAGATGATATGATAGTGTACATAAGTGACCCTCAAAATTCCACTAGGGAACTCCTACAACTGATAAACACCTTCAGCAAATTAGCTGGATACAAAATTAACTCAAAAAAGTCTGTAGCCTTCCTCTACACAAATGACAAGCTTGCAGAGGAAGAAATTAGGAAAGCCACACTCTTCACATTAGCCACAAGCAATATAAAATATCTAGGAGTCACTCTAACTAAGCAAGTGAAGGACTTGTTTGAAAAAAATTTCAAAACTCTGAAGAAAGAGATTGAAGATGACCTGAGAAGATGGCATGATCTTCCTTGCTCATGGATCGGGAGAATTAACATAGTAAAAATGGCCATCCTACCAAAAGCAATCTACAGGTTCAATGCAATCCCTATCAAAATACCTACAGAATTTTTTAAAGACATTGAAAGTTCAATTCTCAACTTCATATGGAAAAACAAAAAAACCAGAATAGCTAAAACAATCTTGTACCATAAAAGGTGCTCCGGAGGAATCTCCATACCTGATCTCAAACTGTACTATAAAGCAATAGTAGTTAAAACAGCTTGGTACTGGCAGAGCAACAGGCTGGTTGATCAGTGGAATCGAATCGAAGACCCAGATATGAATCCAAACACATGTGATCACTTGATTTTCGACAAAGTAGCCAAATCCATTCAATGGAAAAAGCATAGCATCTTCAACAAATGGTGCTGGTCTAACTGGAGGTCTATGTGTAAAAAAATGCAACTGGACCCATATTTGTCACCTTGCACAAAACTCAAATCCAAGTGGATTAAAGACCTCAACATAAAACCAGAGACACTAAGCCACTTAGAAGAAAAAGTAGGAAAGAGCCTGGAACATATTGGCACAAGAGACAACTTCCTGAACAGAACACCAACAGCCCAGGCCTTAATGTCAACAATTAATAAATGGGACCTCATGAGGCTGAGAAGCTTCTGTAAGGCAGGAGACACTGTCAAGAGAACAAAGCGACAGCCTACAGACTGGGAAAAGATCTTCACCAACCCTACATCTGACAAAGGTCTAATATCCAAAGTATATAAAGAACTCAAGAAGCTAAACACCACCAAACCATATAACCCAATTGAGAAATGGGGCTTGGAACTAAACAGAATTCTCAACAGATGAATATCAAATGGCTGAGAAACACTTAAAGAAATGCTCAACCTCCTTAGTCGTCAGGGAAATGCAAATCAAAACAACTCTGAGATTCCATGTTACACCCATCAGAATGGCTAAGATCAAAAACTCAAGTGACACCACATGAGGGCGAAGATGTGGGGAGAGAGGAATACTCCTTCATTGCTGGTGGAAATGCAAACTAGTACAGCCACTTTGGAAATCTATCTGGTGCTATCTCAGAAAAATGGGAATAGGGCTTCCTCAAGACCCAGCTATTCCTCTACTTGGAATATACCCAGAAGATGCTCCAGCACACAACAAGAAAATTTGCTCCACCATGTTCATAGCAGCCTTATTCATAATAGCCAGAACATGGAAACAGCCTAAGTGTCCCTCAGTAGAAGAATGGATAAAGAAACTGTGGTACATTTACAGTATGGAATACTATTCAGCTATTAAAAACAAGGAATTTCCAAAATTTGTGGATAAATGGATTGAGCTAGAAATGATCATAATGAGTGAGTTAACCCAGAAGCAGAAAGACTCAAATGGTATATACTCACTTATATCTGCATACTAGCCCAAGGGGCATGTCCCACGAAAGCCTTCACTTACCAGGAAACTGGGACAGAGGGAAGGACATCCTATTGGGACTCTAGATGAGAGAAGCATGGGAGAATGGCAAAGTAAAGGGATCCAGATGGTCCTAGAAACCTACAAGTAGAACATTATGCTAGGCAGATTTGAGCCCAGCGGTTCTGCTCAAACTAAGGCACCAGCCAAGGACAATACAGGCTGTAAACTTTAAACCCCTATCCAGATCTAGCCAATGGTCAGAACAGTCTCCACACTTGAGTGGAGAGTGTGACATGACTTTCATATATACTCTGGTGCCTCACATTTGACCATGTCCCCTGGAGAGGGAGACCTGGTGGCACTCAGAGGAAGGACAGCAGATTACCGAGAAGAGACTTGATACCCTATGAGCATATACAGGGGGAGGTAATCCCCCTCAGGAACAGTCATAGGGGAGGGGAATAAGGGGAAAAGGGGAGGGAGGGAAGAATGGGAGGACACAAAGGATGGGATAACCATTCAGATGTAACAAGAATAAATTAATAATAAAAAAATTAAAAAAAATAAAATTAAAAAAAAAAGAAATTCCATCTAGAAGTCTGCAGTGACATTAGAATGAGCTCAAAATTACTTAGACAAATATCTAGATATTTAGGATTAGCCATATATTGGCAACTTGTGAAGGAAAAGAAAAAAATTAACAGTGGCTCATTCTGTAATATAACAATATTTATTACAAGCTATAATGATAAAGCCATGTGATTTTAACCTGTGAATAGAAGAATTACAAATAAAGCTAATCAGTGAAACACCCAAAAGCTCAGGATATTTCTTACAGGTGTACATAAGTTTGCTGCATAACAATGGTAGTTGTTTCAGTTAAAAGCACTTGTTGCTCACACCCATCTGTAATTCCAGTCCCAGGGGCTCCAATATCCCTTTTTGAACTCCAAGGAAACCAGGCACACATACAGTGCACAGACGTGTAGGCAAAACACTCACACATATAAATAAAATAGACCTAAAAGTGGAAATAGATCTTAAAAATAAAATAAAATTGTCCATCCATTAGTTACACAGATCCATGACTCTACATAGATAAATATTATGACACATGAATTGGAATTTTTATTTTTAAAATTTATTTATTTATTCACTTTATAAAAGCTGTCACAACATATTTCAGAGAGTTGATCTTTTGTTCAGTTGCTTGGAGATCAGGAAATATCATTTTAATTATTTCAGTTCTCTTATTTTATTTTAGGTTATTTTTATGTTATTTTATGGCCCAGAATATTGTCTTTGTCATGAATGTTCTTTGGTAATGACGTATATTCTGTTCTTTTGTGGGTAGAGTGTCATGTGAAAGTCAAGAAGACCAATTTGGTTGATAATCAAATTCAAATTTTCTATATTCTTACTGACTTGTTTCCTGCCTGTCCAGTGATGAATTTTAAAAAAGTTACTAGAATCCCCAACTATAATTGTCAGTTTGACTATTCCTCTGCTGGTTTCATCAGCTTTTGCTTCAAATTAAAGCTTGCTATTAATTATAAAAACATTTTGATAAATTGACCTGTTTATAATTGTAAATAATTCCTCTTTAGCCCTGGTTACATCCCCAGCACTGATGTCTATCTTGCCTAATGTTGCTTAACACTCTAGCTTTCTTTTTATTAGCATTTGCCTGCCATGTCTTTTCCTATAGTTTTTACCTTTTAAGTTGTATGCATATTTACACCTAAAATGTTTTTAGTCTTGCGTTTTTATCCAAACTGAGAATATTTTAATGACAGAGTTCAGATTTTTATATTTAAGTACATTATTGATTTGTTTTGTTTTGGTTTGGTTTGGTTTTTGTTTTTAGTCTGAAACTTTCGTACCCAATTTCTCTTTGTCCCATCTGGCCTTGTTTCATATTTTCTCCTGGTTTTTTTTTTTTTTTTTTTTTTTTTTTGGTTAATTACTTTCATAATTCTCTATCCTCTTCAGTATATGATTTATCAGCTAGCTCTGTTTCATTTCTATTGTTTATTCTATTCTTCACAATAAAACTTTTAGCTCAGCACAGTGTACCATCAAGGAATATTATACTACTTGGCATATATTATAAAAATTTGCAAAACTAAGCTCCCATTATCCCTTTCTTGTGTTTTGTGTTATAGTTGTCATTCATTTTATTCTTGCATACTGAAGACATAGGGACATATTATGCTATATTATATTGTTGTTCATTTAAATCAACAATTTTCATCTAAGTATACTATCATAACAATTTAACTATCTTTATATGTTACATGTCCACATAATAATTTGGCACAGTTTTTCTTGGCTATACTTCTCTCTGATTTTTTTCCTGAAATCTTTATTTCAATTTCAATTTGGATAAATATTTTCATTGACTTTAGACTTCTAGGATGACTATTTTATTTTTCTTTCAGTAGGTTTAAGATGGCAATCTGTTGTCTTCTAGCTTTCATGATTTCTGGCAAGAAGTCTGATTCAGTTTTTGTTCATCATTTTAAAATATATTGCTTTTCCTTTTTGCTTTCAACATTTGTCTTTATCAATGCTTTTTGATCAGTTTGATTACAGTATGTTATGATCCAGCTTTCAAAAATTGTTTTCTTGGGGTTTGGGGGGATTCTTGGATCTGTTGTTGTTTAGCTGCCATAAAACATTTAAAGAAAATGCAGGTCTTATTTGCCAAATATTTTTCTGGCTGCTCCTTCTGTACTCACAGTTGTTAGGATCAAAGCGTGGGCTCTGCAGCACTAAAAAGCTATGCTCAGCCACCCATCTTCAACAGGCCAATTAAAAAGATGAGAGACAGTGAAAAGCAGAGAGAGAAGGTTTATTCCATGTGGCCACATTGTAAAGTGAAACAAAGAGGTCCAGTGACCTCTACCCTTCTAGGTCAATCTCTACAGCCTTAACATGAACTTTAGATTTAAATAGAAGGGGAGACGTATGCATAACTAAGCAGTTCCGGTCAAGATGTGGACATCATTGACCTATCATTGTTTGGCTCCAGTCTGTCCTACAAGGTTGCCTGACAAGTTATTAGAACTGTGTGTAATATCCTGGGAGACAACTTTCCCTTCTGTCTGCACCTAGTACTCAGGGTTTTTCTTCTTCCAGCATGAGACTCCTGGACAATTCCAACTTCATGAGGTCAATTATTTCACTATCTTGGTAGTCAAAGGGAGGGACACAGGTGTTCATTTTTATTTTATGATAGCATATAAGGTATTAGACATCAACATTTTCAGGCCAAGTATGCTTTAGTGATTCTCTTTTCCCTCACTCATTCATTCCATTATGCCTGAACCCCACCACAGCCTCATTTTTCTTCCATACCCCATGACAAACATTTCCTTTGAACACCAATGCTGCAGTCAAGAGAGTTGCACTCCCTCTGATCCAACTGCTCAGATGGGAGATCATTGTATCTTCTCCTCCAGCTCACTTACTGATAGTCTATTCTTTTCTTTGAGGTTTGCTCTGTAGTCCATTTAAAGTCGTTATATTATATGGCTCGCTTTAACAACTCTACTACATTTCTATTCCATTACTTTCATCCAGTGTATCTCTCATTTCATATATTGTATTTCCATCTCTATATCCTTTATGAGATATGAGCATATTTTCTTTACCTTCAAATCACATGCAACATATCTATAATAGATGTTTTAAGATGCTTGTTTTGTTTCACCACCTCTGTTATTTCTATTTTTCTTGATTGCTATATCTCCTGGTGAATCATAATTTTCTGACTTTTTTTGCATGCAAAATAATGTTTCATTGGAGGATTTACATTGGTAATTTCATATTTTTGGTTGTGTCCTTTCAAATATTGTTGAGTTTTGTTCTGTGATATTGTCAAATTATAAAAAACTGATTTTTGAACAACTTTCAAATGCCTTCTGAGGGAAGAGGAAAATTCTTGTTGAGAATCAAAGTTTCAATACTGTGACAATTCAGAGACACTTTCCCTTTTATATAAAAATTGTACATCCTAAAAAATAAGAAAAGGCCAGCAGGCAACCTGAAGGAGTTCCCAAAGGGCAAAGCTGAAGCACCTTGAGCAATGAGTAAGAAATACTGAGAAGGTGCTCACCACTCCAAGTCCATGGCTTCCTTATTTGTTAATTGGGCTATTTTATCAAAATACTTGGAGACCATAGTATTAAATATATAGATATTTTCTTGTCATTATTTCCTACATAATATTGTATAACTAATTGCTTTGCACTTAGATTTTGTTAGGCATGCAGAACAATTTAGGAATTACTTAAAGTATGCATCATGGTAGGTATGATTTTTATTCCAATGCTATACCAATTGACTTCAGCATATGCAGACCTTAGTTGGAAGTAGCCTAGAACCAACCCCCAATGTATATAGAGGGACTCTGTATTAAAATATAAATATATTTAATATTTTATAAATATTATAAGTATAAAATAAAATCCTTTATTAATATTGATAATAAATAATTAAGTACAAGACACAGTACATTCTTGGTTATAGTTTGAATGTGGGCTGTTCCCTGCCCTACCAGGCTCTTGTGCTTGAGAATTTGGTCTCTACCTCTAGCACTGTATGAGGAGGTACTGGAGCCGTTATAGTTGGTAGAGCCTAGCTCAAGAAAGTAAGTAGTTAATGGGAAAACCTTGTATATTATATGCCAGCCCCAAGTTCTTGCCCAAGGTTTTTGCTTTCTAACTGCCAATGTAACATAAGCAGCTGTCAGATACACCTACAGCCACAGCCACAAGCAGCCCCTATTCTATACTTTCTCTTTGGTGATGGGCTGTATACTCTCAAACTGTGAGAACAAATAAATCTTCATTCTATTCCATTAAATTTTTCTGTCAGGTATTTTGTCACAGAGATGAGAAAAGTAACTAATATAGTCTTTTTAATAGAAACATCCTAATTAATAGTTGTAGAAGAAAGGAAAGAACTAGGAAACCACAATTACATGCCATAGTGATATACATGACAAGAGCATCCATCAATGGATGCAATAAAGTTTCAGCAGAAGAAGATGCTGCACCCTCTCAAAGTATTTTTCACAAAACAGTCATTTATTTTAGGAGTGAGGAGAGAAAGGAGTAAATTTATGTTGGGTAATACTGACAGAAACTACATTATTCAAATAAAAAGTTTAACACCCACAATAATAAATAGTGATGTCATATATCTCTATATGTTGAACTGAGAAGACCCAATACTATATTAATTAAATGTAATCATGAAAAACTAAATTGAGGGACATTTTACAAATAATAGCTTGACACTTCTATGAAAAGGTGCCATAAATTGATTAGACTATGAAGATATGATGATCAAATGTAATGGAGAGCCTAAAATTGGAATAAAAACAGAAAAAAATTAGCGAAAAAAATCAAAATTCAAATAAAGTCTATAATTTAGTGTATTGTACTAAGGTTAATGTAATTTTTTGAGGACTGTACTGGTAGGGTTTTGTCATCTTGACAAAAACCTACATATATGTAAAGAGAGAGAATCTTAATTGAGCAAATTACTCCAGTAGACTGGTCTGTAGGCAAGTCTGTATGTCATTTCTTGATACAAGAGAGTCCAGGACACAGGGGATGATGCCACCTCTTGGTTGGTGGTCCTCAGTGCTGTAAGAAATCAGGCTGGGGAAGGCATGAAGAACAAGCTAGTAACCTTCACTCCTTCATTGCCTCTGTGTCAGTTCCTGCCTCCAAATTCCTGCCTTGAGCTCCTGCTTTGACTTCCATCAGTGATGAGATCCTGAGAGCCATAAACTGAAATTAACCTTTTCATCCCTATGTGCTTTGGTCATGTTCTTTTAGTGTAGCACTAGAAAGCCTAAGGCAGAGCCTGGAGAGAGGGTTCAGTGGTTAAGAGCATGCACTGGTTACTCTTCCAGAGGGCCTGAGTTCAGTTCCAAGCACCCACATTGTAGCTTTGACTTCCATCAGTGATGAGATCCTGAGAGCCATAAACTGAAATTAACCTTTTCATCCCTATGTGCTTTGGTCATGTTCTTTTAGTGTAGCACTAGAAAGCCTAAGGCAGAGCCTGGAGAGAGGGTTCAGTGGTTAAGAGCACGCACTGGTTACTCTTCCAGAGGGCCTGAGTTCGGTTCCAAGCACCCACATTGTAGCTTACAACTGTCTGTAACTCCATTGCCAGGGAATCCAACAGACACACATGTACACAAAACACTAATGTACATAAAATAAAAATAAGTTATTATTATTGTTGTTGTTATTTTAAAAAAGAAAGACCAAGACAAAGAACATACCATAATTATATAAAACATTGACCTGAAAGAAGCTCTTTGAAGAATGTGTATTACTTTTCTATGGTGGTTTTGTACCTTCTCTGGAAATACATAATTATTTCAAAATGAAATATTTAAAATATTATAGCAGTGTATAGTTTTCACTATGAATATACTTTTGTATGTCTTAACAAATTGCATTAGACTAAAACTTAGAATCATAGAATGCACAATATATATTATATAATATATATATAATATCTATTATGTATATAATATAGATCATCTCATTTAATTCTCTCATTTGACCTTTGGAATAAACCTGGTCCAATAAATAAACAGAATCTTCCTGAGTTTGTGTAACTACTAGCAAAACATGAATTATGACACCTTTTCCTGAGCCCATGTGAGGGTTCTTGCTGCATCTTCCTTGTGGATTTTCACTCTCACCTTTAAAACATTTGTAAATACTCTGAGCTGCTACAACACAAAAGTGTGTATCATCATATCCCATTAAATCTTTAGAAAGAAAGCCAGAGGATTGAATTAATGTGTAGATCATAGTTTGTTTATCTCTCCTATGTTAGCTCAGGATTAATATCTAAGTTGTATTTCATACGGTAGAACAGGAATAGAAGTTTGAATCATGTCCTCAGCTGGGCAATAGTGAATGAAAGGAGATCATGTTGGTGAGAACTGTTAAAATGGAAACAGAATAGCAGTAGCATTAAAGATTCTGTCCTTTGTCCAATGTGGGCTCAACTGAAGGCCAATCATACAGTATAAAGACCATCAAAGGCCTGTGAATGGAAGGATGAACAGGCTTCCTTCTGATATTTCATTTTGTATGTCTGATGAGGTGAAGGAGTCTGCAGAAACTACTAGAACTATTGAGCTTTCAGTTTTCTAAGATAGTGAATTAAATCCAATTTTAAAACAATTGGTCTTTATGCAAAAATGTAAACACATGGACACAGAGTAATAAAGGACCGAGATCTAAAGTGGTTAGAAAAAAAAATGACAAAATGAGAAGGATAATTCTGGTAAGAGTGCATGATTCATTATGGCCCTATTTTGTATCAGCAGAAAGCAGCATGAGGGAGCAGATGGAAAGTAGAAGAATTAATATTCCCAAAGAAAATATTTTCTGTCTAGATACCATCCTTTTTTTAAAAAAATCCATTTAAAAATCCTTATTATTCTTATTACCTATTTTAAAGGTGCCCTTGTGTGAAAATCATTTTTTGCAGGGAAATATTGTCCTAATAGTATTGTCCTTTTATAATTTTTCTTCTTTATCTGTAAAATTTACACACAGAGTAAAGCAAACAGGAAAAATACTAAATATACTGAGCACATGCTCAAATAATTTCTGCTCCTGTAATTTGGCTCCATCGCTTGGCTCCAAGCTTCCATGACTCTGATTAGCTTGTTGTTTCTCAGATTAAACATTTAATGTCCAAGTTTTGCCTCCTTTCCTACTTATCTGTAGTCTTGTATGAGGATATATTTGCTCCATTATTGATTCTATTAAGGCTCAGTTGATTAGAGCATCCTAGGAAGTGGATATAGACTATGTATGGTTCAGCCATCAGCCCCAAGTATACTGTGCCCTTGTGTCTCAGCATCTAGCTTTTCAGGGCACTACTAGAGTACATAATATGAATGTGTTTAAGAATAAGACTCAGAAAGGTCTCAAAGCTACATAACCAAAGCACCAGATTTATCAGAGCAAGTCTATACCTAACAGTTATTATCACTGGCCAGACCCTAAGTACATCTTTCCTTTTTAAAGTTGATTTTATTTGGCTTTTACTTTGACACAGGATCTCAATGACAGAGCTCAAGCTGTCCTTAAACTCTATCTCTGATTAGCTGGACAAATGCCATCATACCTAGCTATGCATTTCCTCTCATTAGACCATGAGTCTATAATTTTAAATGCAAGGCTAAAAGAGCTTCAGATTCAGACAGAAAAGACGGAATGCAGAACAAATTAGAAGAAAACCAAGTGATGTACTCCAGAACCTCTGTCATCTTTTCCTCTTTGGTGTCTGTGCTCCCTTTTCTTAAAGGTTGGCTGTCAATACAGTCCTTAAAATGAAATTTTAAGCAATTAAAAAGTAGAAGGTGGGGTAAGAACAAGCAAAGAAAGGGAAAAACAAAGAACTGAGAAGAAAGGAGCTGAAGGAAGGCAACGTGGTGTTAGAGTAAAAAGGCACCCACTTCAGAATGCAACACTCATGGTTAAATTCCAGCTCTTCAACTTGCTTTTTGGCTGTATGAATCCTGGCCAGTGAAGGGAAGGCAACATGTTACTGAGTCTCTCTAAACCCATGATTCTTTGTGTATCAGATGGATATCTAATACCCATGCTCCTATACTGTGTCTAAGGGTAAAGAACAGAATGCATTAAAAACAACCAACGTTCAAGAACAGAATGCATACAATGAACCAAAGTTCAAGAACAGAATGCATACAAAGAACTTCTAAAGATTCTGAGCACAGTGTAAACCCATTTGTTTAGAATCTATCCCTGGAACTTATACAACCCCTGAAAGGAAAAACCCTGAGAATTTGTCTCTCAGGAATGTAATGTAAGTGAGGTTTCTAGCTGCTTCAGGAAGTGGCTTCAACATCACCAAAAGACAAACAGCTCAGTGAGAAGGACCTACTGGAGGCTTTCAAACAGCTTCCTCCAGTTGAATGTCAACAATTTTGACTCAATACTGCCTTGGGACCAACTGATTCTTCACTGGCTACTTCAAGGAAAGAGGGTATAAAGCAAATTAATTCTCTATTGAGCTTTCCAAGTTGCAATGGAAGTTATGATGCCATTGGGAAATGCTACTTTGAATGGAAGTGATGTTTCTCATTGGTCCTACCTTCCCCAGGCTCTTCCACTGAGATAATGAAGGGTATGCACCTTGTATCAGCTGATACCCTTCTGACTACCAGGGCTAGAAAACTTAGTCTTTCTGACTCCTAATTCTGATTCTAGGTTAACCACAATACTATGAAAACAGCTCAGTGTCAGTGCAGAATGTCCCCAGTAAGCATTTATTCCTAGTTGGCTTTTGAGGCTTGTTCAGCACAATTTGGATTTATTGTTCTCTCTAGTTGTTGCAACCTAGAATAATGAAAACACAACTTAGCAGTAGTATAAATATAGCTACTTTAAGAAGGGAGGTTTGCTTTACATGTATAAAATAATGTCTTTCAAAATGGTACAAGTGACTTCTAAAATGACTCAGACTATGCTTATGAATTATTCACACTTCTCTATTTACCTCCTTTAATTAACACAACTGAGGAGGGAACAGAAAGTGTAAAGAGGAGTCTATGTTTCTCGTGGTATGTTTTTTATTTAATATTTATACATGCATACAGTGTGTTTTGACCAAATCCGTTTCCATTCCCTCTCCTCCAACTCCTCCCTTATCTCCTTAACCACGTCTTTTTCCCTCCTGACTTAATGTGTTCTTCTTGAACCCACTGAGTCCACATAGCAGCCTCTTGGGGGGCTGCGTCACTGAAGAAAAGTGACTCCCCGACCCCAAAAGCTATCAATTGCCAATGGATTCTCAGCTAGGAATAGGAATTCCTTGAATCCTCCCCCATATTTTATAAGATTTTAGCTGGCTTGATCTTGTATAGGTGTTGTGTTTGTAGTCCCAGCTGCTGTGAGTTCATATGTACTATCAGTTCTTTTTTGGATAAAGAGGTCTACTCCTTCTGGCTCTTACATCTTTTACCCCCGTTGATTACTAAAAGCACTATCTTTTATTTTAAATACATATTTAAAATTACAAATTTAATAATTTATGAATTTATTTTACTTTGAATGTTTCTAATAATCAAGTTCATTGAGGCAGATCTTGTAATCATATATTTGATAGTGTCTAGCTTTATAGTCTGTTTGGACATATGCATGGAATGTCTACAACACATAATAGAGAATATTATATGTTATAAACACAGAGGCCTAGGTTATTATAGCTTAGAAGTTGTCACGAGAGTAAAAACAAGAAATGGAAAAAGTACCGAACTTCTAAGTAACTATTAATTCTTAAGTTCTATGATACATTATATATCAATAGAATGAGAATGTATATCCTCTGTAATTCTCCTAAGAATCATTGGAGTTACACTTTATTGCTTCATTTTCAAAATTAGGAGACTTGGAGTATGTATTAGTTAATTCGCTCATGGCCAGGCAGGCAGTATAGGATGAGGCCACAGTTCACTTCTCTCTCTGACTCAAAAGTCTGTGCTGTTTTCTCTGTACCATATTGGTATCTAAAAATATGCTTCTTCAGATCTGCAATAGGAAATTCACATGATGATCCTGGAATATCTTATCATGCCTAGCAAGGAAGCTCTCAAAGACTACCAAGTTTATGTGAAAAGGACTCAGAAGCCTATTTAAACAAGCTCCCAGTTTCCAAAGATGGTCCATTTTAGACTCAAATATGAAGAACTGAGGGGATTAGAACATCAAATGTGCTTAAATCCATGAATATATCATTAAATTTTTTATATATTTATTTTTTAAATTTAACTTTAAATTAAAATGTTTTCTGGATATTTATTTATTTATTATTAAATTATTCAGATTACATCTAAATTTTTATCCCCCTGCTTGTCTCCTCCCATTCCTTCCTCCCTCCCTCCCTCTTTCATCTGATTCCCATCCCCTAGGTCTGTGACAGAATGGGACCTCCTCGCCCACCATATGGTTACAGCCTGTCAAGTCTTATCTTCGTAGCCTTCCTATTTTTCCTCTGAGTGCTATCAGGCCTCCCAACCAAGGAGAAATGGTCAAATATGGGGCACCAGAGTTCATGTCAGACTCAGTCCCTGCTCTCCACATGACTGTGGATAATGTCCTGTCCCTAGGCTAGATCTGAGTAGGGGTTCAATATTTACTACATGTATTGTCCTTGGTTGTTGCAGGAGCTTGAGAAGAACCCCCTGGGTCCAGATACAACCATCATGATGTTCTTAGAGGTGTCTAGGACTCTCTGGATTATTCTATTTCCCTATTCTCCCATACTTCTCTCACCTAGAGTTCCAATAGGAGGTCCTTGCTTCTATCCCAATCTCCTGGTAAGTGAAGACTTTCAGGGGACCTCCCTGTTGGGCTAGAGTCCAATTATAAGTGAGTATATATCATGTAAGTCTTTCAGAGTCTGGGTTAACTCAGTCATTTTTAGTTCCATCCATTTGCCCACAGATTTCAGGATTTCCTTGTTTTTAATAGCTGAGTAGTATTCCATAGTGTAAATGTACCACAGTTTCTTTACCCATTCTTCTACTGAGGGACATTTAGGTTGTTTCCAGGTTTTGGCTCTTATAAATAAGGCTGCTTTAAACATGGTTAAGCATATGTCCTTGTTGTGTGGTAGAGCACCTTCTGGGTATATTCCAAGGAGTGGTATAGCTGGGTCTTGAGGTAGCCCTATTCCCAGTTTTCTGAGAAAGTGCCAGATTGATTTCCAAAGTAGTTGTACAGGTTTTCAATCGATCAGCAATGAAAGAGTGTTTCCCGTTCTCCACATCCTCACCAGCATGTGCTGTCACTTGAGTTTTTTTGATCTTGGCCGTTCTGGTGGGTGTAAGATGGAATCTCAGAGTCATTTTGATTTGCATTTCTCTGATGACAAAGGATGTTGAGCATTTTGTTAAGTGTTTCTCAGCCATTAGATATTCCTCTGTTGAGAATTCTCTGTTTAGTTCTGAGCTCCATTTATGGATTGGGTTATTTGGTTTGGTGTTGTTTAATTTCTTGAGCTCTTTATACACTTTGGATATTAGACCTTTGTCAGATGTAGGGTTGGTGAAGATCTTTTCCCAGTCTGTAGGCTGTCGCTTTGTTCTCTTGACAGTGTCTCCTGCCTTACAGAAGCTTCTCAGCCTCATGAGGTCCCATTTATTAATTGTTGACCTTAGAGCCTGGGCTGTTGGTGTTCTGTTCAGGAAGTTGTCTCCTGTGTCAATGAGTCTCAGGTGCTTCCCCACTTTTTTTCTAACAGATTTAGTGTCTCTGGTTTTATGTTGAGGTCTTTAATCCAGTTGGACTTCAGTTTTGTGCAGGGTGATAAAGATGGGTCTAATTGCATTTTTCTACATGTAGACATCCAATTAGACCAATACCATTTGTTGAAGATGCTATCCTTTTTCCATTGAGTAGATTTGGCTTCTTTGTCAAATATCAAGTTTCTATATGTATGTGAATTTATTTCTGAGTCTTCAGTTTGATTCTATTGATCAACCATCCTGTTGCTGTGCCAGTACCATGCTGTTTTAATTATTGTTGGTCTATAGTACAGCTTGAGATCAGGTATGGATATTCCCCTGGAGGATCTTTTACTGTACAGATTTGTTTTAGCTATTCTGGGTATTTTGTTTTTCTATATGAAGTTGAGAATTTATCTTTCAATGTCTTTAGAAATTATGTAGGTATTTTGATAGGGATTACATTGAATCTGTAAATTGCTTTTGGTAAGATGGCCATTTTTTATATATTAATTCTTCCAATCCACAAACAAGGGAAATTTTTCCATCTTCTGATGTCATCTTCAATCTCCTTCTTCAGAGATTTGAAATTTTTCAAACAAGTCTTTCACTTGCTTGGTTAGAGTTACTCCTAAATATTTAATGTTGCTTGTGGGTATCCTTAAGGGTGTAGTTTCTCTAATTTCTTCCTCTGCATGATTGTCATTTGTATATAGGTAGGCTAATGACTTTTTTGAGTTAATTTTCTATCCAGCCATTTTGCTGAAGGTGTTTATCAGCTCTAGGAGTTCTCTGGTGGAATTTTGGGAGTCACTTATGTACACTATCATATCATCTGCAGATAGGAATAATTTGACTTCCTCCTTTTTGATTTGGATCCCCGTGATCTCCTTTTGCTGTCTTATTGCTCTAGCTAGAACTTCAAGAATGATATTGAAGAGATATGGAGAAAGTGGTCAGCCTTGCCTGGTCCCTGATTTTAGAGGAATTTCCTTGAGTATCTCTCCATTTAATTTGCTGTTGGTTATTGGCTTGATGTATATAGCCTTTATTGTTTTTAGATATGTGTCTTGAATCCCTGATCTCTCCAAAGCTTTAAACATGAATGGGTGTTGGATTTTGTCAAATGCTTTTTCTGCATCTAAGGAGATGATCATGTGGTCTTTTTCTTTCAATTTGTTTATATGGTGGATTACATGGATGGATTTGTGTATATTAAACCATCCCTGCATGCCTAGAATGCAGTCTACCTTGTCATGGTGAATGATATCTTTGATGTGTACTTGGATTCAGTTTGCAAGTATTTTATTGAGTATTTTTGCATGAATGTTCATAAGAGAAATTGGTCTGAAATTCTCTTTCTTTGTTGCGTCTTTGTGAGGTTTAGTTATCAAAGTGACTGTGGCCTCATAGAATGAGTTTGGTAATGCTCCATCCATTTCTATCTTTTGGAGTAGCTTGAAGAGTAACAGTGTTAGCTCTTCTTTGAAGGTCTGGTAGAATTCTGCACTGAAACCATCTGACCCTGGGCTTTTTTTGGTTAGGAGACTATTAATGACTGCTTCTATTTCCGTAGGAGAAATAGGGCTATTTCATTTGTTTATATGATCTTGATTCAATTTTGTCAGGTGGAATTGAACAAGAAAATTGTCCATCTCCCTTAGATTTTCAAATTTTGTGGCATATATGTCTTTGATGTAGGATCTTATGATTCTTTGTATTTCTTCAGTGTCTGTTTTTATGTCTCCCTTTTCCTTTCTGATTTGTTGATTTGGGTAGGGTCTCTTTGCCCTTTATTTAGTTTAGCTAACTGTTTGTCTATCTTGTTGATTTTCTCGAAGAACCAGCTCCTGGTTTTGTTGATCCTGTGAATTGTTGTCTTTGATTCTAACTTATTGATTTCAGCCCTGAATTTGATTATTTCCAGATGTCTACTCCACTTGTGTTTCTGCTTCTTTTTTTTCCTAGGGCTTCCAGGTATGTCATTAAGTTGCTTATATGAGATGTCTCTAATTTCTTTATAAAGGCACTTAATGTTATGAAGTTTCCTCTTAGCACCGCTTTCAATATGTCCCACAAATTTGGGTATGTTGTTGTTTCATTTTCATTGAATTTCAGAAAGTTCTTTATTTCTTCCTTGACCCAGGTGTCATTAAGTAGAGTTGCTTAGTTTCCATGTGTGTGTAGGCTTTTTGTTATTTCTGTTGTTGTTGAAGTCTAGCCTTATACCACGGTGATCTGATAGGATACAAGGTATTATTTCAATCTTCTTGTATCTGTTGAGGCTTGCTTTGTGACCTACGATGTGATCAATTTTGAAGAAGGTTCCATGGGGTGCTGAGAAGAAGGTATAATCTTGTGTGTTTTGATAAAAAGTTCTGCAGATATCTGTCAGATCCATTTAATTTAATCCATTTAATTCATGATGTTGGTTATTGTCATTATTTCTTGGTTTAGTTTCTGTTTCAATGACCTATCCTTCAGTGAAAGTGGGGTGCTGAAGCCTCCCACTATTAATGTGTGGTTTAAGCTTCATTAATAGATCTTTTACAAATGTGGGTACCCTTGTATTGGGAGCATAGATATTCAGAATTGTGATGTCATCTTTGTTGACTTTCCCTTTGATGAGTATGAAGTGTCCTTCCTCATCCCTTTTGATTAATTTTGGTTGAAAGTTTATTTTATTAGGTATTAAAATGGCTACCCCAGCTTTTTTCTTGTATCCATTTCCTTGGAATATCTTTTTACAGCCTTTTTACAGCCTTTTACCTTGAGGTAATGTCTATCTTTATTAGTGAGATGTGTTTCTTGAATGAAGAAGAATGTTGGATCTTGTTTATGCATCCATTCAGTTAGTCTGTGTCTTTTTATTGGAGAATTGAGACCATTGATGTTGAGAGATATTAATGGCCAGTGACTGTAAGTCCCTTGATTTTGATGTTGGTTGCAGTAGAGAGTTGGTGTGGTTGTGTTTTTGCAACAGTGTAGCTATCTATTTCCCATGTAATTTTGGTTGTAGGTTGTCCCTTTGGGGTGGAGTTTTTCTTCTAGTAATTTCTGTAAAGCTGTATTTGTGGATAGGTTCTGTTCAGTTGATAGCTTCTGGAGGAGGGAAAGTCAATTCTCTTTAATGTTATCATCACTGGTAATTTGACCTCTTTCCAGTGGATGGCCCCATATGGGCATCATAAATGGGCAACATAATTAGACTAATTAGGTTATAAAAAGAGGACATATAACATTGTGAGGTAGGGATATAAAATTTATCTAGGGGATGTTAGAGGTTGGAATGGGAGGTGAATATGATCTAAATATATTTTAAGAAATTCTCAAATACTTAATAAAATATTTGTAAAAGAATAGATAAGAAAAATTAAATAAATAAATAAACCAAATAAGAATTGTATGTATGCTCAGAAGTAAATTTAAGAAACCAAGATTGATGAAAGCAGTCAACAGAAGCACAGAAAGGAGGCAGTAAAACATCCATTGTTCTGTAACATATAATGGGGCAATCACTATGTTCCTGGATGCTGGCAAAGGCGACATGGGGTTGTATAATTCCCTGACTTAACCAATAGTAACACAAAGTTGGTTTGTTTCAGATGGGGAAAGGCAGAAAAAGTAGAATCCTCCTAAGATTTGGGTCCTTTGGGCTCCTTCTACCCTACTGATAAGCCCTTTTCTCCAGACAAATATCCACTTTGTGATAATAAATGAAAAATAAATATATACACTTAAATTTAACTTTGAAATATTAATGTAATATTACTGTTTTTCTCTTTTTGAAAAAAATATTTTTTCTGTCATACCCTATAAAGGAAATACATGATAACCCAGTATAAACAAAGAATCTCAGCCCTGGCGTATTACTATCTGATACTATTTCATCAAGGAGAAGTGGTGCTCTTTAGAGAACAGTTGACACTATGTCTGGGTCTGGAATTGTGCAAAATGAGTATGAAATGTCTTGTCAAACCAAATAAGCAAGGACGGTTTCAATACAAATGGAAAGATGAGCTCACAGGAAATTATTCCCATTAGCCTATGGTGGTATAATTTTATATAAAAAATGAGTAACAGCTACAGTGGATCAAGACACACAAAATATATAAAAAGCTATGATCTCATAGCAATACTTAAATGGCTTGATTGGCCATTAGTGAAGGTTGCTAGGGTACCAACTCATTGTGAAAATTGGTATTTTTAAAGGGAAGGTATCAAATAATTATCCTGCTTTTTTGGTTTACACTGTCATTTAAGGTAACTAAATGGTTGGTGAGTAAAGTTCTTCTATATAGAAAAATTGAACTAATAGATGTAGGAGAAATACCGGAAATAGAAAAAGTGGCCCTTTGTAACCCTTAATAAAATAATGGGCCTAAGTTATAATTACAATGATTGATAAAAACCATTAGGTAAAGGGACAAAGAGGCTTTCTGTCATGGAACACTTCAGATGACACCATTTGAATCACTGAACAATCCTAGTATCAGACTAAACAAGAGGCAAGCAGAGTTGACTTATAAAGTGATGTCAGAAAGGATTTTCACCCACTCACCACAAATTTAACTTGAATAATCTAATAAAATATTCTACATATAGCTAAAAAGATTTCTAAAAATAGAAGGGATAGAGAAAAACTCAAGAAGTAAGCAATCAGATAAATTAAGAATATGAGACATTCTTTGGGACAAAAGATCTGAATTTTCTGACAACTCTAAAGCAACAAGCTATAAGATATAACAAAATACACATTTGAAATTTGTTTAAATTCTATTTCAAGTAAGCCAACAAAAATTTGTCTTGAAGAAAAATCAGGAAAATTTGAATATGTGTTGTATATTCAGTAATATTTATAAATTATTCATTTTTTGATATTTGGTAATAGATCAACACATAGATAAGATAGACAGTCAATCGGACAGACAGACAGAGGTAAATTCTTTCATTCAGATTTTCATTGTTCTGACAAACACACTTGAGAAAATAAACTCAAAACACAAAAGATTTGTTTTGGCTTATAGTTGAAGAGGTTTCAAAACATGGTCACTTGGCTCCATCCATCACTGTGGGTCTTCAGTGAGGCAGAATTTCATGACAGGAGGAAAAGGAGGGACAAAGAGGATGTCAGGACGGCCAGGTAGCAACAACAACAAAAAGGGCATGGGGAAGGGTCCAGAAATAGGATATGCCATTCCAGGGAATATCCCTAGTTATTCACTTACAGTAATTAGACTCAGCCTCCTAAAATTTCCACTACCTCCCTGGAATCCCATAAAATCTTGAATCAGTTGACAAGGTAAAGGTCCTTATGATCCAATCACCTCCTCAAGTCCAACCTCTAAATATTGCTAAACTGGGGACCAAGTTCTAACTATCTTTGGGCCTTGGGGAAGCATTCCAGACACACATAGGCAGAGAGGCTAGGGATGTAGATAAAGTGGTAGAGCACTTACTCAGCATGTGCAAAGCCCTGGGCTGCATCCTCAGTACCACACAAACTAGGCATGGTAGTGCACATCTGTAATCCTAGCACTTGGGAGGTAGAGGCAGGAGCATCCGGAACCCAAGATCATTCTTAGCCAAAGCAAGTGTGAAGCCAGTGGAGGATTAATGAGGCCTTATCTAAAAAAAAAAAAAAAAAAAAAAAAAAACAATAGGTACGATTGCTGTATCAGAAAAAGAAAGAAGAAAGACATTGCTACTAAGGAAAACATAAAATATGGAGAAAAAAGATATTTGGGATCAAAAAAGATGAGAATGTTTAGATATGGAGATCAAGAAGCCAGCCAAACAAACAGGTTTAAATGTACAGTGGGAGGCTGAAACTCAGATGAAATATCAGAGCTAGACATGGAGATTTGGGAATCATTTATATAACCACCTCTACAGAGAGAAACCTTGAGATTAGACTTTCTCCAGGAAAGGAGAAGGCAGAGCCAGGTTTTAGGTCAAGACAAGATTTCAAGCTCAATGGGATGCTCTGGATGGAAGAGGGAGAAAGTGTTGAGAAGAAAAAAAAGAGCAGACAATGAGAAGAGCACAATGAGGAAGAAGTCAGAAAAGCATGAGAAATCTGAAATAGTTTAACTTCAAGAAAGCTAAAGAAGAGAAGGTTAGCAGCAGAAAGGTAGCCAGCCATGTTACATCCCAGAACAGAGTTGAAAAAGAAAAGGCCTCAGAAAATGGATCAATTCCTAAGTACACATTTCTACCATATATCTTAATTTCAAGCTGTCAATTGCATCACTAATAGTGAATATAGAATGATCCAGAGGGTCCTAGATACCTATAAGAAGAATATTGTAACGGGTGGTTCCAGGCCCAGGGGTCCTGCTCAAACTATGGCACCAGCCAAGGACAATATGTGCAGTAAACTTCAAACCCCTACCCAGATCTACCCAATGGACAAGACATTCTCCACAGTTAAGTGGAGAGTGGGGACTCACTTTCACACAAATACTGGTGCCCTATATTTGACCACGTCTTATTGATAAGGAGATCTGGTGGCACTCAGAGGAAGGATAGCAGGCTACCAAGAAGAGACTTAATACCTTATGAGCATATACAGGGGCAAGCTTGGATGTAGGCAGAGTCGACAGCCAAACTCTGCCAAGACAGGGTAAGCAAGTCCTCAATAGTTCCTGCCTAACAAATGTGTGTTTGTCAGACACATTGGGCCAGAAGGCAGAAGATGATGTTCCAATGTTATAGACAGTCTTGGGTGACTGTTCAGGCAGCAAAATGTCTCTGTCTTTTTTCCCCTCTCATTTTGGAAGTTGCTAACCTGCACTTCTGGTTCACTCAAATAATTGTTTCATTCACTCTCAAGTCTCTGATGTGGTTGAAGACCAGATAGTTTAGTTTTACAATTAACCTTAGTTGTTTAGCGGCTAAGATGTTTTTAGGTCTAGATAGATCTTTTAAGTTGACAGAGATGAGATATGGTAGATATTGATTCTCATTCAGAATTTTAGAATCACCAAGATAGGAAAGATGTCATCTACGAGGTTGCGAAATACAAATAGCCAAAACACCATGAATGTAACATTCATATAATCTCTGGTTGTTTTATGGTTCTTCTTGCTGTATGTACTTTTTTACTTATGTGTAATAATATAAACGTATATGCCCAAAATAAAATAAAACATTTGACCTGCCTGCATGATGTGCTAGGACAGGAGCTTAGCATAATCATTATCAGAGAGACAGAGAGATTTCATCAAGCAACTGATGGGAGCAGATAGAGATCCAAACATTAAGTGGACCTCTCGGGGAGTCCTACAGAAGAAGAAGAAGAAGAATCTGAGGAACCAGAGGGGTCAGGAGCACCAGGAGAACATGGTCCATAGAATCAACTGACTGGGACTCATGGAGCCTCACAGATGATCAGAGAGCCTGCATGAGTCTGACCTAGCTCCTCTGTATATTGTTATGGCTAAGTTTCTTGGTGTTCTTGGGAGAATCCAAACACTGGGGGAAGGGGTATCCCTAAGCTGACTTTTGCCTACTTGTGAGACCCTTTTCTTCCTACTGGGTTGCGTGGTCCAGCCTTGACATGATAGTATGTGCCTACTCTTACTGTAGCTTCTTATGCCTTATTTGGTTGATGTCCTTAGGAGGCCTGTTCTTTTCTGAGGACATGTGGAGGGGGTGGATCTGGGAAAAAATAAAGGTGGCTGGAGAGAAACTGGGGTAAGAGTATGGAGGGGAAATTGCAGTAGGGCTATAATATATGAGAAAAGAAAATAACTTGAAAAAATTAAAAAGACAGGAAGTCAGGTGGGCAGGAGTAGGGAGGGAGATGAGGTGGACTTATGAGGAATGGGGGGATGTGAATATGTTCAAAATTCATTATACTAAATTTTCAAAGAATTATTTAAAATATTATAGGATAATATAAAATATAAACAGAAACTTCTTTAATTACCCATTTCTTCACTCATTTCTTCCTTCATTTCCCTACCCTATCAGCTATTTATCTAACTAACTTTACTGAGTCTCTACTCTAATCCAAACCCCTGCTATGTGTGGCAGATACTGAGACAAATAAAATATCTGCCCTCCAGAATCTCACAGCTTAATGAGGAAGACAGACCTAGAAAAATAATTATAGCATAGTACTAACATTTCAACAAGGACTTATTAAATGTAAATTCTGGACCAGACACCATAAGAGGCACTACAGATACAAACATAAACAAGCAATCCTATCTGCAGGGAGCTCTAGGCATAGCCTGTAAAGCAGATGAAATTACAACCAATTGTCATATGAACTAGAAATAGAAGAGCTATACAAATTACAGGAGAGTGCTACACAGGAAATGAGCCTTGGGAGTAAGCATTTGCAAGAAGCCTATTCACATCCCATTTTGCACATGAATTTTTAGAGATGAGATCTACTCAAAGTTACACAGAACCAGAGTTCAAGCATGAGTCTGGGAGACTTGGGAGTTCAAGTGTTACCTGAATAAAGAGAAAAGGGAGAAAGGAGAAATAAGGAAGACTGAAAGGAGAATGAAAAGAGACCAGCTGTTAGCACCAGCCATTTTTCCACAAATGCTACTCATGGGTCAGAAGCTCCATGAGACCCATACAACCAAACCCTCACCACATCCTGTGAGGAAGAAACTATTCTAATTTTGCAATTTTATTTATGTTCCCTAGAGACGTTAGGTAACACCCTCAGTGTCACTGAGCAACATGTGAACTAAAGCCATTCAGAGTCTCAGTCCTTACATAACTCCCCTGACAGCCGAGAGCAGTGCTTGGCCCTCTTTCCACCATACCTCTGAGAGGATCCCCAGCCCCTACATCTCCCTGTTGATGGCTGTACTGGAGACCTGTGAGCACATGAGCTGAATTCACATTCTATGGCTGATTTCCGTTCTAAAGAGATGACTTGGGACTGAGGTAGGAAGGAGTAAGACTCAGTTTTGCTTCATCTTTAACAAGAAACAATGCTTTTTTTTTGAGTTTCTACAGTAAAGACTTGACACATTTTTTTTGGTAAAACAATTTTAAAAAGGAACAAGGCAAATCTTAATTATGGAAATTTTCTTGAGAATATATTATTTCTCCCATTTCACATGTATTTCCCAGGTGTTCTTTGCTCTTCCAACAATTTCTAGTAAATTAGTCAATTGTGTTCAGTTCAGACATCACTGTTTTTATTAATATATGGCAATTGTATCACCTGACTCCAAATTAACTTTCTTTCCACATCAGCAATGGCCAGTACTGCCAAAGGAAGGGTTTGAACTTGCGATCACCCCCAGGAACACTCAGGCTTCAGTTTGTGCTGCTAAATTGGAGGCTGTGGAATGTTTATGAAGTGGGGTTTGGATGTTGGAAGTAGATAAGTGGCGGGCCTTTGTTTCCTTCTGGAACACATCTTGTAAACACGCTCAGCCTCTGGTCTGAGCAGAGACACACTTTGCTACCCTGCCTTTCCTACCACGATGCACTGAAATATCTCTGAAACTATGAGCCAAAAGAAACATTGCTTCCTTTACGTTGTTGGGCAAGGTATTCTGTCATAACAAGAAAAGTAAATAATATACAAACATATTTCCTGACCGCATGTCATCTCCGTTAGCTATATTCAATATGAATGCTCAGCTTCTTTTTGCCTCTGTTTGGTTTCTTTTGCCGATTACGCTACCACTCAAGGCCCATCATGGAGGAAAGTAAAGTTTGATGAGCTGTTCAGGCTTGGAGAGAGAAGCAAAGGAACAATATTGACTATGGCTGGAACATCTTCCAAATGGCAGAAAGATCACATCCTATGATGCTACAGCTATCCTGGGAAGAGTTTGCAAAAAGTACAGGAGTACAGACAGGCTTTTGGTTCATAGGCCATAGGGCTCGTGCTGTAACAAGTTTATTTGCAATAGTTCCTTGTCCTTCCTCCCTTTTGGTCTCCACTCCATTTTAATCTTTCTTACTGAAAGAACACCATTCCCGGACCTGGTTAACTAAATATAGGCAAGCAAAGCTCATTTTGAGGCTCCCTCCAGATAAAAGGAAAGAAGACATACTTGAGGGATGATACTTGTCTTCCTGTCTGCTTTGTCGCTATACTTTTCTCTCCCATAAAATCATTTTGTACACTAAAATCTCCCGAAAGTGACCTGAGGTGGAAGAGTTTCCTTTGTTTTCTTCAGAGCCAGCTTATAACAACTTCCGTCTCCCCGGTGTTCAGGAAAACAGTGAGCAAGAATAGTTTAGACAAGATGGACAGGAGGAAAGAGACTCAACTTTGAGAGTTGTGACTCTTAATTCCCACTGGTGGGACCAGTGATGACTCCTGAAAAGGAAACTCAGCTTCTGTGGCTGAAAAGCCTAGGTATCAGGACTCCAGACACATCCTAGCAGAGGCATCTTATGTCCTGGAGTCTCACTTTATTTCTCATTGTGTCAATAGCTCCTTTGTTGATAGAAAAGGATTTTGGATTTTTTTGGGGGGGTTGTTTTGATTTGGTAGAAGGCAATGGTTTCCAGCCTTGGGTGTGCTATATGGCTTTTGTTTGAACTTCTCTTGAGTCAATTTACATTATAGACTGATCTAAGGTAAACTGGGAGTATCTCTTAGGAGCATGATCTTACATGGCCATTTGGTTTGGGGTTAAGTCATACTAGGGTACTTTTTAGGCTAAGAAAAGATTCAGAAGTGTGAAAATTTTCAAGAAGTGTATTTGGAGAATCCTCATTTGTTTGCTTTGACTTTATCTATTGTACTTTTACTTATGGGTTCTCTGGCTCAGCTTCCTTTGAGTTGTGTTTTAGGTGATAGACAGCTTTCAACCATATCCCTATAACTAAAAGGCATTGATTAACTGTTGTGCCATCATGCAGCCTACATGTTTACTATTTTTTAATTTAGCTGTTTAATGGATCTTTAGAATTGGAATAGAGTGATTAGAACTCAGGTGAATGAGTTGAAATATCTTATGGGTAGCCATTTGTGTTTTTGTATAATGAAGACTCAAATGAAGGGGGCTGGATTGATGGTATAAAAAAGAGAGAATGGTATTATTCTCTTTCACTTAGCAAGTCCTGGGAAAAATATGGAAAAAAAGAGGTAAATTTGGTTAAAAGACCAAATTATGTCTTTCAGACGTTCCAGTGGATAAGTTTAAAACTCCGTAAGTAATTTCAGTTGAGGTATCTCCTTCTGCTGAGAAAAAAAGGAAATATTAATGTAAATCAGTGTCTTTGTCATGTAAATTTCTATCTTGTTTCTGCCAAGAGCCATGCATTTAGAAGTTAAAGGTTGTGCAGGAGATGACCAAATTAGTGTTCCAAAAGAAAGCAAACAGGCTTTTTAAAACTAGCTAATGATAACTCTAACTAGAATCAATACAGCCTCTGGGTTGCATCTGTATTGTTTGATGTGACCATGTATATGCATGCTTTTTTTATGTTTGTATGCTATCTAAATGGTACCTTACTGACTTAGAAACAAATGAGTCCTGAAGGTAGAACCAGGCAGAATTTAATTAAAACCATTCCCTAGAATTTCTAGAAATAATTTACTAGGCTAATCGTAGCTGCTTTGTTTATATATTTACTTAGACTTTCTTGAGCTCATTTATTCTTGTAAATTCACTTTTCAGTTTTACATAAATAAGTTGATATATATTTTATTTGATTAGAGTTTTGATCTCTCTATCCATCTGGCTTTTCCTTTCTACTAAGACATTTAGTTTTCAATGTCTCTAGTACAATGAGGTTTGGAGATTTTCCTTAGGCAAAAAAATTTCTTCAAGAATTGATTATAATTTTCTAGCTTCTTAAATTTCATGAGTAATCTAAAAATGACTGAAAAGTGAAGTGAATAAACATAAGATATGATAAGTGTTTATGAGTGAATATAATAGAAGTAAAATGTCCATCATTTAGAAGTTAAAATACTAAAACATTTGCCAAGAGTTCAAGTACTCTTCTTAAAATACGTGAAAAGATAACAAATTGACTATTCTTAATGTGTTCATAAATTACATAAAAACACCTTGATGTATGGATATCCGATCTTTGAATGAGTTTGAGAACAACTGTTTTGAAAGGTAAATGCATATCTGAAAATAAAGGCTTCACTCAAAGTAAATTTTCATATAACATATTATAATTTGAAAGTAAATGAGATTAAGCAATACATTTGGAACAAGATTAAAGATTATTTTTAACTCTCCCCACTTTCTACTTCCCACCTGTGGCAGTGGGGAGAGATGCTATCACCTCTCCCATCATGAAAGCTGGTGAGCTGTTCTTGCCCCTCACCAGCTGTAGGCAGCATTGGGTGGCCTAGCTGAAGAAAAGCTGGATTGCTTGCCCTGGTGGTGAGATTGTAGGAAAGCCTGTGGGCTGAACAGCCCAGCTGCCACCCTGGCCCAGATTCAGGGCTTTGAGTTGTCCCATCCCAAAATCTACCTCACCTGTGAACTGTTGGGGCACCTGAAATATCTGATTCTCCTGATCCAAAGTTGTAGGATCTCCATGACAGCGGGCAACAACAAGGTAACTAGGAGGAATCCTGGTGAGGATCCAATATTGATGATGTGAGAGAAACCAGAGGACTCAAACTAACCAATGAACATTTGCAAGTAAAGATGTGTGGACAGAGGGTTACATTGTGGAACATACTGTGACATACTACAACTTCCACGATGAGATTTGTTTTTATGTTTTGCTTTGTTTATTTTTTGTTATTGTTTTTAGTTTCTTTTGGGAGGAGGTTACAAGGGTAGAGGGCAGATTCGAGAAGACAGGGAGATGAGTGGAACTGGGGTACATGATATGAAACTCACAAAGAATAAAAGTTGAAAAAACATATTTGTACATTAATATAATATACACTAGAGACTCTAATTTGTATAAAGGCAATGCATTTGATATTTGAGCTGTGAAATAATCACCATCTACTTTCATTTAGGAACATATCATTCTGTGTTCCTATAAACACGTGTGAATGAAAATATTAATTCAAGTTCAGTTAGCAGCAATGACCAAACCTAGCCTGTTAGAAAACATGTTTATTTAGACAACCAGATGCCAATAGTATTAAAAGAACTTGCCTGCTTCCCTGAAATAGAGTCACTTTGGTTTGTGATCTTGTTCTTGGTTAGATTCCTTAAGGCGTAACTAAAAACTGTTTTGTGAGACAGCCTAGAAAGATGTGGTAACACCCTCTTCCTACATATGTTTTGTTCTTATGAATACATAATGTGTGCATCTAGAAATGACATCCATTGTTTATCAGATGTATGATATAAATATATGAAAATTAGTCAGCAAATATTTAGACACATGCAAATCTATAAATTATATACTAAGTGTGTGGGTAAACTGAATTTACAGCTTAATGTTGTTTAAAGCATATTACCAGAATTCCTAAACAAATACATTCTTGGGCAAATCTAATTTTCTTGTGTCTTACCTATCCTTATCCCAAGCTTAATATAGATGGAAAGAAAGAAATGATTATTTTGCTTTTTAAAATGGATTTTATGCTTTATTTTAAATGTATTTAATTTATATATTCACATTACCTCCCTATTGTAGTCCCTCCCTCCTCTCCTCCCAGTTCCTCATTCTCACCCTCTTCCTCCTACCTCCCCGTCAAAAAAGCGGAGGCCCCCCACCAACCCACCCTAGCACACCAAGTGCCATCAGGATTGACCTCTTTCCCACTTTCCCACTGAGGCCAGGCAAGGCAGCCCTGTTAGGGTGAAGTGATCAAAAGCAGGCAACAGAGTCCATGTCATAGATAGCACCTGCTCCCCTTACTAGAGTTCTCACATGAGGATCAAACTGGCCAATGGTTACACATGTATAGAGGGGCTTAGGTCCAGTCCATGCATACTCTTTGCCTGGTGCTTCTGTCTCTGTAAGCCCCCATATGTCTAGGCTAGTTGGCTCTGTTGGTCTTACAATGTTCTTGTCCCCTCTGGGTCCTTCTATCCTTCCCTCATACCCTTCCACAGGACTCCCTGAGCTCTGCCTAATGTTTGGCTATGAGTCTCAGCTACTGGGTGGGGTCTCTCAGAAAATGGTTAAGTTAGGCTCCTGTCTGTAAACATAGAGTATCATACATGGTGTCAGGGGTTGGCTCTCTTCCATGGGGGTGTGTCTCAAGTTCAGGCACTGGTTTGTCATTCCCTCAGTCTCTAGTCTATCTTTATCTCTTCACATCTTGTAGCCAGGGTAAATTTTGGCTTGAAGGTTCTGTAGGTGGATTGTGGTTCCTCTCCCACCACTCTAGGTCCTTCCTGGCTAGAAGGTGGCATCCTCACTCTCCATGTCTCCACTGCTAGGAGGCTCAGCTAGAGACATCCCTATATCCACCCTGTAGCCTAACTTATCACAGGTCTCCAGATTGTATCAATGATGCCCCCACCTTGAGTTTCCTTTTTCTTTCCAGGAGCTCAAACCTCCCCTCCCTACTCACCCCACATCTGATACCCTCTCGTTTCCCTTCTCACATGCTCTCCTATCCAGTTCCCTCTCTACTTTCTCTTCCAATTCCACTTTCTATTCTATTTCCCCATCTGAATGAGATTCAAGGAAGGCCTCTCTTGGGCCCTCCTTGTTCCTTAGTTTCTTTATATCCGTGATTTTTAGTATGCTTATCTGATAATATAAGGCTAATGTCCACTTATAAGTGAGTACAAACCATGTGTGTCTTTCTGGGTCTGGGTTACCTCTATCATGGTGATCTTTTCTTGTTCCATCCATTAGCCTGAAAATTGCATGATTACTTTATTTTTAATAGGGAAGTAAGAATCCATTCTGTAAATAAACCATATTTCTTGATCCATTCATTGATTGAGGGACATCTAGGTTGTTTACAGTTTATATCATTATGAATAAAGCTTATATGAACATAGTTGAGCAAATGTCCTTGTAGTATGGTGGAATATGTTTTGGGTACATGCCCAGGAGTGGTATAGCTGGGTCTTGAGGTAGAACTATTTCTAATTTTCTGAAAAAGAACCAGATTGATTTCCAAAGTGGTTGTACAAGTTTGCACGCCACCAGCAACAAAAGTATGTTCCCCTTTCTCCACATCCTCACCAGCATGTGCTGTCAGCCATACTGACAGGTGTAAGATCTCAGAGTCATTTTTGATTTGCATTTCGTTGATGATTAAGGATGTTGAGCATTTCTTTAAGTGCTTCTCATCCATTACAGATTTCTCTGTTGAGAATTCTCTGTTTAGCTCCATACCTCATTTTTAACTGGATTATTTGGTTTGTTGATGTTTAATTTCTTGAATTATTTATGTTATATTGGCCCTTTGTCAGATGTAGGGTTGGTAAAGATCTTTTCCAATCTGTAGGCTGTCAGTTTGCTCTGTTGTGTTTCCTTTGCCTTATAGAATCTTTTCAGTTTCATGAGGTCCCATTTATAATTGTTGATCTTAGAGCCTGAACTGTTGATGTTCTGTTCAGGAAGTTATCTCCTATGCCAATGAGTTGAAGGCTCTTACCTACTTTCTCTTCTTTTTTTTTTAATTTTATTTTTTATTTTTTTTCTCACTTTCTCTTCTAATAGACTTAGTGTTTATTGTTTTATGTTAAGATCCCTTGATGCGATTGGACTTGAGTTTTGTGCAAAATAATAAATATTGTTCTATTTTCATTTTCTACATGTAGACATCTAGTCAGACCAGTACCATATGTTGAAGATGCTATCTTTTTTCCATTGTATGGATGTGGCTTCTTTGTAAAAAATCAAGTGTCAGTAATGTATGGGTTCATTTCTGGGTATTCTATTCAATTCCATTTATCAACCAGAATATTTATATGCCAATACCATGTATTTTTATTACTATTGTTTTGTAGTATTGCTTGAAATCAGAGATGGAGTACCATCAAAAGATCTTTTATTATATATGATTGTTTTAGCTAATTTAGCTAATGAAGTTGAGAATTGATCTTTTCAAGTTCTGTGAAGAATTGTGTTGGCATTTTGATGGAAATTGCATTGAATATATAGATTGATTTTGGTAAGATGGCCATTTTTACTATGTGAATCCTCCCGATCCATGAGCATGGGAGATTTTTCCATCTTTTGATATCTTCTTCAATTTCTTTCTTTCTTTCTTTCTTTCTTTCTTTCTTTCTTTCTTTCTTTCAGACTTGAATTTATTTCCTATAGGTCTTTCACTTGCTTGATTAGAGTTACACCAAGATACTTTAGATTATTTGTCTTTATTGTGAAGGATGTTGTTTCCTTAATTTCTTTCTCTGTTTGTTGTTTGTGTGCAGGAGGAGTACTGATATTTTTAAATTAATTCTGTATAGAGCCACTTTGCTGAAGTTGTTTATCAGCTGTAGGAGTCCTCCAGTAGAATTTTGGTGGTCACTTATGTATACTATTATAATATCTGTGAATGGGGATACTTTGACATCCTCATATCTAATTTGTATCCCCTTAGTCTTCCTGAGTTTTAGCTAGAACTTCAAGCACTATATTGAAAAAATATGGAGAGAGAGGGCAGCTTTGTCTTGTCCCTGATTTTAGTAGAATCGCTTTGAGGTCCTCTCCATTTAATTTGATGTTAGCTATCAGCTTCCTGCTTAGGTATAAGCCTTGTATCCCTGACCTTTCCAAGACTTTTATCATGAATAGGAGTTAGATTTTGTCAAATGCTTTTCCTGCATCTAATGAGATGATCATGTGATTTTTTTCTTTTATTTTGTTTATATGTTGGACTACATTGATGGATTTCTGTATGCTGAACCATGCCTGCATCTCTGGAATGAAGCCTACTTGATCATGGTGGATGATGTATTTGACGTCTTCTTGGAATCAGTTTGCATGTCTTTTATTGAGTATCTTTGTATCAATGTTCATAAAGGATATTGGTCTGAAATTTTCTTTCTTTGTTGAATCTTTGCTTTAGGTTTCAGAGTGACTCATAAAATTAATTTGGCAGTGTCCCTTGGGTTACTGTTTTTGTACAATATTTTGAGGAGTATTAGCTCTTCTTTAAAAGTTTGGTAAAATTCTGTGCTAAAAGCACCTGGGTCTGGGCTTTTTGTTGTTGTTATTGTTGGTGGTGGTGGTGGTAGTTGGTTGATTGGAAGATTTTGATGATTGTTTCTATTTCCTTAGAGATTATAGGACTTTTAAAATTGTTTACCTGATGTTGATTTAACTTTGGTAAGTGAAATCTATCAAGAAAATTGTTCATTTTTTTTAGATTTTTCAGTTTTGAAGTAAGACCTAACGATTCTTTGGGTTTCCTCAGTGTCTGTCATTTTTTTCTCCATCTCTTCATTTCTAATTTTACTAAATTGTATATTCTTCCTCTGCCTTTTAGTTAGTTTAGCTAAGGGTTTGTCTATCTTGTTGATTTTCTCAAAGAACCAGCTCTTGGTTTCACTGATTCTTTGTATTGTTTTCTTTGTTTCTAAGTTATTGATTTCAGTCTTGAGTTTGATTATTTCCTACCATCTATTCCCTTTGGATATGTTTGCTTCCTTTTGTTCTAGAACTTTTAGGTGTGCTTTATAACTTGCTGGTATGAGAAATCTCCAACTTCTTTATGAAAGCACTTAATGCTATGAACTTTCCACTTAGCACTGCTTTCATTGTGTCCCATAAGTTTGGGTATGCTGTTTTTCATTTTTATTGAATTCTAAAATATCCTTAATTTCTTTACTTCTTACCTGACCCAGGGGTCATTGAGTAGAGAGTGGTTCAGTTTCCATGAGTTTGTAGTTTTTTCTTCTGTTTGTTGTTGTTGAAATCTAGATTTAATCCATGGTAATATGATAAGCTACCATGTGCTATTTCAATTTTCTTGTATCTTTTGAGGCTTGTTTTGTGATCAAGTATATAGTCAGTTTTGGAGAAGGTTCTATGAGGTGCTAAAAAGAATGTATATGGCCTTTTGCTTGGGTGAAATGTTCTATAGATATCTGTTAGGCACATTTGATTCATGGAATACGTTGATTTAATTATTTTTCTGTTTAGTTTTGTCTCAATGACCTGTTCTTTGGTGACAGAGTGATGTTGAAGTCTCCCACTATTAATGTGTGTGGATCAATGTGTAATTTAAGCTTTAGTAATGCTTCTTATACAAATGTGGTTGCCCTTGTATTTGGCACATAGATGTTCGTTATTGAGATGTCATCTTGATGGACTTTTCTGTGATAAGTATGAAGTGTCCTTCCTTATTGTTTTTGATTAATTTTGGTTGAAAGTCTATTTTATTATATATTAGAATGGCTACTTTAGCTTACTTATTGAGTCCATTTGCCTGGAAAACCTTTTTCAAGCCCTTTACTCTGAGGTGATATGTATCTTTGTTGTTAAGATGTGTTTCTTTTCTGCCACAGAATTATGGTTCCTCTTTACACTTCCATTCTGTTAAGCTGTGTCTTTTTATTGGGAAATTAAGTCCATTTATGTTGAAGATTATTATGCCCAGTCATTTATAGCTCCTGTTATTTTGATGTTGGTGGTTTATAGGGTGTTTGTATATTTCTCTTCTTTTGGTTTTGATGTAGTGGCACTATTTATTTACTCTGTACTCTTGGGTGTAGCTTACATTCTTCATTTGGAGTTTTCCTTCTAGTATCTTCTATAAGGCTAGGTTTGTGCTTATTTTTGCTTGAATTTGGTTTTGTCATAGAATATCTTGCTTTCTCTATCTATGGTAACTGAAAGTTTTGTTGGGTATAGTAGTCTGGGCAGACATCAGTGGTCTCAGGGTCTGTAAAAAAGTTCTGTCCAGGCCCTTCTGACATTTAAAGTTTTTGCTGGGTAGTCATAAAGATTTGTATTTATATATTACTTAGTATTTTTCCCATGCATATTTTCATATTCTTTCTTTGTGTACATTTAATGTTTTATTATATGGTTGGAGAATTTTCTTTTATGGTCTAATTTATTTGATATTCTGTAGGCCTCTTGTATGTTTTAAGCATCTTTCTTTAGGTTGGGGAAATTTTCTTTTATGATTTTCTTGAAAATATTTTCTGGGCCTTGGAATTGGGAATCTTCTGTTTACTACTCCTATGTTTTGTCTTTTCATAATGTCTTTGATTTCTTGGATGTTTTGTATCAGGAATTTTTCAGATTTAACATTTTCTTTGATGACTGCATTGATTTCTTCAATTGTGTCTTCCACACCTGAAATTCTTTCCTCCATCTCTTGTATTTTGCTGGTGATGCTTACCTCTGTCATTACTGTTTTCTTCCCTAATTTTTCCTTCTCTATGATTTCCTGAATTTGTATTTTTTTATTGTTTCTATTTCCATGTCCTGAACTGTTTTATTCATTTCCTTCACCTGTTCATTTGTATTTTCCTATATTTCCTTAAGTTTTTTATTCATTTCCTCTTTAAGGGCCTCTATCTCTTTAATTGTATTTTCCTGTATTTCCTTAAAGGATTTATTATCTTCCTCTTTAAAGGCCCATATCATCTTCATAATCATAGATTTATGGTCATTTTCTTGTGTATCAACAGTGTTAGAGTATCTAGAGCTGCTTGCCCTGGGATAACTGAGGTTTTGAGGTGCCATATTGTCCTATCTTTGGTTGATTGTGTTTTTATGCTGGCCTTTAGCCACCTGTCTCTGGCACTGGCTGGTTCTTCCTAGTGCCTGCTGGATTTCTCAAGGTTGCAGGAAGATCCTTGGGCAGGAAGCTGGATGTTCTTAGTGCAGTCCTCCTAGGAATGGAGGGCATGAGTGCAGACTGGCTGCTAGATCTTTAGGAATATTCCACTGTTCATTTCAGGTGGCTGTGTCCCAGTATGACCCACAGTCAGGGTATTGGAGTAGGAGTATCTAGCCTATATGTTCATGAGGATTATCAGGTCTCCTCAGGAACCAAGGACCCATCTTTTCACTGTTGGAACTCCCTGAATCAGCAGCCCAGCCAGTTGCTCACTAACTCTACTCCATGGTCTCTGGGCTCAAGCTGCCCAGACACCATGCTCGCTGGGCACCAATCTACCATCTTGGAGTGAGATTCTATATGTTCCCTAGGTTTGGCTTCTCTCCTCCCTATACCAGAGACTGTGTCCTTTTCCATGGATTTCGGGAGTCAGGTGGCCAGTGGCTGGAACCATATGCCCCTGGAACTCAGGAGCTTTCCTTCCTAGGTAAGAATAGCCAGGTGGGAAGAGACTGGAACTGCTGGTTCCTGGCACCAGTGGGCTCTCCTCTCACCTGGAAAACACAGATGCTTGTATTTTTGAGTCTGCATAATGGCTTCTGTCTTACTCTGTAGTCACTGTGGACCTACTACTCAGAAACTGTGTGCAGGTGACTCCCATCTTGGATCTCTCCATGATTGTTTTTCAAAGATGTGATTTCTTATTTTGAAGGAGACATTATTATGTAAACAACCAAATACTGGCTTTTCTATAGATGAAGTTCTAGTAAGCAAGCTGCACAGTTTTTAAGCCACTGAAAGAAGTTTAAATATTTGGAAGGACAATTACAGGGCATGTTTATAAAAAATCTTATGAGAGAGGATTTCCTTCTTAAGATTTATTTTCATTTATGAGTGTTCATGAGGATCTTGAGTAGGCCAGAGGTTGTCAGTCTGTCTGGAAGTAGATTTACAGGCAATTATGTCCTACCTGGTGTTCATGGTGGGAGCTGAACTCAGGTCCTCTGGAAGAATAGCAAATACTCTTAACCACTGAGCCATCATGTGAGAGAACTGATATGTAAATTGACTATAGTTTTTAAATTACTTAATTAAATTTTATTATATAGTAATCAAACCAGAATCTAATATTCTTAGGTTTTTCTTTTTTTTTTTGGTTAAAACTAGATTTTCTTAAAATATTGAACTGCTGTTAATCAAACATACAAAAGGAAGTGTTTTAAAGAAAAAACATTTTGTATGTGAAGAAAATTTTCTGCTGTTAGAATTTTTACTTCTTAGGATAATTACATCTTTTAAAAATTGAAGTTTATTAAAGCACTTACAAGCTTTATGTTTTTTTTTTACGAGGCTTAATTTATAACTCTGGTTAAATGAGCCACTATTGTTTTAGAAATATAAGTTTTTGAAAATTTAAAGGCCTGATCATTCTAATATAATAACATTTATCATGATTGTTTGAACATACTATAAAACAATTATCATTGGCTTGCTAGGTTGTCATACATTATCATAGTTGTTTTAAATAGCATGACTTGCATCCCTGTAAATCTCTAAGAGAGAATTTTTGCTTTATTCATCTACATTCCCAAAATGTTTTAAAATTAAGGTGTTAATGCAGGCTGAAGAGATGAGTCACTCTTTAAGAGTCATATGGGGGAAAATAGGGTCCCTTATTGGGGTTCTTAGTCTTATAAATAAAAGAATTAAAGAACAGAATCAAACAGAAGCTCAAGGAAAATTTTATTTAGAGTTAAAAAAAAGACATTTCAGGAAAGCTGTAAATGTCAGCAGCTTCTCAGAGGAGATTGAAGGAGAGAAACTTCAAAAAAATCTATGCCATTCAAGTTGGCATGGAGGTCAGACACATGAAAGACAAACAGCTACATGATTGTGAGGGAGACCATAGAGAAAGAGTAAGGAAGCCCAAAGAGTTGGAAAACCCAAAGTATTAATAGAAGGATGCTTAGAAAAGAGACAGAAGAAAAGAAGTTACACATTTTACTGCTAAACTTGTAGAGTTGCATGGCTACAGCTCTGTAAGCTACTGTGCCAAGTGTGAGAATTACAATAGCAAAAGTACAGTATCTTACTGAAGGACTAATTATTCAGCCTAAACATTTAGCATTGCTTAAGGTGACACTGCCTTGCTAGAGGTTGCCTCTTAGCCAAGTGATTGATCCAACACAGCTGGAATATTCTCCACTCAAGGCAGCACTTCTATTCTTTTGGCCAGAAGGAGATTTTCTTCTACTCTAACAAGAATACTTGCTCTTCTTGCACGGAGCCTGGGTTTGATTCCCAGCACCCATGTTGGGCATCTCACAACCACCTGTAATTACAGGTCCAGGGTAGCCACATCCTCTTTTGGCCTTCACTGGTACTTTCATGCATGCGGCATACATATAGACTTTGGCACATACCTATACACATAAAATGAATATATATATGTATATATTTGCATATATATACCAAATAAAATTAAAAACAAAATAATTTTTAATTATTTAAAATTTAAAAATATTTTCTTATGCTTCTTTTTAAAACATACATTTATATTATTACACATGAGTAAAATAAACTACATACAGCAGGAAGAACCATGAGATAATCAGGAATTATATAAATGTTACATTCATAGTGATTTGGCAATTTGTATTTGGCAAACTTGAAGTAAACATCTTTCCCATCTTGTTGGCTCTAAATTTCTGAATGGAGATTAATATTATATCTCATCTCTATTAACTTAAAACATCTATCTTGATCTACAAACATCTTAACTCCTAACCTACTAAGCTTAGTTGAAAGACTAAAGTACATGGTGAACTATACCTGGGCCGGGCAAAGCCAGAAGAAACTCTGGTGCAGGTCCATAGCAATCCTGACATACAAATCAGTCATCTGACCTGGGTACAGGGGAGAAAGACTAATCTAACTATATAGTAGCTTGTTTCCTCCAAAGTTTCCCTCAAGATAGCTGGCGATCTCGCATACTGTGATTCCCATCCACAGTTTTATCCAGTAAAGTGAATAATTAGAGGTCTTGGGGCCGAAACAAAATAATTTTAATATAAGATATGTATAATACTGGATATTATAAAGATGTTCTCACGATTTTCCTATTTCTAAACACCTAAGTACTAAGTCATATTACAAAATAAACGTTACATGTGATCATCTCAAATATTGCATTCTCACTTGAGTGTAAAACCTAATTTTCAATATGTATATGTGATATGAAATAGAAACGGAATTATTTGGAGGGTAGAAGTTGCCCAGTACGAAAGGAGAGGGAAAAATGATGTAGTAGTAATGGATAGAAGGTAAATACAACAAAATACAATTATATATATGTACAATTCTCATGATGAGGACTGGGGATATGGCTCAGTGGGTAATGTGCTTGTCATATAGGCAAAAGGACCTGAGTTCTCTTCCCGGTGCCCATTAAAAATGGTAGATGTGATAGAATACGCTTATAATTCCAGGTCTGGATAGTCAAATACAGGAGAATCCCTGGGGTCCGAAGAGCCAGCTAGCCTAACAATCTATGAGCTGTAGGTCACAGTGACAGACTCTATTTAAAAAACACAATACCCAAAGTTGACCTCTGACTTCCACATACATCCTCACAGATACATGTGCAAATAAATGTGAAGACATGCACATACAAACAAAACATTTTGATACTGTGAAGCTATTATTTTAAAAAGCAAGATAAAAATAAAGCTGCTATGAACATAGTTGAGCAAATGTCCTTGTTGTATGGTGGAGCATCTTTACGGTATATGCCCAGGAGTGGTATAGCTGGGTCTTGAGGTAGCACTATTCCAAAATTTCTGTGAAAGCACCAGATTGATTTCCAAAGTGGTTGTACACGTTTACAGTCCCACCGGCAGTGTAGGGGTGTTCCTTTCTCTCCACATCCTCGCCAGCATGTGCTGTCACTTGAGTTTTTTATCTTAGCCATTCTGAGTAGTGTAAGATGGAATCTCAGAGTCATTTTGATTTGAATTTCCCTGATGACTAGAGATGTTGCCAAAATCTGGAAACAACCTAGATGTCCCACAATTGAAGAATGGATTTAAAAAAAAAACTGTGGTACATTTACACAACAAAATACTACTCAGCTGTTAAAGACAAGAATATCCTGAAATTTGGAGGCAAATGTAGAAATGATCGTTCTGAGTGGGTAACTCAGACCTGGAAAGACATGCAATGTATGTATTCACTTATAAGCAGATATTAGCCACATAATGCAGGATAACCATACTACAATACACAGACCTAAAGAAACTAAATATCAAGGAGGACCCCAAGGAGGATGCTTAAATCTCATTCAGAAGGGAAAATAGAATAGACATCAGAAGCAGTTGGAGAGAAGGAACAGGAGAGGAGCCTACCATAGAAGTCATCTGAAAGACTGTACCCAGTAGGGGACTCAAGCAGATGCTGAGACTCAGAGCCAAACTTTGGGGCAGAGTGCCATGAGTCCTCTGGAAGAGTTGTAGGAGTAGAAGGACTTAGGGGAGACAGGAGCTCCACAAAGAGACCAATGGAGCCAACAAATCCAGGCAGAAAAGGGTGCTGCTGCAGAGACTGATGTACCAACCAAGGACCGCATGGTGAGGAATTAGACCCTCTACTGAGATGTAGTCGATAGGCCGCACAGTGTCCTTGTAGATCCCATAGTATGGGGAGTGGGGGCTACTTCTGGCGTACACTCTGCTCCCCACACATTTCTGACAAGGTCTCCGGTCCCCACAAATTGATCACTTCTCCCTGGTGGAGAAGAGGATATAAGCAGTCCAGATGAGACCTGATAGGCTGAGGTCAGATATTAGGGGAGGAGGGCTCCCCTTTTCTGAGAACTAGGGGAGGGAGGCAGTATGAGGGAGGAAGAGAGGGACCAGGGACCGGGAGGCAATGACAGAGGGGACTACAATTGGGATGTGAAGTGAAAAAAAAATTAAAAGCAAAGCAAAACAATACAAAAACAAAACAACACAAAAAAAGGAGGTGTGATGATTTCTATATGTCTGTTCCTTACTGGTAGATAAGCAGCAATTCTTAATTGTCTTTATTCAAAATATATGTGGTACTGTGGCATATGCCCAATGAACTCTGAAGCGGTTGCTGTGGTAAGCACTATAAAGGTAACTGCACTTTAATTATTAAAATGCAATTCTTGCTATTCTGTAATACTAAGCTATAAGAAATAAAATCATAATGAAACTAATTTGGAACTTTTGAAATGGCCCTAAACACATTTTCAACCTGTTTTTACACTTGATTAATTACATGATAAATATAATGATAACGCAGCACAGTACATTTCCAGTTAGCTTTCTGAGAGAGCTAAGCTCCTCTCCCAGACAAAGCGGTCGAAACTTTGTAATGACAGTTTGTCACAATACAGCTTCTGCTATAGGATTCTAGTTAACTGACATTTTAACCATGGACTCAGGTAAACTTAGACCAAGAGGAGCCACTCTTTCTAAATCTCCCGTGTTGCTTAAATTGGCCTAAGAATGGCCTTTTCCTTATATTACTGTTCCCTCTTACATAGGAACAGATTGATGATGGGACATGCGTTCCTTCACATTCCCCACCACGAAGGGCCAACGTACAGAATCACTCAGTGATAGCTTCATTTGAAAAAAGTTCCTTCACAGACAAAAGAAATTGTCAAGCTGAGGATGACCTGGGAAAAAATGTTAACATACAATATGCATGGCGCCTATCCTTCCACTAGGTGGAGACATCAGATATCCCCTAACCTTGGCTCCGGCTTGTATTTAGCTCTTGGTGTTTCGGGCATAGGCAAGTGGCTCTCACTGTGTACTTCAGAAACCCTTAGTGGAATCTACACAGCAGTCCAGCACAGACGGTCAAGCAGATGACACAGTTCAAATCACTCAAAAGTGAAGCATGTAGAAACAAAAGAGGAATCACAATAGCAGGTTTTTGAAAGTCTTAATTACTCCTTTCCTTTTTTGCCTTCTGCCTTTTGCCATCTGCCCTTCCCTCATGCTTCGTTCTGAATAGAAGCCCTTCCTCAAATTCTAGTTAATAGATGTAGGAGAGCAAATTCCATTGTGAGGTTCCTGCCGCAGAAGAGGAAAGAAGACACGCCTCTGGGTGAGGAAGGCCCTGCCCGGTTCATGGACTTCCTACCCATTGTCTCTCTGTATTCCCCGCCTTTTCCCCCTTAAACATTCTCTTTACCCTAAAGCCCCATGAGATAGATTTGAGAATAGAAACTCTGTCATTTTTTGACTAGTTAAAAAAAAAACTGTCTTCTCCCACCATTTACTCTCTCCCAGGTCTGCAGGAGATAGGTAAGCAGTATGAACTTCACGTTCTGGTAATGTTGCCAGTGCAGCTGCTAACATACTGAAAACAAGATTCTTGCCTCTCAGAAACTCACAGTCATTCCTAAGAAAGAACAATGTCCTAGAAAGGGAATCTGCTTGCTTCTTAGAACCCCAAGGGAGTACTGCCCTTTAGACTTGCTCTCTGAGCATGTCTGACCTAGGTGTGCCTTCAGAGCTCATTTAAATCAAGGCTGTTTTTCTGCAGATGAAGGGACAGCTGTGTGTTGTCTTCCACCAGACTTTTGAGGTGTTAGTCCATTCAGTATGCATGAGACCATTATAAAGTTAGCCTCAGAAACTCGAGTGGGTCCCTCTTTGGCTGGGAGGCCTCCATTTGGATCCCATTTCCTTAACTGGGCTGCATTGCCTGGCCTCAGTGGGAGAAGATGTGCCTAGTCCTGCAGGGACTTAATGTGTCAGGGTGTGTTGGTAACCATGGCAATCCTCTCCCTTCTCTGAGGAAAAGGAGGCAGGCAGATGGGGGAGGGGGTGTATGAGGGGTTGCTGGGAGGAGAGGATGGTGGTTGCAATCAAAATGTAAAGTGAATATATAAATAAAAAGTTAAAAAAAAACAAACAAACAAGCAAGCAAACAAACAAACAAACAAAAAACAAAAGTAGCCTCAAAGAATATCTAGTCTAGGGGTAAACAGCTGCTATCCAACCACAAGGACCTGGGTTCAATTTCCAGAACCCAAGTGAAAAGTAGAACATAAGGAGCTTTCTTTCAAAAAAAGTTACTATATTCTTAGCTCATTGGAGTCTACTGCCCCAGGATCCATCACTAGGCAATACTTCAGCTTGAGAAATACAGCCCTGTGGCCCCCTCCCCAACCCACAACTGATAGTTGATGCATCCAGTCTTATGTAGGTACATTGTAGGCACCCATAGTTGCTGTGAGATCATAACTGGCCATACATCTTTGTATTCAGCCTCTTTCATTGCAAAGAGAGCCTTCTCTGATTAAGGCAGGGAGCAGCATTTGTCTATGAGTATAAACATAAATATTTATGAGATAGCTTGATGTTATGACAGTTTAACTAAACAACAGTAGAAAGTTCACCCCTAGGGCCTAAGACCTCAGAAGCTACGAGTTTTGGACCGCTATCATTTTTTTTTCCTAGGAAAAACATTCAAGTGATAAGTGACTTCAAAGACATCCCCCAATGGTAAGCAAGTCCCCAGAGTACCAGCTGTCTTCTTCAAGGACAGTGCACCTTCCATTCAATTTGAAACACCGTGACAGCACCAAACCCAATGGCAAACAAAATGTGCCAATAACCCTGAGCTGGGTGGTCTAGGGTACAAATTTTAAAGTCAACTCTATATTATTTTTGGAATGTCAAGCATGACCTCTGAGAAAGAACCCAGGCAGTTCATTCTAAGGCAATAAATGAGCCCAAGTAGCACAGGATATTATTGTTTACATGTAATTCTTATCCAATGACTGTGGGAAACGAAGGCAAATTCCAAAAGCTCCTTGCTTGCAAGAGGTGCTTTGCAAAAGAGAAGGGCAGAATTAGTGCTTCTCTATTGTTCTTTCTTAAAGTCAGCTTTACTTGAAAGTGGATCAAAAAAATGTTATCTTCAGAATTCAAGTTTCCAAACTGGAGGTACACATCAAGTTGTCTTCCTGACAATTAATTTAAAGATATAAAAGTTAATATATATATATATGACAATTAATTTAAAGATATAAAAGTTTATATATATATGTGCATATATATATATGCCTAAAACAAAGAAAATCATAGGAGGGTCAAAGGTAAATTACTAATGAATCACTAATAATTTTAATTGAAATATCAGTTTTATAGAACAAGTCAGGATGCTTTCAATAGAAGAAACCAATAATTAAAATTCAAATGGCACCTTTTTTCCTAAACATATCACCGAAACACATTTGTTATCTCCCATTGTGCTGCTGGGTAATGGCTGCTGCAGGCGCATATGATTGATGGAAGAAGCCTGTCTCCACATCCATGTCATACATTTCCATGTCAGAAGTGCCATACCCTACTGTCCCAAGCACAAGTCAGTTAAAATAGGTCTGCATAGGTTCAGGAATGTTGTAAGGGTACAGTGTCAGAAGCATAAACAGACATATTTGTGTCTTTCCATGATGCCAGAAATTATTGCATAGCAACACTTTCACAGGTTATCTTGATTTCTTTGGCTCCGATTTGCCAAATATTTCTAATTTCCCATAATAGCTAACTAGGGATCCAGATAAGGGTGTCTCATTCTTTCTTGGTCTTGTATGTTCAACAAGTTCCCAGGTCTGAGATATCTGATATCATTTTTAGTACATCTGGACTAAAATTACTTGTCTTATTGCTGTGACAAAATATTTGATTCCTCCCATGCAGAAAAAAAATGCGTGAGGAATAAAAGGATCATTTTAGTGTACAATTCCAGGGCCAAACATAGCTCCTCACATTTGCACAGTGGCACTTTACCCAAGGAATCATCTCAGTCTCAGAAAGTTCTTTTGGAAATCCTTATCTTCATTTTGCATGTTATAATTGGTTTTAGTCTGACGACATTTACTAACAGTTTACTATAGTCTGTTCTTTGAGTTACACATTATATGCAGTGAGAAAAAGAAGGGAGGAAGCAATCAGTTCTGTTTGGTAGAGGACGGATTGGACTTGATACAATTCTGGTTGGTCCTAGGGGCTATGAAGAATGTTTTAACAGGCATAGAGGTGGGGATGAAGTGTTAATGACAGACTATGTAAGAAGGAAAGAAGCTGGCTAATGGCTCACACTCTCATTTGCTTAAACAGTCTACATCACTGGAGTGTAAATGATTGGAGCTTCTTTTTCAACATGAATAAGTATAATCATGGAAAACTGCTTGTTATTAAAATGATGCAATGCCTTTTTGCAAAAGACTGCATGGAATTGAATGCAGTGGGCTTCCATAACCATGTAAGCACTCATTTATAAGACTTGTGAACCTTCAAATAAACAGGAATTTGGTCTGTGTCTAATTGAGTTTTAATGGCCCAGGCAAAATTAAGAACTAGAGTAATTTAGGATGGCTTTTTATTGAAACTTTATATCATCCTAATCTCCGCAGGAACTATAAATTTTGACACTCTCAGCAAACTATAAGCAAAGCCCATAAGCAAACAAAAATAAGATATTTTTAGTTTTGTTGGATAGTACATATTACAAACTTGGTCCTATGATCAATAGTGGCATAATGTAAATTTATTCATTACTTTATATCTTATTGATGAAATGTTTTATGAAAATAAAAGCTAGCTCCTGTGCTGTTAGATTTCATGTATACAAATGTGTATTTAACATCTATAACCCTGATGGTGATGTCTCTGCCATTAATCATGGTCAAAACTAAAGTCAGTGGTCAATCATTCTTCATTGTTTGCAACTCTCAACAGTGTTATTCTGGAGCTTAGGAATCTTTTCATCTTAAGTATTAATAAGTGGATGAGAGACGAACCTATAGAATGTGAGATGTTATTCATTTATCATTCTTTTGTTTGACAGTTTCACAAATGTCTCTAAATTTTAATCATTTGCCTTCATTCCCCTCTCTTATACTCCTTCAACTGAAATCATTCTTTCCAACAAGCACCGTTACTACTTTCCTGTCATTTGTGTGTGTGTGTGATTCAGGAAGTTCAGTTATATAATTTCATATTAAAACTGAAAAACAACAGTTCTTCTTCTCTCTAGAAGCTAACCCTTAACACAACACAGAACCTATGTACAGAAAGTAACACTAAAACAGCACAAAAGTGACATGACCACAAAAAATTAAACTGGTCATGGATATGAGCAGACTAGAACTGAATATGGAAGACAGTCAAAGGTGATAAAATAGTTTCCCCCCAATACATCATTTCCCCTACTCATTTCTATGCCCTTATCACATATTTGCAGTGGTCTAGGACCAGCCTTGAGTGACATGGCGACATTGGAGTGGGATTTGTGGTTGGTTGAGATGATGAAAACTATAGATCAAGTACATGTGGGAAAGCTGTATGTACTAAGGGTTTTCTCCTCACTGCTTTACACTCTACCAAATCCTCTGGAAGCTGGAGAGCTTCTCTTGAAAGAAAGCAATGTAAAGGCCAAGCTGCCATTGTAACAGTATACATTTTCTCCTCAGAAGCACAACTCTATTTCAGAAGCCTCACCAGCTAATAAATGTTTCAGTTTTTCCCTGTAGGTACTACAATCCAAGATAGCTAATAGCTTTAACAGACTAGAAAAGCAACAAGAAAGTAGTCTATGGGAATCATTGGAAGGCATTATGAGGCACTGAAGGCTACAGCTGATTCTAGTAGGGATATGAGCTGTACATACCAGCAAGTACAAAAGGTGTATGGCAAGTACCAAAGCGGCTGCAGAAAAATCTGATCTACCAAATCTACTTTCTTGAATACAGTTCCAAATTAAGGACAGAAAGTCTGGTACTGAAATAAAGATTGGAAAGATTAGTTCCTTCTGCTCCTAGTATGGCTGAATGTGTTCCTTTTGATGTTAGGTCATTGGAAGATATACAACTATAAGCTCAGAGCAAAGTTTTACAAAACAAGCAATATCGAAGTTGCAGAGATGTGAGTGACTACGTGTGTATCCTGATAAGGACCCAAGTTTTATACCATGAACTAACATCAGGTGGTTCACAATGGTCTGTAAATCTAGCGCTAAGGAATTTGATACTTCCAGCCTGTACTAGCACTGGAAATCACATATATGTGCCTACACACAGACCCGTATACATACACATGATTAAAAATAAACTACTTTAAAAGATAATAATTTGATGAAAGTTGAAAGTAAACACACATGGTATATACTCACTCATAAGTAGATATTAGCCACATAATACAGGGTAACCACACTACAATACAAAAACAGATGCACCAACCAAGAACCACGTATGAGGTGGACCTAGACCCTCTCCTCTGATGTAGTAGACAGAACAGTCTTCTTGTGGGGAGTACGGACACTTCTGACATGGATTCTTCCCCCTTCCCAACATTGATCACTTCCCTCTGGCATGGCCAGCCTTGCCAGGCCACAGAGGAAGAGGATACAGGTAGTACAGATGAAACTTGATAGACTGAGGTCAGATGTCAGGGGAGCAGGCCTCTCCTTTCTGAGGACTAGGGGAGGGAAGGAGAAGGGAGGACGGAGGGAGGATGGAATCAGGAGGCGATGAGGGAGGGGTTACAAACTGGAGGTAAAGAAATCAAACTGCAAAACAAACAGGTAACTTATATTGCTAATCCCACTGACTGGCTGAGACATGAATGTCTATGCATAGACAAGGCTTCTTGTTGGTCACAGAATCCCTGTGACTTTTTATTAGATGCCATTGTTTGTATGGCATGAATGGAGATTTACAGATGTCTTTCTTCTGTTCATACAAAGAGCAGAGAACCACGCTTAATTGTTCTGTGCATCCTGCACACCTCTTACATTAATGATCTTAGAACTGTACAATGCTTGTGGGAAGTTATATGTTTCCAAACAAACAAACAAACAAACAAAAAACAGTCACTGATGCTGGATCAGACCTAACAGGATCCACTCCTCTCAGCATGCCAAACACTGACATCCTGCATCCTTCATGTTCCAGCACCAAGTGCTTCAGTTGCCGTTCTTCATCAGAAGAGGGCAGCTCCCAAGACAACACTGAAAAAAACCTTTTGATCCCAATTGTTCCAGTATTTAGGACTGTCCCACGCAGGGCTCCTATTAAGCCTGACATTTCTCAACATTTAGAAACTGGACCACAAATGGTATTCCTAGCTTGTTTAGCCATTCTCCCTATGTTTATTTGGGTCCCAAAAAGGTATTATTCATCCCCAAAACAGCTGGAAGAAATCTTAAGAGAATGGCACCCCATTTCCCTTAAGGGGTATTCAGTAGGTTTTTGGTTGCTGTCTTGGGCTATAGATGTTTGTTTTCATTGGGCACTGGTTATAAGTTATTGTTAGTCTTATTCAGAAGGAAGATGGGGTTGGACTCAGGCTTGTCTCTTTTTTCCTCTATCTTTCTTTCTTACGTATGGAAAATAGGGGTTGAAAAGAAAGGAGAGGGAACATAGAAATATATAGGGATATTAAGACAAAAAGTAGATTATTGAATCTAATCCTCAACTTAAGGCCCTAATTGTTACCCACAAAGTTATTTTTAATTCATTGGTATAGAATTTTGTATATTGATGCACATATATCATACACATTATTTATATATATATATATTTCTACTCTAATGTGTGGTACTATATCCATACCACTCAACTATAATACAAGGTTTACTTTAAATACTTTGAAAGTGCTATAGCAAGATGTTTAGGATAATTAGGTAATACAGTTAATTGTTAGTTGGTGAAAACATGGTTATGTCATTATTAGTCTATTTTTATCACAAGAATATATACCCTAGGTTTAACACATTGATATGTTTCTGTAGTTAGATAAGGTAAAATAGATAAGGTCTTCAAAAGCCTCAGAGACCTACAGAACATGGCATTTAAAGATGTTGTTAGTATTTTACCAATTCTTTGACAATGAGACAGGTTAACTCTTGGCAATACCCAGCCTATGTCAAAGAAGACGATGAGCATCAAAGAACCTCCTTAGGGAGATGGCGTCAAATGTGGCAACCCAGTCACTGGGCAAAATGTCTTCCTTTCTACCACAGACAGAAATCTGCCTAAAAATGGGCAAGCTTGGATATAGGCAGAGTAAATGGCCAAACTCTGCCAAGACAGGGTAAGCGAGTCCTCAGCGGTTCCTGCATCAGAAAATTGTCTTTCATATATATTGGGCCAGACAGCTGAAGATACTCCAATGTTATAGAGAGTTTTGGGTGACTGTTTAGGCAGTTCTGTCCTTCTTCTTCTTCTTCTTCTTCTTCTTCTTCTTCTTCTTCTTCTTCTTCTTCTTCTTCTTCTTCCTGTTGTTGTTATTGTTGTTGTTATTATTATTATTATTTTGGAAGCTGCCAACCTGCACTTCCTATTTACTCAAGCAATTAAGTTTTATTCTTTTTCAAGTCTCTAATGGAGTTGAAGATCAGATAGTTTAGTTTTACAGTTAAGCTTAGTTATGTAGTGGTTAAGACTTTTGGGTCTGATAGATGTTTTAAGATGATACAGATTAGATAGAATAGATAACAATTTTTATTCAGAATTTTAGACTCATCAAGATAGAAAAGATGTTTTCTTCAAGGCTGCCAAATACAAATAGCCAAAACACTCTGAATGTTACATTTATATAATTCCTGACTGTTTCATCTTTCTTCTTCCTGCATGTTGTTTATTGTATATATGTGTAATAATACAAATGTATATGTAAAAATAAATTAACTAATTAAAAATTAAATAAATAACAGCATATAGAGAGCAAAAAAAGAAAAGAAAGTATATAATGGTTCGCAGCTTCTAAAGGGATGTTCATGTCTAAAGAGAGGCATGGTACAAAATGAATTATGTATCCTCTATCCTGTAAAAAGAGGACAAGTCAAAGTGGCTAAGTACTACATTATTAAGAGTGAGTAAGACACTGTTATGAAGAAGTAAAGGACAAGTCCTAGACTAAACAGGAATATTATCACGTGAGAGATACTAGCTTCATATAACTCACCCTGTAGAAAAGTCAGTTCAAAATGGATCAAATATATGTGATTAATGCTCACAGTCAACTGACAGAATTTAGAATTACACGGTCACGGCTATAGGGAATTATTTTGATTACACTAATTCAGGTAGGAAAAGCTATTTGTATGTGCCATCATTTCTGGGCTGGAATTCCTCGACTGTATAAATGGAGAAAGAGAACTGAGAAGTAGCATTTATTCAACTTTCCTTCTTTCAACAATGTACATGTGATGTGCTAAGATGCTGTAAACTCGTGCTGCCTTGACTTCTCCACCATGACAGACTATACTTTGTAACAGTGAGCCAGAAGAAATGTTTTCTCTTTTAAGTTGATTTGCAAGAGTATTTTATCACAACAATAGGAAAAAGAACTAAGACAATGTAAGACCTTAAACCCTGAAACTATTACTGGAAAACACTTCTGATACAAACATAGGTATGCACTTTCTGAAAATGTCTCCAATTGTGCAGGGATATGAGAGCACGTAAAATTAAAAAAAAAAAAACTTTTGGCACAGCAAAATAAACAATTTGCACAGTGATTAAGAGAATATACAGCCTGCCAAATTGGAGAAATGAAACTTCTCTAATTACATAGGATTAATACATAGACACTATAAAGAACTTTAAAGGTTTTCTTGATTAAATGGGAAAATCTACTTACAGTAGTGGATCATTCCATGGATGAGATCCTGGACTGTATTAATGGAGGAGGAGAACTGAAACAATGTAAGAATGAAAACTCTGAAACTAATAAAAATAATAAAGAATGGATTTAACGCATAGTATCCAAAATGAGTATGAATAGCCAATAAATATACAAATAATCATCTTTAGCCATCAGGGAAATGCAAGTCTAAATTATACTCAGATTCCATATTATATCAATCAGAATGGTTACCTTGGAAAAACAACAATAAATGCTGCTGGGGATGGAGGCAGAAGTCAACTTTTATTCATTGTTTATGGCTGTGATGGTCTGAATAGTAATGGCCTGCATAGGCTCATAGATTTGAATGTTTGGCCATTAGAGAGTAGCCACCATTTGAAAGGGGTAAGAGATGTGGCCCTGTTGGAGGAACTGTGTCACTGGTGCTGAGCTTTGGGCTTTCAGATGCTCAAGCCAGGTCCAGTATCTCTCTCTTTGGATCTGGATATAAAACTCTCAGCTCCCTCTCCAGCACCATGTCTGCCTGCATGCCACCATACTTCCTGCCATGCTGATAATGGATTAAACCAATGAAACTATGAGCCAGCCTTCATTTAAATGCTTTCTTCTATAACAGTTGTCATGGTCATGGTGTCTCTTCACAGCAATAGAACACTGAGTAAGATAGTAGCAATGTAAATTAGTGTAGTTACTATGGATATAAGTATGAAGGTCCCTTACTAAACCAAAAATAGTTCTACCACTGCTGGCTACGCATGTGTGTATCCAAAGGAATTAAGTCAGCACACCCACAGAGATCATTGCAGATTCTTGTTTGTCACAACACTGTTCATTATAACAGCATTATGGAGTCAGCCTAAGTATCCACCAGCAGATGAATAGATAAAAAATAAAAAATACACTTATACAGAGTATTGTTTTGACCTAATGAACAACAAAATCATGATTATTACAGCAAAATGGATGGAACTGGAAACAACCATGCAAAGCAAAATAATCCATACCCAGAAACAGAATTTTTTTTTGCTGTCATTTATTTCTGAAATCAGATTTTGAAAAATAGATATGGAAGTAGAAAAAGAACTATTTGCCTAAAATAAAGGAGTGTGGGAAGGGGGAAGCACAAAAATGGAAGGATATGATCGAAGTACATTATATTAATTATGAAAATGTCACAAAATCACATTATTTTATACAATCAATCTATACTAATTAAGGTTACAAATGGTCACATAATTTGCAAACACAAAATCATAAAAAATAGACAGAGAAAAAATACATTATGTAAAAATACATAAAGATGGGGAACTTTCCTAGGACAAGTAGCTAAGTAGCTGATATATGAAATCTCACAAACAAGAAATCTTTAAGGTTCTGGGACAATAGAAGTCAACCCAGAATTTTGTACTTAACAAATACATTCTTTAATTATGGAGAACAAAGTGCTTTGAATTGCAACAAAATGAAGAAAATTATTTGGCAGTAGGCTTAAATTTACATGAAATATTAAAAGTATAGAGAAAACACCTGCAGCATATGGCATTTCAATGACTTTTTCCCACTACAAACCACTTATTTAAGGGATGATTATAATCTGGTTTGGGTCTCTAGAAAACACCATTCAATTTCTCTTGGGAAAAGGTAATGTAAAGGGTCTTATGTGGCATGACCCCAAGGGCATTTCTCTTTTATGGTTATATGGTTACTTGAACAGAGAGCTTTTCACACTCCTCAATCTTAGGGTAAATATGCATAAAATTCTTGTTCCATAATTTAGAATTGGTTGTTCTTGGGCATGACAACTGCTTGTTCATGCAACCTGTCGCCTGGGCCCTGAAGTTCATTGTAATCATGTGGGACTATGTAATTGGTGAACCTTTTAAAGACATGTTGACCTTGCTGCTGTTGTCTAACAATGCTCTGAATCGATTTGGGTTAGTTCTTTCCTTTCTAAATGAGTCTATGGAATTATAGTAAACTGACCTAATAACTGCACAAGGAATACTATGAGATGCTTTAGCTATACCACTGCAGCCTAGATTCTGCTTAACCTCTTGACAAAAGGGTGTTCTTTATCAAGCTGAAGAGATCTAAATCCAAACATAATTTCAGATATTCACTTGAAATGAAGCATAAATAATTCATATGTGAGATAAATACTCAAGAGTGATGTTTCTAGGTCTTATTAGTAATTACATGTTTAGCTTTACCAGAAAATGGAGAGTTTAAGTGTATAACTCAGTGGTAGAGTACCCTGAAAGCTTGTGTTTCATACTCAGCACTGAAAAAGGAAAAACATAAACGAAAGAAAATAAAATGTATACAATTTGACATTCCCAATATCAGGGTGTTTTGGAGCTTGTGTTTTACGCTCATAACAGGGTCTTTAACAGTGAAAAGAATTTTAAATTTTGAAAGTTTATTTTATTAATTATGAACAGTAAGAATCCTTCATCAAATCCCAGGCCTAGAATTTTTTTCCTAGAATTTTGAAAGATTTATATTTTGCTTTCATGTCCAAGATCCATGAAGATCCACTTTTCTTTAAAACTTAGTCTGTGCAAATGGGCAGAAGACAAGAATATACAATTCACTTCTCCATATGAAGAAGCATTAATATCAAGCAAATACCAATTCATTTTAGTTATTACTTGAAGGATGCATTGTTTTGTGTTTTGGGGACAGGGTCTCACTGTGTAGTCCTGGCTAGCCTGAAACTATGTACAAGAGAATGGCATTAAACTTAGACATCCACTTGCCTCTTTCTCCCAAGTCCTGAGATTAAAGACATATGCTACATGATGCAACAAGTAGTTAAGAAAAAAAACCAAATTAGTGAAAAATTCAATTTGTCCCGCATAATTCTCCATACTCAGCATTTGGTTGACACCATTGTTGTGGTATTTTACATGTTTATTGGGAGGTTATTCACAACTCCCATGAGACGTGGGCACACCACCAGGCCATCACGTAAAAAGCTTCCATGAAGCTCATAAAGCCAGTCAGGAAGCAAAAGGAATAGGAGGAAAACTTGGATAATAGTCTTTAGTGAAATATCCGAGGAAAGAAATGAGTAGCCTTAGGATCAGGTGGTTTGAATACGGTCAGTGATCTTTGGGCTACAGGGTGTAGTCCTTAGTTGCCGTTGTCTGAGCTAGTTGGCAAGATTCAAGACTGCAGAATCCTGGTGAAATGAGGTAGAGCTAGAGACATGGAATGAGGATTATTAGTTGGTTTGCCTTTCAAGCAGGTTTTTATCTGTAGAGATCGCCTAAGTTTGGGAGGAGCAGTCCTCATCTGGATCCACAGGGCCCTAAGATGTCAAAGCAACGTAAAAAATGCTTAATAATGTCGTGTTTTATTGAAAACAATTAATAAACATGGTGTTGTGTGGATGTACATTTTGATATTGAAATGATTAATATATGTATTTGCAGTTACTGTGTCTTTAGTTTTCCCAAAAGCAATAAATATGCAATTGGATCTTGTCTCATAACGGCAGGGTATTTACTATCTAGGCAGTACATTTTCAGGATCTTCTGACCACAATATATCAAAGATGGTGTTGTAAATGTAAAATAAAACCAACCAACAATGGCAATTGGGCAGACTATAGGAGCGAGAGCCAAGTATACAGAAGGTGAAATTGCGTCAGTCTTCCAAAGTCTCCAAGGTGTCATTTTCTTCTGTCCTACCAACCACTGTGCAATTGCCTGGATGGGAAGTCTGAGTTTAATAAAGACCACATGGGGCTAAGCCTCCATCATCAATTTATCTAAAGTAACACTGAGTATCCCTTTTTATATATTCTGCCTTTTCGCTCCTTATACAGTGTATCTCCTGTGGAAATTCCTAGTTTCAGGGTATCAATGTAAGGCAGACAATAAAAGAGGAAGAATAATAATTATTAAAGAGAAACTGAGTTCTGAGAGCTGCTTTAGGAATTTAAATTTATCAATGAACTACAAACTGAGAGTTACACACACGAATGAAGCAAACTAAAAAAAATTTAAGCTTCTTTTAAACATTTATTTGTGTGTATGTGGGCACTTGGATGTGCACTTGCGCAGTGTGTGAACAGGTCAGAGGACAATTCTCAGGAGCTGGTTTGCCCCTACCATGTGAAATTTGATGGTCGGACTTGGGTTCTCAGGCTCGGCAGTGAATGCCTTTACCTGAGAAGCCATCTCACCAGCCTTGACAGAGTTCTTATCATACACTATCATTTCTAGAAGATAAAGCAGGGCCCAAATATTGGAGGTGGGTCTAAGGAGATAGCTCAGAGCTTTTCATGTAAGCAATGGGATCAGAGTTAAGATATCCAACACCTATGGGAATTCCCAGTGTTCTTGGTTACCCATCAGTAGCTCTAACCTTGGAAGGCAGAGACAGAACAACCTGCCAACCAAGTCAAGCCATATCAATTGTTTGATTGACAGACCTTGCCTCAATAAATAAGATTAAATAGCAGTTGAGGATGATTACTAATATCAACTTTGGGTTTCCACATGCTTAGGCACCCACATATGTAAAACATGCAGACAAACATGCATATTATTCATATGTGAAATGGAAAAAGAAAGTGGACATGTATCTGCTCATTTTTATAAGAATAAAAACGAACTACAAAGCAAAAATTACTCTCCTTAAAGGTAGGCATAGACAGCATGAAAATAAGTGGAGCTGGGATGAAAATATACTCGGTTCAATCTCTCTGTTCGGATAAAGATATTAAAAATAAAGAGGAAAGATGACTCACTCAATGGGTAACCACACTTGCCACTAAATGTGCCCACAGCTGACTTCACTCCCCAGAAGTCACATCTTAAAAGGAGAAAACAAATTCCCAAAAGTTATCCTCTGCCCTCCACATGTGGGTACACACACACACACACACACACACACACACACACACACACACACTCACATACATACAAACACACTAAGTGAATAAATAAATATAATAAAATGTTTTAAACTAAAAAATAAGCCTAGCATAAACCCTGTGCTGTTATATTGAGTAGAGGTACAATGTGAATGACAAAACGATACAAGCAAAAATTTATGGACAAAATTATGATGACAAATAGGACATTTGTACAGTTTCCACAAGAATATTATGAATTACAAGGATAAAAGAGTAACTTCCTAGTGGAGTGATTTGTCAGACATTTCTTTATCCAAGTGATTTAAGTTAAAAGCACTAAAAATAAAAGCCTTAGATGGCATGTATTCCGAGACAGAATGCACCAAGAAAGACGCATATTTTTGATATGCGTCCCAAAAACTGTAATCTCAAACTAGGTATAAAATCACTTAAAACCAAAGCAAAGAAAAATATAAAAAATAGTTATAGTTAATGAGGCGACTTCAAGTCTAAGTCATAAGATACAGTGAATGACTCAGAAACTATTCGAGGATAAAATACAATCCCAGATTAGGGGCCAGAGGGAAGGCAGGTCTCTGAGTTCAAAGACAGCCTTATCTACATGGTGAGTTTCAGGCCAGATTGGTTATCAGCAAGCCCTAGGAATCCTGTCTCCCCTCAAGTCTGGGATTATAGGTACAATATACAGTTTTCATTTGGGTACCAATGATCTAAGTTCAGATCTTCACACTCTGGTTGAGGCCTTTACTGTCTGAGCTATCTCCTCAGGCTTGAATCTTTTGTTTGTATTTTTTATTTTTTACTTTCATACATGTATATGATGAATTTGGGCCATTTCTCATTCCCCACCTTACTGCTTCATCCATTTTCTCTCCCATTAGAATAAGCAAATTACCACTGGCTACATCACTAAAGAAAATGGTACCCTCTCTGCCAGTGACTGTTAACTGCCAGGAGTTCCTAGGGAGGGCTGAGGCACTGTGAGTCCCTTTGCTATCAATAATGAAACGTGACCAAGCCCAGTCTTCTCCTGATCTTATACTAAACTTGGTCAAAAGTCTGAGGCTAAAGAGGTGATGAGCCCGAAGGAGTTAGCTGCTACTGTTCATACTCAGAGACTAGTGTTGCCCTCAGTCTCGGTTGCAGACATTTCTTTATTGAGTAGGTGGCAGCTAACACGGGGACTCACAACTAGTCAAAGTGCTGAGAATGTATAATTGTAAGTGTTGAGTGCTCAGGACACAATAATATGGCAACAAAAGGCAAGTCTAAGATTTCTGCCTTGGCCTCCCTAGCCATTCAATAATCGCTACATTTTTTTTTCTTTTTATTTCACAATTTTGCCACTTTAATTACAGGACCCTTCATTTAGGTTCTGACGTTCTGTATTATCCAAGCCATATATTTATTTCTGAGACATAGACTTATTAATACTTGGTGGTAAGTTTTCTTCAGAGATACAGGCCTAGGTAGGTTGTTCACGTTCCAGTGGATGGCCTACACCATGACATACCAGCCTCAACTGAACTCAGTACGTGTAAAGAAAAAGATGCATGAGATTGGGAAGGAGATGTAGTGAAGGAAGCCAGGGAGTGCCTTGAAGGGAAGGACCAGGAAGATTTTATCAAAATACATTGTATACATGTATGAAAAAATTTCCACCTCACAAAACTGGCAGACAAAACCTTTTCTTTATAAGTTATCCATCTTCGTGTATTTTGTTTTGGAAGTGGAAAATTGACACATACAATTATCTATTCTACACCACTGTGTACTTGCTATGTAGTAAAATATGAGCAAATGGAACTATCTTGCTCGAAGAGGAAAAATATTTTCTCCAGCTCAGTGGAAATGTGTTAACAAACTCTGGATAAAACAAAAACTACTTTAGGGCTGCTTTTCCTTTACTTGATTATATTTACTGGCTTTAGACATATCTTTTTTTCTATTGTGAATGACTCCGAGGGAGTTTGGGGGTTGTGGAGAATAAAGCACACAGTTAAAATGAATCAAAATAAGCAGATTGCCTTTAATATTTTTGTAGTGAGATAAACAATGCTCAATTATCATTTGAGTCACTCACAGACTTAACAAGGAAGCTGTGGTCTGCCACAATGCAAAATATTGTCACACACTGGAGTGTTCTTTGCCCATAGCAACAAGGAAAACTTACTGTTCTCATGAATTGAAACAGCCTTGCCTTCGTTATTCCCTACGTTTATTCTCCTCCTTTTTCTCTATCTCCTTCTTTTCTGGCAAGGACATTTAATGGATGATTACAAGGTACAGATCTCTGAACCAGGTATTACTGGCAAAGCAAGAACAGATATAATGGTGTTCTCAAAGGCTTAGCTGAAAGATAGGACTGTAAATAAGAGCAGACATGAACCACTTGAGTTTGCCATCCTGAAGGTAGCACCAGGTTGGTGGGTCTGAAAAGGTAAGGAAATGCTTGTGAGAACTTTCTAGGGAATTCAACCCACTTATATCTATTCTAATTTAAATATTTAGCTAGGAGAGAAACACTAGGTTACAAAATTTCCTCCCAACACCTCAAAAATAGTCTGCTCTTTCTTTCTATCTGGCCATTTTGTCAGAAGGAGATTCCCAGAGAGTTTAGTTCCTTCATAAGCATGTTTGCGTTTCCATGTTGAAAAGTCTTTTGAGTGACAGTAGAAATTTTTACTATTAAATATGTAGAGTCTTTTCTTATATGCTCTGCTTCACAAATTCTGACTCCTATTAAATTAAGATATGCATGTTTCCCAACATCTTGGTAATTTTTCATCTTTACTTCTTCAAGTATTTGGTTCCTATAGTTCTTCTGTGATTACCAAATGAACGTGACACTTCTTCCACTTTCAGTTTCTCTAGGTTTCTCTCTACATTTTCCAGCTGTTTAAAGTTTTTCTTTTTTTTTTTTATTAATTTATTCTTGTTACATCTCAATGTTTATCCCATCCCTTGTATCCTCCCATTCCTCCCCCCCACCCCATTTTCCCATTATTCCCCTCCCCTATGACTGTTCCTGAGGGGGATTACGTCCCCCTATATATTCTCATAGGGTATCAAGTCTCTTCTTGGCTACTTGCTGTCCTTCCTCTGAGTGCCACCAGGTCTCCCCCTCCAGGGGACATGGTCAAATGTGAGGCACCAGAGTACGTGAGAAAGTCGTATCACACTCTCCACTCAACTGTGGAGAATATTCTGACCATTGGCTAGATCTGGATACAATACAAGGCACTTTCCTCAACATAATAAAGGCTATATACAGCAAGCCAATAGCCAAAATCAAAGTAAATGGTGAGATACTCAAGGAAATTCCTCTCAAATCGGGAACAAGGCAAGGCTGCCCACTCTCTCCATATCTCTTCAATATAGTACTCGAAGTTCTAGCCAGAGCAATAAGACAACAAAAGGAGATCAAGGGTATCCAAATGGGAAAGGAGGAAGTCAAATTATCCCTCTTTGCAGATGATATGATAGTGTACATAAGTGACCCTCAAAACTCCACCAGAGAACTCCTAAAGTTTTTCTAATGCCACTTTATTAATTTATTCTTTAACTATACTATTCTTTTATTTACCCCGTTCATCAATTCTGTGTGTGTGTGTGTGTGTGTGTGTGTGTGTGTGTGTATGTGTGTGTGAACATGTATGTGGAAGCCAGAAGCCAATGTTGAGCTTCCTCCATAGCTCTCCATGTTACTTTTTGAGACAGGGTCTCTCACTGAACATGGAGTTTACCGATTCAGCTAGACCTGCTGGTGAGCAAGTCCCTGGGACTTACTTTCCTATTTCCACCTCTCTAGTACTTAGACTCCATATATGCCAGTGAACTCAGCATTTTTATGTGGATTTGGGGGAATCTAATTCAGGTCCTCATGCTGTGCAACAAGTTACTGAGCCAACTTTCCAGCCCCAAGTTCTTTATTTAACTCGTGTTTCATAGCTGACATTCTTGGATGGTTTTTGTTATAACTGTTTGTACTTGCTTCACGTTATTAACAAACACCCCTTAGCTATTCATTTGTATTCTAGCTTGTTTTCTCTGGTTTTTTTCCCTCCCAATTCACCAATTATGTCTTATGTGGTCAAGTCAGCTGTGCTTCTGGTATCTCCTTCAGAAAGGCATAGTTATCACAAGATAATCTTTAAGAGAGCTTTTTGTCAGTAAATTCTAGAGGCCCCACAGCAGTTTTTAAACTGACCAAACCACATTGTTTATACTATCTCACCAGCTCCCTCACACTAATTTTAATGAATCTACTCTTGTTCTAATAAGCTTAATATTTACAGTCCCCCTTCCTAAGGTTTATTTACCAATCAATGATCAAATTTTCATTTCTGTTGACACATTACAGTAGCTTCCATGGCTACTCATGTTGCAGCATAAACATTAATAAAATTGTGAGTTATTTCTCTTAAACCCAGAAATATGTTTCAAAACTGCTGAAGAGAGCAGCCTTGCAATATGTAAGGATAGCAAACAGAGAAAAAAGCTTGAATGGGATAAATGCTAACAAAGTACATATTGGTATTTATTTTTACTGTAGCGGCAGCATTTCCAAATCATAATTAATATGTGTATGATTCTGAATAAATTCAGCAGAGGCCATTTGATTCATCACTGATCATGGGCTTTCTTCCTGTAATAACTACTGGCACTCAGTAGTGATAATAAAGGGTTAGAAATCTGAATTCTCTTTGGTATGTCTTAGCTAAGTCAAGCAGGTGCTAAGGAGGCTGAGTTTGCCTGGAATTGGCAACTCTAGGCTCCAGCTGCAACACTCACATAATAACTGGAGCCATTGCCTAGCTCGTTAGGATTCAATTTCTTTATTTGCAAAATTGAAGTAGAAACTAAATCAACTTTAATATCCATTCAATTTATACATATTTATCATCAAATTTTGAGAAGACGTACCACTCCAAACGAGCTTCCATATTTGATGGAGGAATCTGTTTTGGAGCAAACAATTCTCCAACAAACAAAAATATATTGAGTATAGAGCATGGACTCTCATGAACAACCGAGAGCAAAGAGTCTATATGTAATAGGCCCTGTCTGTAACTCACTCTGCAGTAAAGCTTACACCCTAAACAAGTACTACATTAATCATACCCTTGACTATGTGCTGCCTCAGGGCATCTTCCACACCTTCCACTAGCCTGTTCCTGTGTCAATTTACCTATTAAATCTATAGACTCCAAGTGCTAAATAATAGATTAATAGGCCCTAAGAGTTCCAATTTCTCAGTAAGCAGATGTACCCCCAATCTAATCTCTAGTAATCAGCCTTTGCATACTTCCCAAGTCTCCGACCCTTTCTCTAATTCCCATTATTTTTCTCTCCTTGATTGGAGTTTCTGAGCTGCCTTTTATGCCAGAAGCATATGATGTCATTGTGTCTACCCCCAACTGTTCTTAATTTTCTCTCAGATCAGTTTTTTTGAAGGACTCCCAGCAGGCCCCAAGACATAGGCCTCCCTTCTAAGTTACAGATGAAAAGCTGGAGTGGAGGGGGGGAAAGGGCAGTTCACCAACCCATAATGATTAATCCCAGCAAAATAAAGTGCAGGGCTCTTTTAATAAACAGAGCACTCTGAGAAGAGGGTGCAGCCAACTGAATACAGCTTGGGCTCTGATGAGACAAGTGTGCTCTAGAAAATTTATAGTAACAAGAGTTTACTAAGATGTAGACTGGCTCTATTTGAAGCAGTTCCCTAAGACCCGTCCAAAACAGGAGTCCATCCTTGCGACTTGCTATCTGGCAGGTGATATCTCTACCTACAACACAAGTCTTCAACCTCTAACCAACAACTGGGCTACCCTTTCAATAAATAGTTCTACTGGAAATGCTACAGAAATTCAGCTTTCTCCTGTACAGATGCTCAGTATTCTGTGATGTTGCAGTAAAAGCCCTGAAACACCAGCTCAAACAACTCATAATTCTAATTGAAGTGTTACTTGAAAAGGGTGATTATGTAATGATGCATGGCAAAAAAAAAAAAAATGAATCTCTAAGGTAGAATCTCTTGCTGCATCTTGGCACCTAGATGAAACAGACAGGATGATGCCCATGAGCTATTCACGCACAAAAGTATGTCCTGTTGTAGTAACAGTAGAATTTTTGTTTAGTATTCCTCTATTTCCACCAGCAGCTAGTTGGGAACAAATCCTGTGGGAGAAGGGTGATTTTTCAGGAAGGAATTACTGAAGAGTAGATGAGTATTATAAAGATTCATAAAGCAAGACTAAGTGTGTGAGTGGTAACCCATTGCCTTGGTTTCACATAAGAGCCATGTGGGGGATATATATTTTTAAATTACTATATGGTTCAAAGTAGTTTGCCTTCATATATGTCTGTGCACTACTTCTATTCCTGGTGCCTATGGAGGCCGAAAGGGAATATTGTATCCCGTGGAACTGGAGTTACAGACTGTTGTAAGCAACCATGTCAGTGTTGGGATTTTAACTGAGGCACTCTGCTAGAACAGCCAGTGTTCTTCTTAACCTATGAGGCATCTTTCCAGCTATGGGTAGTTTTTTAAAGTTTATTTTCAAATAATGTTTTTGTTCATTTGTTTAGAAATGATCACTTACTAATTTATTTCATCTTGAAATATTTTAAAATTACAAAAGATCACAAAAATAGTAGGTAGCTAAAACAACTTCGTCATCTAGCATTCTTTTTTACAGTTTTTATTAAACTTTTAAAATTTTTACATATACATTTATTTTATTACACATATATACAATAAACTACCTATAACAAGAAGAACCATGACACAATCCAGAATTATATAAATGTTATTATCACAACAAACATTGCATTCTTGGTGTTTTGGCTATTTGTATTTGACAGCCTTGAAGAAAACATCTTTTCTATCTTGGGGCATCTAAAATTCTGAATGTAAATCAATATCTATCATATCTCATCATTATCAACTTAAAACGCCTATCTAGACCTAAAAACATCTTAACCCCTAAACAGCTAAGCTTAAGTGTAAAACTAAACTGTGTGGTCTTCAACCCCATCAGAGACTTGAGAGGGAATAAAATTGATTGCCAGAGTATACAGGAAGTGCCAGTTAGCAGCTTCCCAAATGAGAACATGACAGAGATAGTTTGCTACCTGAGCAGTCACCAAAAACCCTCTATAACATCGGAGCAACATCACCAGCCTTCTAGCCTGATATATCTGACAAACATAAGTTCTTTGATGCTCATCTTCTTCTTTGAGGTAGGCTGGGTGTTGCCAGTCTCATTGTCAGTGATTCTTTAAAATAATAAAAAAAAATCATTAAATGCCATATTTTGGAGGTATTTTAGGTTTTAGAAGAGCTTATCTATTTTACCTTATTTTTCTATAGAATCATATTTATCAGTTACACCTAAGATGTATATTCTTGTGATAAAAATAGACTAATGATTGATATGACCATGATTTGATCAACTAACAATTAACTTGTATAACTTATTTTTCCTAAACAGCCTGCAATAGCACTATCAAAATATTGGAAGTAAACCTTGTATTATAATTTAGTTGTGTGGGTACAAGACCTCATATTAGAGTAGAAATATCTATAATGTGTGTAAAGAATAATCTTACATTTGAATTCTATACCACTGTATCTAAAATTAAACTTATTTTGCATCTATATACAAAATTCGACACCAGTGAATTAAAAGCAACTTTCTGAGTGACAATTGAGGCATTAAACTGAGGAGTAGATTCACTAATCTACTTTTTGTTCTATCTTTCCTATATATTTCTATATTCCTCCTTCTTTCTTTTCCATCCCTATCCCCAAACCTAAGAATGGGAGATAAAGGAAGAGAGAAACATTCCTGAGTCCAACCTTGTTTTCCCTCTAAATAAGATGAATAATAACTTACAACCAATTGCCATTGAAAATAACCTTCTATAGCCTAAGAAAACAACCAAAAACCTACCGACCCCTTTTAAAAGAAATGGGGCATCATTTTCTTAAGGATTCTTCCAGATGATTTGGTATGAATAATACCTTTGTAGGGGCCCAAATAAAATTCGGGAAATGGTTAAACAAACTAGGAAGCTAGGAATAGCATTTGTGGTCCAGTTTCTAAATGTTGAGAAATTCCAAGCTGAATTAGTTTCCTCTGTGGGACAGTTGAAATGCTAGACAAATTGGGAGTGGAAGCTTTCTTCAGAGGTGTCGTGGGAGCTGTCATGTTGTGGTGAGGAACAGCAACTGAAACACTTGGTGCTGGAACATGAGGGATACTGGATGTCAGTGTCCAGCATGTTGAGAGGAATGATTCCTGTCAGGTCTGATCCAGCATCAATGTCTGGTTCTCTTTTTTCTGAAAACATAATTTCTTACAAGCATTATACAGTCCTAAAATTATAAATGAATAAGACGTGTATAATGCACAGAACAATTAAGACTGGGTTCTGCTCTTTGTATGAGCAGAAAAAAATGGCTGAGAAACACTTAGAGAAATGCTCAACCTCCTTAGTCATCAGGGAAATGCAAACCTAAACAACTCTGAGATTCCATCTTACACCCATCAGAATGGCTAAGATCAAACATTCACGTGACAACACATGAGAATGGCTAAGATCAAAAACTCAAGCGACACCACATGCTGGCGAGGATGTGGGGAGAGAGGAACACTCCTTCATTGCTGGTGGGAATGCAAACTAGTACAGCCACTTTGGAAATCTATCTGGTGCTATCTCAGAAAAATGGGAATAGGGCTTCCTCAAGACCCAGCTATTCCACTCCTTGGAATATACCCAGAAGATGCTCCAGCACACAACAAGAAAATTTGCTCAACCATGTTCATAGCAGCCTTATTCATAATAGCCAGAACATGGAAACAGCCTAAGTGTCCCTCAGTAGAAGAGTGGATAAAGAAACTGTGGTACATATACACTATGGAATACTACTCAGCTATTAAAAACAAGGAATTCCCAAAATTTATGGATAAATGGATTGAACTAGAAATGATCATAATGAGTGAGTTAACCCAGAAGCAGAAAGAGTCAAATGGTATATACTCACTTATATCTGCATACTAGCCCAAGGGGCATGTCCCATGAAAGGCTTCACTAACCAGGAAACTAGGACAGAGGGGAGGACATCCTATTGGGACTATAGATGAGAGAAGCATGGGAGAACAGCAAAATAAAAGGATCCAGAGGATCCTAGAAACCTACAAGAAGAACATTATGATAGGCAGATTTGGGCCCAGGGGTCCCGCTCAAACTATGGCACCAGCCAAGGACAATACAGGTCGTAAACTTCAAACCCCTACCCAGATCTAGCCAATGGACAGGACATTCTCCACAGTTGAGTGGAGAGTGGGGTCTGACTTTCACACATACTCTGGTGCCTCATATTTGACCACATCCCCTGGAGGGGGAGACCTGGTGGCACTCAGAGGAAGGATAGCAGGCTACCAAGAAGAGACTTGATACCCTATGAGCATATACAGGGGGAGGAGGTCCCCCTCAGTCACAGTCATGGGGGGGGGAGTAAGGGGAAAATGTGAGGGAGGGAGGAATAGGAGGATACAAGGGAGGGGATAACCATTGAGATGTAATATGAATAAACTAATAAAATAAAAAAACAAAGGCAGAAAAAAAGACATCTGTAAATCTTCATTCATGCCATACTAAGAATGACATCTAATAATAATTCGTATGGGTTCTGTAGCTAACAAGAAACACTGTCTATGCCTAGATATTCATGTCTCAACCAGTCTCAGAGCTACTCCCATATAGTGGGATTAGCAATATAAGTTACCTGCTTGTTTTGCAGTTTAAATTCTTCACATTCTGATTGTATCCTCTTCCCTTGTCCCCTCTCCCTTCCTCCCCTAGTTCACAGAAAAGGGCGCTCTCCTCCCCTGGCTGCTTTTTAATTCACTGGTATAGAATTTTGTATATAGATGCAAAATAAGTTTAATTTTAGATACAGTGGTATATAATTCAAATGTAAGATTATTCTTTACATATAGTATAGATATTTCTACTCTAATATGAAGCATTGTACCCATAAACCTCAAATATAATACAGGGTTTACATCCAATAACTTGAAAGTGCTATTGCAAGCTGTTTAGGAAAAATAAGTTATACAAGTTAATTGTTATTTGATCAAATCATGGTCATATCAATGATTAGTCTATTTTTATCACAAGAAATACATCTTAGGTACAACTGATAGATATGATTCTATAGAAAGATAAGGTAAAATAGGCAAGGTCTTCAAAAACCACAGATACCTACAGAATATGGCATTTAAAGATGTTTTTATTGTTTTCAAGATTCATCCACAATGAGACATGATAAGCATCAAAGAACCTCCTTATGGAGATGATTTCAAATGTGGAAAACAAGCCACTGGTCAAAATGTCCTCATTTCTGCCACAGACAGAATTATGCCTAAAAAGGGCAAGCTTGGATGTGGGCAGAGTTGATGGCCAAACTCTGCCAAGACAGGGTAAGCAAGTCCTCAATACTTCTTGCCTCACAATTATGTCTGTCAGATATATTGGGCCAGAAGGCTGAAGAAGATGCTCCTATGTTTTAGAGAGTTTTGTGTGACTATTCAGGTAGAAAATTGTCTCTGTCATCTTCTCATTTGGAAAGCCACTAACCAGCACTCCCAGAAAGCTACTAAGCTGCTCTCCCAGTGTACTCTGGTAATCAAGATTATTCCTTCTCAAGTCTCTGATGGGGTTGAAGACCAGATAGTTTAGTTTTACCCTCAAGCTTAGTTGTTTAGGAGTTAAGATGTTTTTAGGTCTAGATAGACATTTTAAGTTGATAATGATGAGATGTGATAGATATTGATTTACATTCAGAATTTTAGATGCACCAAGATAGAAAAGATGTTTTCTTCAAGGCTGCCAAATATAAATATCCAAAACACTAAGAATGTAACATTTATGTAATCTCTGATTATATCATGGTTCTTCTTGCTGTAGGTAGTTTATTGTATATATGTGTAATAATATAAATGCATATGTAAAAATATTTAATAATAAAAAATAAAATGTAAGGTGGAACATAAAAAACAATTTGTTTATTTATTATCTTAATTTTGTGGTGCTGGAGACCAAAGTCATGGCCTCATACATGTTATCCAAGTGCTCTGCAACTGAGCTATATCTCCAGCCTAGCTAATTTGTATAATATACCTCAGCAGTTTGCTGTCTTTAATCTGTTCCATGATGTATTTCAAAGTACTATGTTGCATTGAGCTATCATATCTTTTTTGTTTCTAATCTTCATCAATTTACCAATATTTTTCTTTTTTTCATGACTTTGATAACTTTAAAGATTAATAGATAGTTACTATGTAGAACATTTCCCAAACTTGGGTGTTTCTGTTTCTTCAAGGTTAGATTGGGTTTTTATATTTTGGAGAACAAAAACAGAGGTCAACTGCCTTTATCATCAGAATATAATAGAGGTTAAATGCTCGTCCTCGTTAGTCATCAGAGAAATGCAAATCAAAACGACACTGAGATTCCATCTTACACCCATCAGAATGGCTAAGATCAAAAACTCAAATGACACCACATGTTGGCGAGGATGTGGAGAGAGAGGAACACTCCTTCATTGCTGGTGGGAATGCAAAATAGTATCTGGAGCTTTCTCAGAAAAATGGGAGTAAGGCTTCCTCAAGACCCAGCTATCCCACTCCTTGGAATATACCCAGAAAATGCCCTACCACATAACAGGGACATATGCTCAACCATGTTCATAGCTGCTTTATACATAATAACCAGAACATGGAAACAGCCTAAGTGTCCCTCAGTAGAAGAATGGACTAAGAAACTGTGGTACATTTACACGATGGAATACTACTCAGGTATTAAAAACAAGGGATTCCCAAAATTTGTGGACAAATGGATTGATCTAGAAATTATCATAATGAGTGAGTTCACCCAGAAGCAAAAAGAGACAAATGGTATATACTCACTTATATCAAAACACTAGTCCAAAGGATACGTACCATGAAAAACTTTACTTACCAAGAAAGTGGGTCAGAGGAGAGGACATCCTATTGAGACTTTAGGCGAGAGTAACATGGAAGAATGGGGAAATAGTAGGATCCACAGGGTCCTGGAAACCTACAAGAAGAACTTTATGACAGGCAGATCTGGGTCCTGGGGTCCTCCTCAAACTAAGGCACCAGCCAAGGAGAATATAGGCAGTAAACTTCGAACCCCTACCAAGACCTAGCCTACGAATATGATATTCTCCACCATTGAGTGGAGCGTGAGATCTGACTCTCACACGAACTCTGGTGCCCCTTTTCTGACCACGTCCCCTGGATGGGGAGGCCTGGCAGCACTCAGAGGAAGGATAGCAAGTTACCAAGAAGAGACTCGATATTCTAAGAGCATATATAGGGGGAGGAGGTCTCCCTTAGTCACATACATAGGGGAGGGGAGAAGGAGGGAAGTGGGAGGGAGGGAAAAATGGGAAGAAACAGGGAAAGGGCTAACAATCGAGATGTAATATGAATAAATTAATAAAAAATGTAATAGAAAATAGAGGTTCAAGGTCTGAACGTAGCTAACTGGTAATGCTATTTTTCCTTTAATTTTCCTGCAGTTTGTCCCTGAGTATGCTAAGCAATCACCACTCTATTACTGTGCTATACTCTCTACCCAATGTTAGCCTTATTTATGTGGTTAAAGAGATTTCTGATAGGTTTCTCCATTGCAAATTTACTGTATTTTTTAATTTATGTTTTTATTGTTTTAGACAGTACTTCAAACTCACCATGTAGATGTGAATGGCCCTGAACTTGTAAACTCCCTGCCTTTACTTCCCTAGTGCTAGACTATGGATGTGTACCAATGATTTTATGTAGTATTGAGCATAAAACCCAGGCTTTCTGCAAGTTAGACAAGTATTTTACTGAATAACCCCCTGTTCATTTTATTTTTTTAAAAAAAGCTATTGTGTTGCAATTATTATAAGTTCATATGAAATTGACAATGTAATACAGAGAACCTTTGTGCATTCTTAATTTCATTTTCTTCCATGAATATAACTTATGTAACTATTGTACAATATCAAACACAGGAAGCTAATGATGGTATAAACTGTATGTATATAGCTGTGTGCCATTTGATCACTTATGCATATTATATTCTTTCTTTTTGTTTTATTCATTAATTTGTTTAATTATTTGTTTTGAGACAGGGTCTTATATAACTTAGGGTTGCCTTGAAAAAATGTGTGTGTGTGTGTGTGTGTGTGTGTGTGTGTGTGTGTGTGTGTGTGTGTGTGATGTCATGATGTCCTTGAACTCCTGACACTCCTGCTTCTGTTCACTGAATTCTGGGAGTACTGAGAGCACCACCACCACCACACCTGGTTTTTGCATTGCTGGCATGTTACCCTGGGATTCCTGCATACAAAGTAAAGACCGATTGAATTACATTCTACTGTAATCAGTAGAATTATTGCATCACTCAAAGATCTTTTTCATTTTCTTTCTTTGTAAGCATAATCTCTACTCTTAAAATCACTCATCCCTGGAAACTACCAATCTATTATCTATATTTTAATTTTATCATTTTCAAAATTATACAAATAAAGCTAACCAGATTGTTACCTTATGAAGTTGCCTCCCCATCATTATGATACTCATCATCCAAGTTTCACATATTAGTAATTCACTCTTTTCATTGCTGTGAATGTACCTTAGTTTGTTCAACAATTCCATTACTTAGGTGCCTCTCTGATAATAATATTCAAGTAGCCATGCACAGTGACACACATCTTTAATCCCAGCACTTGGGAGACAGAGGATGGTGGGTCTCTATGAGTTGGAGGCCAGCCTGGTCTACAAAGGCAGTTCAGGACAGCCAAGGCTGTACAGAGAAACTGTGTCTCGAAAAACAAGAAAACAAACAAACAAAATATTCAACTACATACCTTTACAAAGCCATAAGTTTTCATTTCTCTGAGATGCAGGACCAGGTGATAGATGGATAGATGATAGAGACTTTTGATGTATAATGTTTAACAGTTAATATTAATATTATACTAAAGAATCTGCATCTGTTTCTACCTGCCTATCAAGGAAGTGAGACTTCTTGGCAAATAGCTGCCAACAAATCTATCATAGCTTATAAATGTATTGCTACTCTGTTAATTCTGATATTGTAGAAAGACCACATGTGTGTGAGTCCCTGACTTATTTCAACAATACTGTCAAGAAAGTTAAGCAGAAAACTCAGTTGGGCACATTTAGTAGGTGTATTTCAATGTTCTCTACTCTGTCTCACTCATCTATATATCTATTCCCTTTTCCAATATTGTGTTAATTGCTGAAGCTATGTAGTTAATGATATACAGAGAGAGCTACAATGATTCTTGCAACTTCATTACTCTTTTAAAAATTATTTTTGCAAAGATTTTTGGGGGAGATCCAAGATGGTGGCGCAAACATGCACTGTGTCTGATCAGCAGGATTGAGCCTAGAGTCCTGGCTGGGAGCTACAGACCACAAGAACTTAGAGCACCTTGGGTGAGAGGGGTCCACACTGTGTGGAGCACAGGTGGGTTAGGCCTTGGGTCAACCATCTGGTCCACAGAGGAGTCCCTGGTTCTCCACAAGCACGTGCCAAGTCCCCAGAATTTGGATGCATACCTCCCTGTGAGCTGCATCTGCACTCTACACCTTGGACTCTTGTCTCAGACTGAATTGTGGGCTGTGGAGCACCAGTATCTGGCTCTGCTGGTCCAGGGGAGAACCCAGCATGTGGAGCACAGATGTATCTGACCTCGGATCACCCCGACAATACACAGAAGCCCCCCAGGACCAGATGGGCGTGGGCATGTTCTCCAAAGCTCAGCTAGAGGCAGGTTAGCGTGCTGCACCCACACTGTGTCTTAGCCTGAACTGTGGAGAGCAGAGTACCAGCATCTGGGACTGATAGACCAGGGGAGAACTCAAGGTGTGGAGCATGGGTGGCTCTAATTTCCCATGACCAAGCCAGCTCATGGAAAAGGCTCCTGGGCTCAGGTAGGCATGGGCAGAGTCACCAAAGCCTAGCCACATGCCAGCAGGCATGCTGCACCAGCACTCTGACTCAGGCTGAACTGTGTGCTGCAGCACACCAGGGTCTGGGGCTGAATGGGTGGATCTGACCTCAGATCACCAGGCAAATCCAGGGTGAGTTCCTGGGTCCAAGCAGATGCAGGCATAGGCTCCAAAGCCTAGCTAGCCACATGTCAGACACCAAGAAGAACCTGTGTCCTGTGATTCAGATGGAACTGTGGGCCACAAGGAGACAGTGTCTGGGTCTAAGAGCCCAGAAGAGACACCACAGTATAGTGTAAAAGTGGATCCTACCTCAGGCCATGTGGCCAATCCACAGAAAAGTCCCAAGATTGGAGCCCAGGTCACCCCCTTGATCCACGGAAACATTCCCTGATCTCCACTGTGAGGAGTCTCAATCTATAGTGACTCACCTACGAGCTGCTCTCAATGCCAGTGAAGAGCACCATAAACTACCACCTAGTGCCAGAAGCATCAAGATGACTAAAGGCCAGCATAAAAACACAAGCAACAAACACAAAAATAATATGGCATCTCCAGAACCCAGCTATCCCAAAGCAATCAGCCCTGGAAACTCAAACACAATTGAGGGACAAGAAAATAACCTTAAATGTTTCAAAATGAAGAGGATAACAGGAAACAAATAAAATCTATAGACAAATAATGGAAGATATAGCTGAGGAGATTGAGGAACTTAGAGAGGCTGGGACAAAGGCTTGTAGAGAGGAAATGAAGAAATCACTGGATGAAATTCAGGAAAATGCAGACATTCAGGTGAAGGAAATCAATAAAATGGTTCAAGATCTGAAGAACATGGAAACAATGATAAAATCACAAACTGAGGAAAACTTGGAAAGAGAGAACTTAGAAAAAAACAGGAACTGCAGGGGTAAACATCGCCAACAGAATACAAGAGATGGAGGAAAGAATCTCAGGTGTAGAAGATACAAAGGAAGATTTTGATGTAATCATCAAAAAAAAGTTAAATCTAAAAAATTCCTGACAGACAATATTTTCAACAAAAATCACAAAAAAAAATTACCAATTTAAAGAAAAAGATGTCTATAAACATACAGGAGGCCTACAGAACACCAAATAGAGTATACCAGAAAAGAAAATCCTCGTAACACATAATAATCAAAACACAAAAGCCGGGCAGTGGTGGCGCATGCCTTTAATCCCAGCACTCGGGAGGCAGAGACAGGTAGAGCTCTCTGAGTTCGAAGCCAGCCTGGTCTACAAAGTGAGTCCAGGACAGCCAAGGCTACACAGAGAAGCCCTGTCTCAAAAAACAAACAAACAAACAAAAAATAATCAAAACACAAAATAAACAGAACAAAGAAAAAATATTAAAAGCAGCAAGGGAAAAAGTACAAGTAACATATAATGGCAAACTTATCAGAATCACACCTGACTTTTCATAAAAATCAGAAGGGCCTTGGCAGAGGCCTTGCAAAACTAAGAGACCACAGGTGCCAGTCTAGACTACCACACTCTGTGAAACTCTCAATAACTATGGATGGAGAAAACAAGATATTCCATGAAAAAATAAATTGAAACAGTATCTATCTAGAAATCCAGCACAACAGAAGTTACTAGAAGGAAAACTCCAACCCAAAGAGGCTGAATACACCCAGGGGAACACAAGGAAAAGGTAAATTCACTTTTGCAAAACAAAAACCATACAAACACACACACTAGCAGAATCAACATCACAATCAATGAACAGTCACTGGTCATTAATCTCTCTCAACATCAATGGTCTCAACTCACCAATAAAAAGACACAGACTAACAGAATGGGTGCATGAACAAGACTCAACCTTCTGCTGCATTTAAGAAACACATCTCAGCCACAAAAATAGAGATTACCTCAGGGAAAAAAGCTTGAAAATGATCTTCCAAGAAAACAAAAACAAGAAGGAAGTTGAAGTAGATATGCTAATATTTAGTAAAATAGACTTTCAAAGTTAATCAAAAGAGATGAGGAAGGAAACTTCATATTCATCAAAGGAAAATTCAACCAAGATGACATCACAGTTCTGAACATCTATGCCCAAAATACAAGGGCACCCACATTTGTAAAAGAAATATTACTAAATCTTAAACCACACATAGATCCCCACATATTAATAGTGGAGACTTCAACATTCCCCCTTTTACCAAGTGATAGGTCAATGAAACAGAAGCTGAACCAAGAAATAATAACACTAACCAATGTCATGAATCAAACGAACCTATCATATCTACAGAACTTTTCACCCAAACACAAAGGAAAATACCCTTTTCTCAGCACCTCACAGAACTTTCTCCAAAATTGACCATATCTTAGGTCACAAAGAAAGCTTCAACAGATACAAGAAGATTGAAATAATACCTTGTATCCTATCAGACCACCATGGACCTCAACAACAACAGAAATAACAAAGGCCTACACACACTTGGAAAGTGAACAGTTCTCTACACATGATAACTGGGTCAGAGAAGAAATAAAGAAAGAAATTAGGAACTTGCTGAAATTCAATGAAAATGAAGGTACAGCATATCCAGATTTATGGAACACATTAAAATCAGTGCTAAGAGGAAATTTCATAGCACTAAGTGACTTCATAAAGAGATTGGAAACATCTCATACAGGCAACTTAATTTCACATCTGGAAGCCCTGGGGGAAAAAGAAGTAGAAATAACCAAGATGAATAGATGGCTGTAAATAATCAAACACAGGACTGAAATCAATAAATTAGGAACACAGAGAACAATTCAAAGAATCAACAAAATCAAAAGCTGGTCCTTTGATAAAATCAACAATATAGACAAACCCTTAGCCAAACTAACTAACAGGCAGAAAGACACTATCCAAATAAACAAAATCAGAAATGAAAAGGGAAACATAACAAAAGACACTGAAGAAATCCAAAGATTCATTAGGTCTTACTTCAAGAGCTTATATGCCGCAAAATTCGAAAAATCAAAAGGAAATGGACAATTTTCTTGATAGATTCCACTTGCCAAAATTGAATTAAGATCAGGTAAACAAATTAAATAGTCCTATTTCTCCTACAGAAATAGAAGCAGTCATCAAAATTCTCACAATCAAAAAATAGCGCAATGCCAGATGGTTTCAGCACAGAATTCTACCAGACCTTCAAAGAAGAGCTAATACCTATACTATTCAAACTACTCCACAAAATAGAAATGGAAGGAACATTACCAAACTCATTCTGTGAGGCCACAGTCACCTTGATACCTAAACCTCACAAAGACCCAACAAAGAAAGAGAACTTCAGATCAATTTCTCTTATGACACTGGTGCAAAACTACTAAAAAATGCTCACAAACCAAATCCAAGAACACATCAAAGATGTCAGTCACCATGACCAAGTAGGATTCATTCCAAGCATGCAGGAATGGTTCAATATATGGAAATCCATCAATGTAATCCACCATATAAACAAACTGAAAGAAAAAAAACACATGATCATCTCCTTAGATGGCAAAAAAGCATTTGACAAAATCCAATACCCATTCATGTTTAAAGTTTCGGAAAGATCAGGGATACAAGGTACATACCTATACATAATAAAGCTTATATACAGCAAGTCAATAGCCAACATCAAATTAAATGGAGAAAAACTCAAACAAATTACACTAAAATCAGGGACTAGAAAAGGCTGTTCACTCTCTACATAGCTCTTCAATATAGTACTTGAATTTCTAGCTAGAGCAATAAGACAACAAAAGGAGATCAAGGGGATCCACATCAGAAAAGAGGAAGCCAAATTATTGCTATTTGCAGATGATATGGTTGTGTACATACGTGACCCCAAAATTCCACCATACAACTCCTACAAGTGATAGACACTTTCAGCAAATTGGGTGAATACAAAATCAACTCAAAAAAGTCAGTAACCCTCCTGTAAACAACTTAAAAATGGTCTGAGAAAGAAATTAGGGAAACTACACCCATCAAAATAGCCAGAAAAAACTTCAAGTCTCTGAAGAGAGAAACTGAAGAAGATATCAGAAGATGGAAAGATCTCCCATGTTCATGGATCAGGAGAATCAACATGGTAAAAAAAAAATGGCTGTTTTAGAGAAAGCAAGTTACAGATTCAATGAAATCCTTATCAAAATACTTACATATTCTTTAAAAAGACCTTGAAAGATGAATTCTCAATTTCATATGGAAAAAAAAAACTAAAAAAGCTAAAAACAGTCATGTACAACAAAAGATCTTCTGGAGGAATCTACATCCCTGATCTTAAGCTGTACTATAGAGCTACAGTAATTAAAATGGCATCATACTGGCATAGATATAAGCTGGTTGATCAATGGAATTAAATCCAAGAGCCAGAAATAACCCCCCCAAACTATGGACACTTAATTTTTCACAAAGAAGCTAAATCCATACAATGGAAAAAAGATAGCAGCTTCAACAAATGGTACTGATCTCACTGCATGTCTACATGTAGAAAAATGTAGGTAGATCCATATTTATCACCATGCACAAAACTCAAGTCCCACTGGATTAAAGACCTCAAAATAAAGCCAGGCACAATAAATATTTTTGAAAACATGACTGACTTTCATTGCTTTGGTTTATCACATCAATAGAATGGCTCCAGCATTCTCTTTCAGACCCCTCTAGAACACAGACATGATTTTATGATATCAAAATAACTATAGTAATTGGAAGCCAAGAAGAAATAAAAATAGAATGTATATACAATATACACCATCACCACCACCCTCAAATAAATACATTCATTTTTTTATAAAGAACTGGACCTCTGGAATTTGAAGAGTAATTTTTCTTTTTATCAGGTTGTTGTATGACCAGGATAAGTTACTTAACATCTTCACACCCAAGATTTATTCTCCATCTTATTTCAGTACCACACAATACTCCAACACTGATGCAGAATGAGAATGTAATATTTCTTCAGCTCTTGAATATTCGGTGAGTTTTACCAAATGGATTTCTTGCAATTAACCAAAGATCTGGGAGAGTTTTTTCTGCTTGCTTCCTACTTGTAGAATTACCCCATGAGTAGTTGGGTCTCTCCCTTAAGCAATGACCAAGTCAAATCATCTTAAAGCCAGATGTTATGAAAAACTTTCTTTCTACACGACCTCTTTATAGAATCTATGTTCTTGTTCTTAGATTTTGGGGTGGTAAATTAGCTTCACTCTTCTATCCGTAAGGTATTTTGCTTTCCCTGAACCCTTCTCATGCCTTTTAAAATAGCTTTTTCGCTAAACTCTGTCAAATACTCCTATTTGCATATAGAATCTGTTTGATATAAAATTCATGATGAATGTTAACCTACAATATGACTTTCATGTAAATGTTCATGCACACTGCTTACTCAAACCCTCACCCTTATCCTTTTGTGGTAAACCCTCCATGGCTCCCTTCTCAGCCTTCTCAGTTCCTGGTCTTCGTTTCTGTACCTTTTTTTTTTTCTCTCTCTTGCATAGCCTAGGATTGCCACAGTCTTTTTCACATTGTATTAAAGGCCAAGTGAATTCAGACCATGCAAACCATTACAGAATCTTTTTATTCCACAAATACAGATCTAGCCTGTTCCTATCAAGAGATGAACTGGACTCTGAATGGCCTTGAGTACTATCCTTTTGAAACTTTAAACCAGACTCAGGTAAGACTAGTAGACCATGATGCAGTGCTGCAGAAAGCTAGGTAGGAATGACAGGTTCTTGCCTAGGATTCTGTGAAATACAGTGTGGTCATTTTCTGTCAAAACTGTAAATTTAAAGTATTAAATCCGAGCGTGGTGCCACACGCCTTTAATCCAAGCACATAGCAGGCAGAGACAGGCAGATTGCTGTGAATTTCTGGCCAGCCTGGTCTACAAAGTGAGTCTAGGACAGCCAAGATAACACAGAGAAACCCTGTCTCAAAAAACAAAACAAACAAATAAATAAAGTATTAAATTATTGGGGCTCTGAGGAAAAGGAAATGGGCATGACCCAGTATATATATCCCTCTCCATTATGAATTCCAGAGCAGGACTGGTCATGGTAGTACATGCCTTTTTTCCAAACATGTATAAAGCAGAGGCAAGTATATCTCTGCGTTTGAGACCAGTCTGGTATATACCAAGTTCTACACCAGCCAGAGATATTTAGTGAGACCATGTCTTTAAAAGAAAGAAAGAAAGAAAGAAAGAAAGAAAGAAAGAAAGAAAGAAAGAAAGAAAGAAAGAAACAGCATGCACATGCAGAGGGAGAAGAAGGAGGAGGAGGAGGGGAGAGAGAGAGAGAGAGAGAGAGAGAGAGAGAGAGAGAGAGAGAGAGAGAGAGAGAGAGAGAGAGAGAGATGCAGAGGAGGAAGGGAACCAAAATATCTGTATTATTGTCATTCCATATTTCCAGCTGCTGCTGGGCTGCCACCTAAAGCTGTCTCTTGGGGAACTGTCTGTGCATTGCTGACTTCTGGAGAGGAATGGGTGGAACCTTGGATTTCCAGGTTCCTCTTCACCCAGGAATGGGTAGAGCTCGCAGAGAGGGGTCCATGCCCAAACTCCCTATCTCTCCAGGGGTGTGGAAAAAGGTTTTTCCACTATGTGACAATTAGTTCTTTTTAATGAGATTTCCAGCTCCAGGTGGCACTGGAAACTCCGGAGATACCACAGTGTTACAGCTCTTTGGTTAAGTCAACATGCTAAAGGCAGAAGGTGCAGGCAAATTCCTGTGCCTGGTTAGTTCACAGCCAGAATACAAGTCCAGGGCTGCTCTTTGGTGGTCAGCAGCTCATGGCTGTGAAGCAGACTTCAGAGACCTAAACCTCTATGGCTGCTTGGTTGGAAGACAAGCCAGGGAATCCAGTGATGAATCCTTCAAGGAGGAGGGAAGCCCACTTTCCCCATAAGAAATGACAGGTCTCAGATGATATTTGTTGAAATAGACGGTGATGGCTTGTTTATTTCCTGAATCACAGACATTATAAACCTTGGGCAGTGGGAAAGGTTTCGAGGGTGAATGTGTTTGACTCTGGGGTTAGGGGTGCCAGAGATACTTCATTTACATGCAGCAGTACAGTCCTATCATAAGAAGGGCAACTCAGTACTTAATTATCCTATGGGCAAAAGGGAGGGGGAAGAAATCCAAATATGTTTAAAAGTATGAAAAAGGCAATTGGCTGAAAGCTAAGGTACCAAGACAAGTCATTAGCATGGGGGAAGAGTATCTCCAGGAAGCCCCAGGTACACATTAAATGGGTTTCTTATCAAGAAAGGGTTGGGCCTGTAATCTCCCTGAGGGCTATGTGACACTGAGGAGAGAACCCAGCTAAGGAAGGGAGTCTGTCATTTATCACTGAGCTCAGGGGCTATCCGGTAATGCCAGACTTCAACATTATAATCAGGGTCCAACAGAGTATATAGTGAAGAGCTTCTGGGTGACAGGAAGCCCAGCCCCTGACCTGGAAAGTTCAGCATAGAGGGCAGAGTATGCCAGCTATGTCCCATAACAGAGTAGGAACTGAGGGATGCTGGGAGAACCTGGAGGCCAGGTCCACTTTGGTATGTTAATGAGGAACCTCCACCACTTGTGTCAGGTCTAAATCCCAACATCCAGGCCTTTCACTGATAATAACTGAATAAGGGATGATATAATTGTTTATGACTATTGGGAACTGACCCAATAATGAATGCAATGTTGACCAGATCCAGGAAGTGCAGGCTGCTGTGAAAGCTCTGCAGGACCATCTGGGGTTAGGGAGTTTTAGGAACAGTTAAAGCAGTTTGTGAGGCTGGACCAGAGCACCTCTAGGTAGCCACTTTGGAGCTGTCCTGGATGTAGGTTTTGAGGAAACATCTGGACTTGGCAAAATGCACACACACACACACACACACACACACACACACACACACACACACACACACTGGTCAGAAGATAAATTTAAGGAGTTTAGGAAGAAAAGATTTTTCTTGGATGTACATTTGAAACTTTGAGGCCTGTGATCTTGGCAGTTGGGGTAGGGGAATCCCAAAACCAGGGAAATGGGGAGGGATACCACCCTCCCACTCTCAGGGTTAGCAGGTGGGGAAACAGACTGTTGATTGACAGTACTTATTTGGAGTCCATTTGATCTGTGAGAGGTGGATTTGAGTGGACTCCCTGATGCTTACAAGAATCTTTTAAAGTTGACAAAAGGGATAAGTTTTAGAAATGTTAGCATCACCATTGTTTGTGATCTGTACTGAAATCCACATTGTAGAGAACGCAATAGACTCACACCCTTGTGTCATAGTAGAAGCTTGGGAAACAATTTAAAATCTTGGGCTTGTGACTATGATAGTGGATGTGTAGAGTTCAACAAATAACCTATTAGAAATCTATTGATTAATGTTAAAGATCTGATATTTGATGTCTTACCACAACAGTAGCACAGTGACAGGAAGAAATATGAAGCAATTTTCATTCCTCTTATATACCTTAAATCACTTTGCATTTACCAACCTGAAGACACCTTCTCAAACCCTCAAGTACTTTCTTAGAGTCTATAACTTAAGATTTTGTATCCTCAGACCTTACATAAACTTTACACTTTTTTCTATCCAATTATTCACCATGAGACACAGGTGGTTGGTTACTAGGAGCGTTCACTGTAAAGTGAGTTCCTATAGATAAAGGAAATAGAAAAAGTTACTTTTTCCCACTAGTTTAATCTTTAAACTCATTAGAGACCTGACAAAGATAAATTGTAATCTAAATAGCCTATGTGTCAATTAAAATTACAGAGACTAGTCCAAAGTTCACTACCTAGACAGTTGTGTCAGACTCCTGTGGTCTCCTCAGCACTGTGGGTAGTAGTCTTTGGCCATTAGGCCCAGAAGAAGAGAGGCTTTTTCTGTGGAGAAGGAACATGGGAGAGACTGTCCTTAAAGGTAATTGCCACTTACCTTGTGGCAATTAATTCTCTGGTTTTCTGTTCATTCATTATTCAGGCTGGGCCCTACCAGCAGGTGAGTCATTGGGGCAGACTTTCTCAGTAGTTTGCATACCATGATCTAGGTGGAATCCTTTGTAGTTGTGTCCATATCTTCTTGTAGACCTTGGAAGGGGGTTTACTGTTAGGATATGGAAGTCTTTGTCTGTTATGGTAAGCTTAAAATCAGAAATGTCACATTCACCAGATTATCTGACAGATTTGAGGGCTACTACCTACTAAGCATATCCAAGTTAAAGAATTCTTGTCTGTTTTTAGTCATGTGTTCTGAATGATACCTTGCAATCATAAAACAGGAAGCTAAATAAGGTTTATTCTTTTAATTAATTGTGTCTGTTCTTAGCATGACTTCAAATATATTTCTGAACACATTAAAATTATAATTATTAATAAAGTAGCTGACTACCAACTTGCATTTCTTAATTATTTTTAACAGTTCACAATAATTGAGTCCCTTTTGTAATATTAAAGTAAAGTACCTTTTAAGAGTGAAAACATAAAGCATACCCATAATTTTTGAAAGGTAAAACCAAGCTCTAACAGTAGTGTAATGCCTTTAAAACCTATTACAAAATTTGGCTGTCAGTAAGATACTTTTGGTGCATGAGCATTCTTGACATCCTTAGTTAAGGTGGTGATGAAGCCATATGTGTTCCCCATAACAAAGATGGCTGCCAGCCATCTGGCTTCCCTTAATCAAGATGGTGGGAAAGCTCTGATTCTTTATCCCACCAAACCATGTACTGTTTATATTATTCCCTTTGCCGGCCCAGGGTGTAGTTTTAAGTTGCCTCAGCAGATGACTCAAAGGAACCAGGCTGCTCCATCTCTGCCACAGTTGCTACTACCACTGAGGCCCTTTATGGACTAGAGGGAGGTGTAGGGCAGAGCTAAGCAGCATCTGTAGCCACATGTACAGCAATGCATAGCCACTGAAGCTGTTTTGTGGAAAAAGAGTGTGGGGGGGGCGGTTACAAGAGCATGGTTTCCGAAAAAAGCAGGACTTACAGAGGTCAGACTTAAGCTGTCCTTGCAAGGTCTGAGACAAACCAAGTTTCTGTAAATTTCTCTGTTTTACATCTGGTGACATCCATTTTCATAGCCTTTTTTTTTTTTTTTTGCAAAGAAGCCAAAACACCCATCTATTCATAATAGCCAGCAATTGGAAAAAACTAAATATGCATTAACTGATGAATCAGGTGTTCATCAGTGCATAGAATTAAGTCTGGTTCTTTAATTCTATTCCATTGATCAGCTCCTCTGTTTTCTTTTAAAGATTTGTTCATTTATTATTATGTATGCAGTATTCTGTCTGCATGTACACGTGCACACCAGAAGAGAGCACCAGATCACATTCTAGATGGCTGTGAGCCACCATGTGGTTGCTGGGAATTGAACTCAGGACCTTTGGAAGAGCAGGCAGCGCTCTTAACCTCTGAGCCATCTCTCCAGCCCCCAGCTCCTCTGTTCTTATGCCAATACCATGCTGTTTTCTTACTATAGATCTGTAACACTACTTGAAAATTGGAATGGGATATTACTCAGCTATTAAGAGTAATACAGTTCTTTTATTATTTAGGACTATTTTTGGCTATCCCTGCTTTTGCATTTACATATGAAGTTTAATTTTTTCCATTTCTGTGAAGAATTGCACTGGGATTTTGATAAATATTGCATTGAATCTGTAGACAGCTTTTGATAAGATAGCCATCTTTACTATGTAAATCCTATGGATCCATAAGCATGGGAGATCTTTCCATCTTCTGATATCTTCTTTGACTTCTTTCTTCAAAGAATTGAAGTTTTTATTTTATTTTATTTTTGGTTTTGGTTTTTCTGAGACAGGGTTTCTCTGTGTAGCCTTGGCTGTCCTTGACTTACTTTGTAGACCAGGCTGGCCTCGAACTCACAGAGATCTGCCTGCCTCTGCCTCTTGAGTGTTGGGATTAGAGGCGTGTGCCACCATGCCCGGCCGAAGTTTTTATTATACAAATCTTTCACTGACTTGGTTAGAGTAATCTCTAGATATTTTTTGAGGCTATTGTGAATGAAAGATATTGTTTCTCTGATTTCTTTATCAGTCTGTCATTTATGTATAAGAAGGCTTATTTTGTGTATGTTAATTTTGTATAGAGCTATTTTACTGAAAATGTTTATCAGCAGTGAAAGTTTTTTGGTGGAGATGTTAGGGTCATTTATGTATACAATCGTATCATCTGCAAATAAAGACACATTGACTTCTTCACTTCCTATTTGTATCCCCTTGATCTCCTTTAGTTGTTGTTGCAGAATATTTGTGTAACATGATTAAATAATGCTATCCCTAGATCAAGAAACCAACTGACAGGGAATAAACAGAAAAGGGTGATATTGAAAGAATGGTATTTCAGACAGCGTAGAGAAGAAGAAAGGGCTTCTGGCCTTTTGGCTCTTGGCTTTTTCCTTCTGGGCCATCAGCTGCATTGGAAGGTTAGCTGGGTTCTTTCTTTGCCTCTCTGAGCTAAGGTTAACTTTATTTAACGCTGTGTACAGGAAGCTCTGGGATTAAAGGTATAAGGGCTGAGCCACACCAAACGATAAACGGATTTTTACAGTTCACAGTCTTGGGGTTTACAATGGGATCAAATATCCTGCAACAAGTGGTCTTATTACTCTAGCTAATATATCAAGCACTGCATTGAACAGTTATATAGAGAGAAGACATCGTACTCTTCTTCCTGGTTTTAGCGAAATGCTTTATGTTTTTCTCTCTTTAGAATGAAATTGGCTTTGGCTTGCTTGAAATTAACTGCCTTTCTTATATTTAGATATATCCCTCTTATTCTTATTCTCTCCAGGACTTTCATGACAAGGTTATAATGAGACAATCATATGTATTTGTCTTTGGTTAAAGCAAAAAATAATCACATCTCTGCCTCAAGCTACTGAGTGCAAGTTTCACTGAATGCCTCCATGGTCTGCGTTCTTCTGTTAGTTGCCCTAAATTTTTTTAAATTTTATTTTATTAATTTATTCTTATTACATCTCAATGGTTATCCCCTCCCTTGTATCCTCCCATTCCTCCCTCCTTCCCATTTTCCCCTTACTCACCTCCCCTATGACTGTGACTGAGGGGGATTTCCTCCCCCTGTATATGCTCATAGGGTATCAGGTCTCTTTTTGGTAGCCTGCTATCCTTCCTCTGAGTGCCACCAGGTCTCCCCCTCCAGGGGACGTGGTCAAATATGGGGCACTTTTATAAGCTCTTTCAAAAGAAAGGAAAATGTCTTTTCATCTTTGTATCTCCAATGCCTAACATGGTGATGGGCATATCTTTGGATTTTTTATTGAGTAAATGAGTGAATAGGTAGATGGCTACTTATGGCATACATCAGTAGAAAAATTAAAGTCAAAGACATGAGTCTTTTTCCTAAAATCATGTGTTTTGGTCAAATTACTATATTTTGTCACAGCAATGTCAGCTTTTTCATATTGTCATGATTCTTGATATATTTTCTTACCTGAACCTGTGGGTGGAAGTAGATAATGATTATTAAATTCATTTTAAGATAGCAAAACTGAGTTGCCATTGTTATGCAGAAAACAGATATTGCACTTCATGGGAAACTGTGTCATAATGCACACTAATTTTCACTTTCATCCACCCCTGAGGAAGCCATATTATGAGCAGAGGAGCTATTAAGAAAAGCTTCATTGGAATATGCAACACTCTAAGAAGGCTTCCATTACAAGTTACTGCTGCATATTTCTAAATGTGAGAGACTAACACTAAAGTAAAGATGCCCTGTTTACCCAGTAGCTTCCGTGGTCCAAGTGTAGATTGAACATCTCCTGAAGCCTCTGTCTGAAGGAGAAGAGATAGTTTCAGAGGTTTTTTTTTCCAAAAATGATAAGAAAAAGCAAGGGAAGTAAAACAGAGAAGTGAAGGAAGGAAAAATTTCCAAACTTGCCTTTTCTTCTACCTTAGAAAGTTTATTTCAATGTGCTGTCATATCTTCCCCTGTTCTCCTTTGTTATGTCAGTCCATAGATCACACATAAGTCACTAGACACTGTTATTTTCATTTACACATAATCATTACTGTGATTCACAAGGTAAAAAAGACCATGTGACTGGGCTGGAGAGATGGTTCAGAGGTTAAAAGCACCGGCTGCTCTTCCAAAGGTCCTGAGTTCAAATCCCAGCAACCACATGGTGGCTCACACCCATCCATAATGAGATCTGGTGCTCTTTTCTGGCATGTAGACATGCATGTAGGCAGAACACTGTATACATATAAATTTTTTAAAAGACCATGTGACTTTCAGGAAATCTTGACCAGCTAATTTTTTTCTTGAATAGTCTCGTAATATTAACAGTAATATGGTAATAAACAATTTACATTATTTGGGATCATCAGTTTCCTTGCAACTATTAAGTACCAGTCAAAACTATTGTTGATGAAGGAAAATACTATCGTCAGTTTCAAGGAAACTTGTATGGCATAAATGATTCAATTTCACATAGCATCCTAGTGACCATAAATGTGAAGAGCCATATGTTAAGAAGGGTCTGGAACACATTTACTCATTGTAAAGGCTTCTATTTGACACAAGAGCATTTAACAGTCTATTCCACACAAGGACTTCAGAGTTCACTGGAGATTTGAGAATGATGGGACATTGACAGGCACATATTCTAAAACCTTCTTGTGGACACCTGCACATGTACAAGAATAACATCCAATAACAAGAATAAAAGTCTTATCTCATTTTCACAGTACATATTCCTTAATGCACCTCCAATGAGCAGTGCTTTACCTATACAATTCCAAGCTCAACTTGTATCTAAGCATTGTCAAATGAAAAGGAAATAATAAAATTACTAGTGTGTTGCATTAAATTTACATAATGTCCCTGTATTTGATTAAATGCCAGATTTCCACTCCAAAAATTACTTGTGGAAGCATTAAATCTTGCAGCCACTTTTACTTCACTGCACTTACTTCTTATCCAAAGAAGCTCCCATTTATCTTAGCACAGATTACTGCCACCCCTCCACAGGAGCACAGCAGGCAGGTAATGCCTGAAAGCTTATTCAAAAGAGTTGCATGGACTCTGTGCAGCTTATTTGCAGAGCAAATATCAGAAAAATGTGACAGAAGACGCTCACTGTGTTCACACAGAGAACAGAATATGTGACAGACTCAGATGAAGGCGTTCTACCTCACTGCAAATGGAATGGTTTGTTCAAATGCCATCTAGTGCTTCTGAAACCCACAGCTTCCCTCCCACTAACAAATCCTAAGTTCACATGGGCTTACAGAAACACATTAGTGAAAAGTGAAACCATGATATGTCAGATTTGGAATTCATTCCTGCCAAGTTGTTAGGTAACTAATGAATGTTCTCTCATCCTAAATATCATGCCAGAATGAGATTACAGAGTGGGGTGCTTGCCCATTGTTTGATTGCTGCATAGACTGACTATATCTTAATTACCTTTCCTATTTGTGCTACAAAATACTCTGGCAAAAATAACTTAAGGGTGAACTGGTTTATTCTGGCTCAGTTTGAGGTTACAGTCCATCCGGGCACAGAAGTTACAACAGAAGGAGCCTGAGGAGGCAGCCAGTCATGTTGTAGCCATAGTTAGAACAAACCAAACCAACCCGTATGTATTAAATCCTACTTGTGGTCAGTTCATTTTCTCCTTTTTATACAGTCCATGGTCTGCACTCCAGGAATGGTTCTACCCTAATTGGATTGGTCTTCCTAAATTGACCTAATCAAGATAATACCTCACAGGGTGGACTACAGGCTAAAATATAACCTAAAGAAATCTCTCAAAAGTATGTCTGGAGGCTTATTTCTAGGTGACTCCTTATACTCTCACGTTGACAAATAACACTAACTGTTACATCCTGGATGACAGTCTTTGAATAAAAAGCACTCATACCAATGAATTAACAAACAAACAAATAACAATGAAATACTCCATGTACTATAGTCATGCCAAGCAACATACCAAAAGGCACCACAGAGCAGCTTCCAAAATGCCTGTGCTGGCTGGTTTTAATGTCAGCTTAACACAGGATACAGTCATTCAGAAAGAGAGACCTTTAACTGAGAAAAGTCCTCCCACTAGATTGGTATGTGGACAAGCTTGTGGGACATTTTCTTTGTTTTTGTTTTTGTTTTTCGAGACAGGATTTCTCTTTGTAGCCCTGGCTGTCTCAGAACTCGCTCTATAGATCAGGCTGGCCTCAAATTCACACAGATCTACTTGAGTCCCAAGTGCTGTAATTAAAAGCATGCACCACTACCACCCAGTCGGGCATTTTCTTAATTAATGATTAATGTAGATGGGCCGTTCCCAGAAGCGACTGTGCTACCCTGTGTGTATAATTTTCAATGGCATAAGAAATCAGGCTGAACAAAACATGATGTGCAAGCCAATAACAATATGCCTTCATGGCCTCTGCTTCATCTTCTACTTCCACATTCCTGCCCTGACTTCCCTCGGTAACAGATTGTAACCTGAGACTTGTAAAATGAAATAAGTTCTTTCCTCCTAAGTTTCTTCGATCATGGTGTTTTATCATGGCAGTAAAGCCCTAGGACAATACCCACTATATCTACTGAAGATTGTACAACATAAGAAATCATAACATCATTTGATTTTTAGACCAAGTTATGGGAAATTGGGTGGTACCACTTTAAAAATGAAAAGAAAGCTCTGTTCTTTCCAATAAATCTCAAGAATATAGACTGTAGCATTAGTATGCCATTTGCTACATCCAAATTAGTTCAGAGAAAGTATCACTAGTACAATGACACATGAAAACTGATAGTTCTAGATATTCTTAGTCTCAGTAACAGGCAGAGTGTTGTATGGCAGAAAATGGAACCCAAACTCCACTAAAGCTCCTGATGCTATTCAGTGCTTTATGCAGCCATCCTTTTAAAAATATAGAAATGCACATCAGTCTATTGCTGCTCATTTGCAAAATTTAAAGATATTGTGGTCCACTGATAGCCTTCTTATGGCAAGCCTTAGGTCAGTTTAAACAGTTAACCACAATTTAGCAAGCAGGTTGCCTGAACAACTTGAAAAAAAATACTTTAGCATATGTCCCACTGACAGTGCTTATAAAATAACCTTTTAAAAAGTATCATTATTGGGCTATTTTTCAAGGGTGCAACAAATTTGAATATAAAAAGAAGAAATTTCCAGTTGCTGACACAAAGTAAAGATTATAAACTAGTGGATTAACATTTTCTAGGCATCTGTTATAGCACTTCAAAATATGTGTGAGTGCAATAAATAAATAGTTTTAAAGGACAAAGGATGTCTTTTAATGTTTCAAAAATCTTATTTTTGCTAATTTTTGTAATAATCATTGAAAAGGTAAAAATGAAATTTGTTTCCTTGTAAAATATTTTTCTTTATCACATTGATTATTAGGGAATAGATGCTGTGACTCATTAAACTGTCTTGTTCCGTTATTCTTTTTGTTTAATCCCCAGGGAACACAGGGAATTAAACTCATAAATTTAATTTCAATATCTGGTAAGCAGTGAGGGCAATTCTCAAGGCCATCATTGATGAGTATCTAGGGGAAATTCTTAGTCATAAACAGTAGTCAGTATGGTTTCCTCAAGCACAAATCATCCCAAACAAAGCTAACTCTTGCTTGTGACAGTATGACAAACTGAATAGCAAATATGGATGGATTAAAGCTATCCTGTCTTTCTTTTTTTTTTTTATTAATTTATTCTTGTTACATCTCAATGTTTATCCCATCCCTTGTATCCTCCCATTCCTCCCCCCCCCCCCATTTTTCCATTATTCCCCTCCCCTATGACTGTTCTTGAGGGGGATTACGTCCCCCTATATATTCTCATAGGGTATCAAGTCTCTTCTTGGCTACTTGCTGTCCTTCCTCTGAGTGCCACCAGGTCTCCCCCTTATTTTTTTTATTAATTTATTCTTGTTAGGTGCCTCACATTTGACTATCCTGTCTTTCAAACAGAAGTATGTAATAGAATTTAATCTGGCATTCTTAGAGGAATACCAAGGAGAGACAATAAGTAGAGCCAGTAAAGAGAAACTTAGGGTTTCTATCAAACCGAGGGCTGAGTGGAACAGATGATAGAATAGGATAAATTCCAGATGCCATCGTCAGCATGAATAACCTCTCTTGGGTTATTTCAAGAAAGAGTATAATCTTAGTCAATGTTATACAAAGCATATGTGGTTAAATATGCTGTTGGAGAGAGAAATGAATGTGTTATTGATATATTGGAGATGTTTAAATCAACCTCATCTGGTGTGTGTTTTTAATATCAAGAACTTCTCACATACAGAATCTTCAATAGGAAATAAATGCTACTAGGAAAAAATAGTGTCCGTACAAGGACACAGCTAGTAAGCAAAGAGCAATACACTGATAGGAAAGACTGCTGTATCATTCAGAGGCATGTTAGCCCAGGGCTCAAGAGTCTTCTTAAAATAGATTACTGTCTCAATCATATTTCATTCTGTCCTGCACACCACTGTGACAATCACCAAGCCCGGAACTATACACCTGGAATGATGGGCTCCTTAGCCTAGAGCACCTTTTGTCTCAATGTCTTCCTATAATAATCCCCACAGTCCTTTATGAGCAAACTCAAAAGCCTCTTTCAAACAGCATCTTTCCAGATTCCCTAATTAGAATCAATTTTTACTCTTCAAATACTCCCATAGCACCTTGTTTAAATTTCTGTATAGGCTTTATTATTGTCTTCTTTGTATGAGAATTAACAGTGTACAAGTCGATTTTCCATTAGATTGCGAACTCCTGGAGAGTAAGATCCATGCCTTATTCATTCTTTATCTTTTTCACAGCAGGAATTCAACAAATATTCATTGAACTGAATTAAGTTGGAACAGGAATAAACACACCATCTGAGCATTTATTATTGGAAATGCTCAATTCAGGACAACTTTTACTGGTCTTTCCCTTTCCAGATTTCAGATTTATTTTACAGTAATGGAAATAAAATAAAACAATTATTAAAAAACAATAAAGTCAAACACTGTTGCAACTCAATTTCTACCACATAGTAAAGAAATAAGGAACATTTACCTGACATCTATAATGACCTTTATTTTGGATACGAAAGGACAAAAAAATGGTCAGTATAGGCCAACAAGATGGCTCAGGTGGTAAACGCATGTGCTGCTGAGTTCAATCCTTGGAACTCAAATGGTAAACGGAAAGAACTGGCTTCTACTCCACAAGTGCATGATAGCATGCACACACAGAGACACAGACACACAAACACACACACACACACACACACACACACACACACACACACACACACACACACACACACACGATAAACAACAACAGCAAAAATACCCAAAGAAAAAACAAAAAAGGAAATGTTCAATTGAGTGAGTGGACTATAATCATACTCTAATTTATTTTATTTTTCATTACAAAACTTGTTTAATAAGTTAAGGGTGTGTGTGTGTGTGTGTGTGTGTGTGTGTGTGTGTGTGTGTGTGTGTGTGTGTGTGTGTGTGTAAGTACCATAGAATGGGAATGGAGGTCACCTTGTAGGAATTTGTTTTTTTCTTTCCAACATGTGGGTCCTGGGGATTGAATTTAGGTCATCCAACTTGCCACCTTTACATTCTGGCCCTTCTCCATGGCCCACGGTTTTATTCAGAATTGCTACATTAAGCATTAAGTTAAGGCAGACACAGAAACCAGGGCTGGAGGCTTCCAGACAGAAACAGAAAAAGAAATTATCATGATCCTTCTCTTAGATGTCTCATCCAAATACTTTTGAATTCAGAAATCATACACAGATTGAAGAGCACTGTAGGTGACTTGAAAACTATCTTTTTCATTCTTTTGCTTATTGCTGCTGTGTGTCAGAGTAGGAGCTACAGGCCTAGAGCTCGATCTTATTTGGAACATGAAGATATTAAACAGTTATGTATGCTAGCTAACTGATCCTGCCTTTGGTCTTCATAATGGCATTACAGAGGAAAAACTATGAGCAACAGAATACGGGAAATACTTTACAACTCAGGAAATGCTTCTCTTCTACCCTCATGTCCCACCCATGGCCTCTCTTCTAAGAAAATGCCATTTCCATGTGAGAGAATTCAGCCCCACTGTGTTGTCAAGATCTAGCTCACAGAGGCCATAGCTTCTCTACATAACTTGCTGGCCACTTGCTCCTTTAAGGTGGCAGTACATATACTAATTAAATACATAGTTTTATGGTTAGACCAATCTGGATACAAACTCGACTTCTATCTGCTAGCTGTGTGACCTTGGACAGTTTCTTTAATCTTCTTTTACCTGTCATTTAGAGACAATTATCACACTTTCATTATGGGTTTGTAATTAGAATTACAAAATAGAAATGATGAAGACAGTGTAATGTATAGAAAATACCCAAATAAGGATGAACTATAATTCATAGTTCTTTGAGTCATATTTTACATGTTCAAAAAAATACTAAAACAGGAGCTGTCAAAAAAGGTGTGTGTGTGTGTGTGTGTGTGTGTGTGTGTGTATTTTCCTGCCTGTCTGCCTGTCTGTCTATATGTTCATGTCAGTGTCCATGTCCATACTCATGTTCATGCTGCTGTCTGTGTCTGTGTGTTAAGTTTTAGGCACTGGAAAGATATCTCAGTGGTTAGGAACACCTGCAGATCTTAAGGAAAAATCAAGTTAGGTTCCCAAAACTCAAATATAGTGGCTCACAACTGCTATAACTTTACACACACACACACACACACACACACACACACACACACACACACACACTCATGCAAAATTTTGGCTGACGAGTTGAAACCAGAAAATACAAACTGAGATTGTTGGAGAATACTCTACTCTGGAGACTAGTTGGGAAGGTCTCTTGAGAATTATCTTCAGCCAGAGTAAATATAGAATTTTCAGGGAAGAGAAGCAAGAAGGTTAACTTGATCTCCATGGAGAAGTCTCAAGTCACTGGAGTATTTAAAGTGTAAGAGTATAGAAATGTATAGTGCCACTAAAATAGAAAAGAATACAAATTGCATAGTACATGAGTACTGAATGTATGCATCCAAAGTGGTTCATTCTCAACAATGTCAATATAAAAGCCATGTAAAACTTAGGATTATATGTGATGACACAGGAAACATACCAGGATATGAATGGAAGAAGACAGATGATATTGCGTGTAGCACACTCCAATCTATTTTCCAAAAGATTACACATGTAAGGAGATATGTGTAGATATGTCTGTATATACATGTATGTTTATATACACACAGAACATTTCTAGATGATATAGAAAAAAGTTTTCTAATATTGCAACTAAGGCATGAGATTAGTGGCTAGAAGTGTGAAGGAATCTTCTTGTCATGATACATTTTTTTACATAGTTTACACTTGTACCACCAACTTACATTACTTTTGTAAATCAAAAAGGTATGACAACAGCAGGAAAGAATCCCTCTAAAAATTCAATATACTGCTCAGTAAGTAAATAATTGAGTGAATAGATCTAAACCACCTGTTCACCCAATCAGTTGGAAGAAATTATATAAAAGGAAAAGAGAATGGTGAGCTAACAGAAGCAACTTTTAACAGTTTTCAATCTCTGTTAAGGAAAATAGTGCACAGCAAGTTACCAAGAAAAGAGCTCACATGTACCTTCCGGTAGCAGAGGTTTCATCAGCCAAACTTCTATTATATATATAGTCTGTAGATATATAAGATGGTAGAAATGGGAGGCTTTAAAGAATTGGTCAGAGCTGTGCAGTGTTCCAAGTGGGAAGAACAAAGCAGTTTTCTGCCCCTGAGAGATGCTTTGCTAGGAGGAAACTCCATACAATGTTATACACTGAAAGCCTCCACAACATTGGGAATAATATATGCCATTTGTAGAACACTGCCATTTTAAATATGTCAGTTTATTATGAAATGCTTTTTCTTCAACAGAAACAGACATTAAACATAGGAAACTCTAGGATGTTATTTGGAATGAACTTAATTTTATACATGTTGCTATTATTTTAAAAGCATGGCTTAATAAATGTCTATTACTAGGCTTATAATTATTATGATGATATTATTTAACATGATTTCATAATCAATAAGGACAAAGACATTTGATATATTTTAGAATAGCCTTATTTTACCTGGGGCATGGCAGATACTATCTCCTAAACTACCTTCCATTATTTCCCATCTTCTATCCCATGCCATCTGTTCTAACAATTTCTATCCGGGTTACCTCCCATTCATAATCCCATAATGCTTGCTAAAGTTGTTCATCCGGGTCATTTCTTTCCGTGTGGAACTTCAGAGTTGCTCCTCTGGGCCCACATGGCTCTTTTCCATCCCATGACGATTCTCCTCCTCCTTCCTTCTCTGGTACCAGTCTGTTTCTTCTACCCAAGATCCTCTCTATCCCACAAGCCCACAAATGTTTGCTTTGCCTATCTTCCTCTGGCCTTGCCCAGGTATTGGCTTTTTATTTGTCAAATACAGAGGCAAATACATAGCAATATTTGTGCTACGTAATAATGTGCTCATCCTGGCAGCAACTTTATCTTGGAGCCAGTAATTAGTATCAAAATACATAGCACCAGGCCAATCTCCAACATATATAAATACTAACAAGTTCAGTGACATTTCCAGGAAATTTACTCTAGCACATCCTAAATGGAAAATGTGGACATTATATAATTACAGTGAATACAAAGAAAGTTAGACACTTTTACATATTAATCTGGATACATTGCATGCTAATTATGAATTTACAACATTTTCTTGATGACCCTGCACAATACCGTGAGGAAGATTGATGGCAGAAGCCTACTTCATACTGCATTCTCTTATTTTCTGCCCATTGACAAAACTCTCTCCATATTTTGCAAAGAAAATTCAAAGCAAAAGTCCACATTATGTCAGCTTTCTTATAGTGAGAGCTCTGCTATGCCACTATTGAATTTTCCCAAAGATTTTGCTCCATTCAAACTTTTCTTCCTTGAACAGATTTAGCAATAGCTTTGTATGTGATATGGACATAATTGCCTACAATAATGAAAACCTATATGGTTTTTGTTTTCATTTTTCCCCTTAGATATAGTTAGCTTTTTTCCCCAGACAGATCATTCTGAATGTTCAAGTGTGTGTGCGCACATGATAAAAAGCAACTACCATGTTAATAAACTATTCAATTTGAAAAGAAAAAAATTATCACAACCTCATGGAAGCTTTAGTGAACCTATCAGAGTTAAGCTATATAAACATGTGCTATTTTTAATTGATTAATCTAGTTTGTTCACGGAACATAATGTTTCTGAACAAATATGGGAGAGAGAGGGAAATCTAGTCCAGATGCAAGCACAATGAATCTTTATTTTAACAAACACAAACACTTTGGTGACTGTGACTGTAAAAGCTTGGGTTTAACAGTTCTCAGGTTGTGGATATGGCTCAGTGGGTAAAGTATTTGCTATGCAAGCATGGGGACCTGAGCTGGTATATCAAGATCCCATGTAAAGAGGGGCGCAATAGAGTGCATCTAGAATCCTAGTGATCCTAAGGTGAAATGGGAGAATCCCTGAGAGTTTGCAGGCTAGATAACCTGGAGTACCTAGCAGTAAACAACAGAGACTGTGTCTCAAACCCAGTAGGAAGGAAGACCCACACCTGAGGTTTGTCTCCAAGTGCCATGTATCCACCAAAGCATGTATTCACCTTCATTCACACACATGAATACACATATGCGCATATATGTGTGCACACAGACACTCATACACACACACACACACACACACACACACACACACACACACACACACACACACAAGCAGCAGCAGCAGAAGCAACAACAACAACAAAATCCAGAGTGTAGAAATGCCCATGGATGTTGTACTGAGTGCAATGGATTTCTTGCTCCTAGAGAAATCCATCAAAAAGCTAATTTACTTTTCAACAAAACCCTCATCTCTACTAATCATTTTCAATTTTGTGATTTAGTACTGAGGGACCCTCCGCTTTTGGACAATTATTCACCACTTGTCCCACAGAAAAAATACAATAGGAATCCAGGCTTCTCTTATCATACACCCTGATTTCTTCCTTTCTCCTTTCTTCTCTTTCATGGTTATTGTCAGGACTTCTGAGTGTTGTACCTGGTTGCACCACCAGTTTGCTGAATGCCCTGAAGAAGTGACTCTTCCTATCTCAGGTTGACTTTCCTGGAGTTTGAAGTAGTAGATGAAATGAGTGTTGTACATGACATCAGCTCCATCAAATCTAACTAAGGGGACATTCAAAATTTCCTGATCTCATCACCAACTTGACAGAATAAGAAACTCTCTAGTCACAAGCACACTTGCACGTTATTTTATATGACTATCCTCAGAGCCAAACTGCCATCATCTTGATGAGTTCAGTTGTGCCTACTTGCAAGAAATTATCATAGCTAGACTTGTTGACTGCTGACATTCCCTCATAGAAGATGGAGCATAGAAGACTATTGGGCCCTCCTTTGAGTACCCATTCACACCTCTGAACCAGTTGCATGCAAATTTGCCCTAATTACAAAAGGCCTCAATGTCTTGGGGTGAGTGCTAAAGTAAATATGCTGCAGAGGATGAGAGGAAAGTAACCCCATCGACACATCTGTCCTGGGTACAGACCTTATGATGTGTCTGCTTTAAGATCATTCACACTGCTGCTTGTAACCCCTTACTCACTTCTCAGTTAATAACCCTAGTAAGTCCATTGTTTCCTCAGGTTTGACTTTGGCGAAATTAAATTTTGGTTTGTCATTGGTACCTTGTGAGTAGGGGTTGGATGTTGCCTGGTTTCCCCAAAGAGAAAATTCTAATAACATTCATATTTGAACTTAATGTTTTTGACTAATCTTGGGTGAGACCCCCCCCCTCACATTATGGAAAGTAATCTCCTTCATGCAAAGTTGACTCACTTAAACATTTTTATTGTTGTTATTTTTAAATAGAGAATCACTATACAGCTCAAACTGTCCTCAAATTTTAAAATCCTCCTATCTTAGCCTCCTACGTGTTGAAACAAAAGACCTGTGCCACTGCATCCAATGTGATTTAAATGTTAATATCAAAAAAAGTTAATATCTTATTTAAACAACTTTATGGCACAATACATACTTGTTTTTAATTAGACAATTGGTTACTATATCTTAGAGAGGTTGGCACATAAAATTACTCCCTGCAGTGTCCAAATATGACCTTCCATTGCTGTTCTTATAGGCACTGAGCGGGGTTTATACTGCAGTAACAGACACTGAGTTTTTACCCCTTGCTGGACCTTAACTTCCCCCAGATCTTATAAGAATGGTGTCTTTTTTTTTTTTTTTTTTTTTTTTTTTATTAATTTATTCTTGTTACATCTCAATGTTTATCCCATCCCTTGTATCCTCCCATTCCTCCCCCCCCCCATTTTCCCATTATTCCCCTCCCCTATGACTGTTCCTGAGGGGGATTACGTCCCCCTATATATTCTCATAGGGTATCAAGTCTCTTCTTGGCTACTTGCTGTCCTTCCTCTGAGTGCCACCAGGTCTCCCCCTCCAGGGGACATGGTCAAATGTGAGGCACCAGAGTATGTGAGAAAGTCGTATCACACTCTCCACTCAACTGTGGAGAATATTCTGACCATTGGCTAGATCTGGGAAGGGGTTTAAAGTTTACCTCCTGTATTGTCCTTGGCTGGTGCCTTAGTTTGAGCGGGACCCCTGGGCCCAAATCTGCCTATCATATTGTTCTACTTGTAGATTTCTAGGACCCTCTGGATCCTTTTGTTTTGCTGTTCTCCCATGCGTCTCTCATTTAGAGTCCCAATAGGATGCCTTCCCCTCTGTCCCAGTTTCCTGGTAAGTGAAGGCTTTCGTGGGACATGCCCCTTGGGCTAGTATGCAGATATAAGTGAGTATATACCATTTGATTCTTTCTGCTTCTGGGTTAACTCACTCATTATGATCATTTCTAGCTCAATCCATTTATCCACAAATTTCGGGAATTCCTTGTTTTTAATAGCTGAGTAGTATTCCATAGTGTATATGTACCACAGTTTCTTTATCCACTCTTCTACTGAGGGACACTTAGGCTGTTTCCATGTTCTGGCTATTATGAATAAGGCTGCTATGAACATGGTTGAGCAAATTTTCTTGTTGTGTGCTGGAGCATCTTCTGGGTATATTCCAAGGAGTGGAATAGCTGGGTCTTGAGGAAGCCCTATTCCCATTTTTCTGAGATAGCACCAGATAGATTTGTTTGCTCTGTTCAGCTACCCTTTAAGCACTCCCCAAATACCTTGAGTCTAAGCTGCTAGACTGGCGACAGCAGGTACCAAACAAAAAGAAACTAGAGGCCCTGTGCTCTAGCTCAGGAAATTCCTCTCTTTCTAACTTCCTCTTGCTTCTGCTCGTCTGGCTCCCCACTTGGCTCTCTGAGCTGTCTCCCAGTCTTATCTCCACGCATGTCAAGCTATTTGCCTTATTCTGACCTGCCTTTGTCTCAGGATGTATACCAGTTCCAACCTTTGGCAGCTGACACTGGGGGAAATGTCCCATGTCTCTGAACTCTACTCATCTGAGAAGGAAGTTTAAAGAACTTGTATCATATGCAATACTTATAATATTTTCACATTCACTATCCCCTAACTAGCATTTCTAAATACCACATGTGTGTTTGTAGACAAAGATGTGTGGGGAGCTATTCAGTCTCCGAAGAATGTTTCCTCCACACTAGGCCACATCACTAGCCGCTACATAATCCCTTGATATAGATTTTGGATTCTGAATGATTTCATCCATTCTGTGACAGGTGGTACAATACTACAGAGCTGGCTGCTGCTGCCTCTGCTGCCAACAATGCCATCTTGCATTCATTTGTTATTTTGCTTCCTAGAAAGTCGCAATGTCATGTGGCATTTTTGTTGTCTAACCATTTCCTGAAGGCTTAAAAATTCCTAACAGCATCTTCCTCCCTAATTTCAGCTGTAGAGATGTAAGCATATTTCCTCATCTTAAATTGAACTTAGCTCAAAAAACAAATGACTGCAGAGTTTTTACAGGGCCTGATTGATATTGAGAGTATGGACACTTTCATTTTCATTGTAGGGGATAGACCCACAGAACTGGGTCAAGGTAGGCTATAATTGATATGTGCCTGGGCTTGGAATACACCAGGAGGAAAAGATTCAAAACCCATATACCAAGAAGACATGCAATGGCTTTGATGTGAGGGGATCCACTGAGATAAAAGAAAGAGAGGATAACAATCTCAATTTGAAAGGCCAATACATGAGTGCCAAGCCCTGAGAATACTTTCAGAGAGTTTAGTATCAAGAAACAGTAGGTACAAGCTGCAGCTCCAGGGAGGACCAACAACAAGAAGCAAAGAGCTAGACTGGCCTAGAGGCTATGAGGCATCCTGGAGATTTAGTCACAAACCACACACAGATGTTTCAGCATACAGGAAGATGGGCAATCTCAGAGAAGTGGCCAGGCCTAAACTCTAAAACTGAATATGTCAACAAAATCCCAGTGCAGAAAAGACATGCACTCCAAGCATGGAGCCAAAGCAAGCACCTGAGTTCTTAAACCACTCAGGTTTGTTAAGAAAAAAAGAAAAAATTTCTGGGAGACCATGAGTTTCTAGATTTAAAGGAAAATACAATAGAATGGTCAAAGAAAGGTAGCAAAAATCTGTTTACTAGGGCTGAGGGAAAGGGCCTGGCAGTATGTAGCTACGCCTCATAAGTGACATCTCCCATGGAGGCAGGACAGAATTTCCATTTCTCATTCTCTTTTTCTATCTCTCTGTCTCTGTGCCTCTGTCTCTGTCTCTGTCTCTGTCTCTCTCTGTCTCTGTCTCTCTCTCTCTCTCTCTCTCTGTCTCTCTCTCTCTCTCTCTGTCTTTCTCTCTCTTTCACTCTCTCTCTCTTTAACTCTTTGTGTGTGTGTGTGTGTGTGTGTGTGTGTGTGTGTGTGTGTGTGTGTGTGTGTGTATAGACAAAGTTGGCCTCAAACTCATGAGGCTTCTGTATTGACTTCTCAACAGCACTGGTGTAAATCTCTCTTGTCTTAAGTCAAGTTGGAGTTATAATGGAGATCTGGGTCTAATTTTGGGATCCATATAGACATAATGTCAGTGGGGAATGGAGAATATAAGGACCACAAAGTTAATAGTCCCATTATATGTCTCACTGAATGGAGAGGAAATCTGGTTATCCTCAAAAGTTTGTCCTACTCCTTCTAAGATCAGAGATCCTGGAATACTAATTTTTCTTTCTCATTGTGTGTTACTGAGAGGCCATATGTAACTTAAGTCTAGGCATTTCAGATTTCTAGAACAGGAGAGCTGAAATAGCACACAAGTAAAAGAAAAATAAAAAATAAAAACCCAACAAACATATTTACTGATCATCACATAACAGCTTAATGATAGAGTTTGGACATTGGTTTTCTTGACTCTCAGGGCAAAGTTCTTTCCACTAAATTCCAAAAGTGAATACACCCACACAAAACTGAATATGGCTGTCTGACAGTTTCCATCCATGCCTTAGACAACCAAGCCAAGTTATCTCATTTGGTTTCAAAACACACTTTATAGATATGAATCAAGGAATGGGGAGATTTCATCTGCCACAATATATAATAGATTAATTTTCCTTTTTCCTTCCCAAACCTGACTTATTTTGTCATTTGAAAAATAAATACCTATGAAATATACCTCAGCACAAACTGTTATATTTAGCAAGTTTCAGTAGGATGCTATCTTAAAATTCCAGTGTTTTCTCTGTTGCTATAGCTATGTCATCTGGTTAAGTTAGAGTTTAGCAGCTGTCAGCAATGCTAATGCTGCTTCCAGCCAACTTTTTCTTTGTTTTTTATTCAGGGTGAAGCAAATAGTAGCAAAATGGTCACATTTCTTATACCCACTCTTAGGAATAAAGCCCCTTAATTAGTCTGGATTAGATAACATTGATTCTCTATCTGATACGAATATAATACAATTGAGTCCTGAGGTATTGACATAACAATGTACATAACTCCAGTTCTAAAACTGAGACTTACCTGCACTCATATGCTAAAGCTTTTCACATATGCTGGATGCTGGTGTGTTGATTCCAATAAAAAACTAAGGGGGTTGTGTAAGTTTCTGTTTGCTTTCTTGGCCTACAGATGGTTATTTTCATCAGGAATTGGTTATAAGTTATTATTGGTCTTATACAGAGAGAAAACTAGGTTGTACTCAGAGATGTCTCTTTATTTTTCTTTTGTAGGTAAGGAGATAGGAACTGAAAAGAAAGAAAGGGGGATATAGAAATATAGAGAGAGGATAGAACAAAAAGTAGATGATTGAACCTACTCCTTAACTCAAGGACTTAATGTTACTCACAAAGAAGGTTATTTCTAAGTCATAGAGATAACCTTGGTAGAGAATTTTGTATATTGATGCAAATCATGGTCATGTCAAATACTAGTCTGGTTTATCACAAGGATTTATATCCTAAGTCCTATCTAACAGATAGATATGATTCCATAGATATACAAGATAAAATCGTTAAATAAGGTGTTCAAAAGCCTCAGAGACCTACAGAATATGGTATTTAAAGATGGTTTTATTATTCTAAAGATTCTTTGACAATAAGACAAGCTAACTCCTTGCAACACCCAGCCTGCCTCAAAGAAGATGATGTGCATCAAAAACTTCCATATGGAGTTGGGTTCAAATGCGGCAAAACAGCCACTGAGCAAAAATGTCCTCATTTCTGCCACAGACAGAATTCTGCCTAAAAATGGGACAGCTTAGATGCAGGCAGAGTTAACAGCCGAACTCTGCCAAGACAGGGTGAGCAAGTACTCAATAGTTCCTGCCTCACAAATCGTCTGTCAGATATATTGGGCCAGAAGGCTGAAGATGATGCTCCAATGCTATAGAAAGTGAGCATATACAGGGGAAGGAAGTCCCCCTCAGGAACAGTCATAGGGGAGGGGAATAAGGGGAAAGGGGGAGGGAGGGAAGAATGGGAGGATACAAGGGATGAGATAACCATTGAGATGTAACAAAAATAAATTAATAAAAAAAAAGAAATGGGGTACAGAACTAAACAGAATTCTCAACAGAGGAATCTGTAATAGCTGAGAATTGGGTCTTCAAAAACCTTAGAGGCCTACAGAATATGGCATTTGAAGATGTTTTTATTATTCTAAAGATTCTCTGACAACAAGACAAGTTAGCTTCTGGCAACACCCAGCCTACCTCAAAGAAGATGATGAGCATCAAAGAACCTCCTTATGGAGTTGGCTTCACATGTGGCAAACAAGCCACTGGGGAAAATGTCCTTGTTTCTGCCACAGAGAGAATTCTGCTTTAAAAGAGGCAAGCTTGGATGCAGGCAGAGTCGATGGCCAAACTCTGCAAAACAGGATAAGCAAGTCCCCAATAGTTCCTGCCTCGCAAATATGTCTGTCAGATATGTTGTACCAGAAGGCTGAAGATGATGCTCCAATGTTATAGAGAGTGTTGGGTGACTGTTCAGGCAGCAAACAGTCTCAGTCATTTTTTCATTTTGGATGCTGCTAACCCGTACTCCAGGTTCACTCAGGTATTTAAGTATTATCCCTTTTCAAGTCTCTGATGGGTTTGAAGACCAGATAGTTTAGTCTTTCAGTTCATCTTAGTAGGTTAGTTGTTAATACATTTTTAGATCAAGATAGATGTTTAGAGATGAGGTATGATAGATATTAATCTCCATTCAGAAATTTAGACCCAACAAGATAGGAAAGATGTTTACTTCAAGTTGGCCAAATACAAATACCTAAATGACTATGAATGTAACATTTATATAATTCCTGATTGTCTCATGGTTCTTCTTGCTATACGTAGTTTATTTTATTCATGTGTAATAATATAAATGTATTTGCTAAAAAAAAGAAATATAATAAAAATATTTTCAAAAAAAGAGAAATACCCAACATCCTTAGTCATCAGAGAAATGCAAATCAAAACCACTCTGAGATTCCATCTTAACACCTATCAGAATGGTTAGGATAAAAAAAAAAAAAACTCAGCATATACAGGGGGAAGAGGTCCCCCTCAGTCACAGTCATAGAGGAAGGGAGTAAGGGGAAAACAGGAGGGAGGGAGGAATGGAAGGATACAAGGGATGGGATAACAATTGAGATGTAATATGAATAAATTAATAAAATATATTTTAAAAAACTCAAGTGACATCACATGCTGAGGAGGATGTGGAGAAAAACGGCAAACACTCCTACATTGCTGGTGGGAGTACAAACTTGTGCAACCACTTTGGAAATCAATATGGTGCTTTCTCAAAAAATTGGGAATCGTTCTACCTCAAGACCCACATATTCTACTCCTGAGCATATGCCCAAAATATGCTCCACCATACCAGAAGGACACTTGCTCTACTATGTTCATAGCAACTTTATTCATAATTGCCAGAAACTGGAAAAGACCTAGCTGTCCCTCAACTGAAGAATGGATAAAGAAAATGTGGCAAATTTTCCCAAAGGAATATTACTCCATTATTTAAAAAAAAAAAAGGACTTCGTGAAATTTGTAGGCAAATGGATAAAACTAGAAAAGATAATCCTAAATTAGTTAACACAGATCCAGAAAGACACACATGGTATGCATTCACTTGTAAGTCAGTATTAGCCATAAAGTACAGGATAACCATTCCACAATCCACATAGCCAAAGAATCTAAGTAACATAGAGGGTCCAACACAAGTGCTTGAATATCTCTCAGAAGGGGAAACAAAAAGACATCAGAAGTGGATGAAGAGAGAGACCTGAGTGGGAGAGGGGATGTGAAGGGGAACGAGGGTGCAGGATCAGGTGAGGGCAGAGAAAAGGTGGGAGGTGAGAGAGCTGGAAGAGAGAAGGGAAACCAATGTGGAGGCATTTCTGGGACAAGCTGAAGACCAGTAACATTGTAGGCTACTGGGTGGATATGGGGGTGACTCTAGCTGAAACTCATAGCAACTGGGGACATGAAGACTGTAGTGGCTATCTCCTATAGTCAGGCAGGACTTCCAGTGGAGGGAATGGGACATCAACCCACCCACAAAACCTTCAACCCCCAATTTACGCTGCCTACAAGAAGTGCAGGGATAAAGAAGGAGCAGAGATTGAAGGAATATCCAATGAATGCCTAGCCTGAGACTCATCCTATAGGAAAGAGCCAAGTCCTGACACTATCAAGGATACTCTGTTATGCTTGCAGACAGGAGAAAAACAAAACTGTCCTTTGAGAGGCTCTACCCAGCAGTGGATCAAATCAGATGCTGAGACTCACAGCCAAACATCAGGAAGAGCTTAGGAAGTCCTGTGGAAGAGGTGGGGGAAAGAAAGAATGACCCAGATGGGACAAAGAATCCACAAGAAGACCAACAGATTAAACTATCTGATGACCATGGGGGCTACCACTGACTAAACCATCAACCAAAGATCATGCATGGACTGGACCTAGGTCTCCTACACATATGTAGCTGATATGCAGCTTGGTCTTCATGATGGTCCCCTAGCAATTAGAGCAGGGATGTCTCTGACATGGACTCTGTTGCCTGCTTTTGGATCGCTTTCCCCTAGCTGGGGCTGCCCAGTTTGGTCTCAGCGGAAGAGGATGCTTTTAGTCCTGCTGAGTCCGGTTGGTGGGGAAGGGCTCCCTTTTCTGAGGAGAAGGGGAGGAGAGGAAAGAAGGAAGAGACTGGAAGGGTGGGACTTGGAGGAGAGGAGGGAGGGGTTGTGATAGGGATGTAACATGATTTCTTAGCTCTCTACACTGGACCCATTAATGTGCCTGTTAGAGGGTCTTCTATTTGACTCGGAATAGTAAGTTGTTCTCTAAATGTTACTCTGAAAATTTATGAGCCATCATAAATATACATGACAGTATTTCCAAAGTCATGACAATTAAATCAATATAGCATAAACGATGACATGGATTTATAATGGCATGTTGTCTTCCAGGATTGGAAGAACTAGACTCATTTTTAAAAGGTCATTTAGTGGGTTTTCTATGATCCTTTCTCTCATTGTTAACTTTCTCTCTTGAAATTACTAAGCTTTATTGGTACACATTTTATGGAAAATAAGAACTACATCAGAAGAGTTTAAATGTACTTTCAAAAAATCATTCACATACCCACTCAGCTTGTTACATTCATACACAGACAAATTGGTAGGTGATAGTTCCTACTATAATGAACAGCTCCTGCTATGAACATACTTCCTGCTGTAAAGAAGTTTTAAGAACAACCTCATTATTGGGGCAAACTCCTGTAAAACCAACATGTGGACAGGAGAGTCAACAGTTCAAAGCCAGCTTTGGCTACATTGCAAGCCTGAGATCATCCAGGGCTATCTGTGGTCCTATCTCAACAACAACAACAACAACAACAACAACAACAACAACAAAGAAATTATAAGAGTAACTATAGCATATCACCAAGAGAAGCATATTCTATAAATTGTTCAAGGTTTCTCCAACATATTTGGAGAGGGATATATCCCTGAGTAATCCATATGTACTGAATTCTAGCAAAATAACTGTTATGCTCATGTGCTTTACTAAATTCAGGCTGATCGGGCAGACACAAACTTGGAAGGCTAAAGATTTTTACTTGGTCACAATGCTGAGTCCTTACATGGTTATGGTAGAATTCACAGGGACAATATCAGACTTGGTTTATCCTCATATAAAGTCAGTAGCTTGTCTCAGCAAGGGTAGTTTGGAAGCCCATCACTTGAAAGGCAGCAGAACACTTAGGGGAGTACATTTAAACTCATACAGATCTTGTTTTCCATAAAATGTATAGTACTGTAACCTTATGGAACATCACACAAAGTTTTAATCTAGACAATGTTGTGGTCTTTATTTATTTATTTATTTATTTATTTATTTATTTTTACTTTAAAAATGCCTACTGGGGGGTTAGGAATACAGATCATTTGGCAGGGTGCTTTTCTTAATGTGCTGATTAATTTTTATTTTCAACTTGACACACTATAGAATCATCCAAGAAGAGGATCCTCTACAAAGGAATTGTACAAATAAGATTGACCTGTGATCATGTCTATGAGAGATTGCTTTGGTTGATGATTGATGTGGGAGGGCCCAGGTCACTTTGGGTGGCACCATCCTTATGTAAATGGGCTAGCTGACCATAAACCAGGAAGAGAGGCAGCAAGCAGCATTGTTCCATGGTTCTTGTCCCCAGTTTCCTGCCTTAACTTCCATCAATGATGGACTGTGACCTGTAAGTAAGAGCTAAAATAATCTTTCTTCTCTAAGTTGCTTTTGGTCACAGTTTTTATCATAACAACAGAAAAATAACTCATCAGGCACAAAATCCTCAGGGCAATATTCACCACCACATAACTAAGAAGGGTGGCACATGGGGCTACAATTTCATAATATGCAGATCTTCTGAATGCCTCGACATATCATATCCTGTGGAAATGGATGCTTTAAATAAACTGTGTATCTAAGCACATCTAGAAAAAACAACATGAATATACTATAAATGAATTCTCAGCCTCTGATGCTTAATCTTGAATATTTATTACTGAAGTTGTAATCTATTTAGATTTTTGGAAAATACTTCTTAATGCTTTGGTCTTATTTCAATTTTTAGATGCAAGCCACCTTTCATACATTCGGGTTGTCTTCAAGAGCAGAAAGTACTCCTAACCATGGACCCACCTGAAAAATGTTAAAAACATTCGCTATTACTGCATCCTAAGGAAAAAGATGTTGCGGAGCAAAGCAAAGAACTTACTCTTGGAATACCCTGAATTTGGGCAGATGAACAAGCATTACTTCATTTTGAAGGTCTAGAAAATATAAAATGGAAAGAAAATGGGAATTGTTTTGTCATTCTCAGTGATTAATTCTACTTCTTCACATTGCAGCTTAAGGGCTTGCCAGATCACAGTGGCAGATTAAAATCTGGTGACGCATAGAAAAATGATAAAGCCAGGAGAAGGTACCCAAGGGTACCCGACTTGATGGCAGTTAAGCAGGTAAGCAGTCCTTTGGATTTTCTGACAGAGGGACACTTTTTTGATGCATAGTAAGCATGTCCTTGTAAAAACACTGATAAAATTATCTAAAAATATATGCCATAGATGATTGTTTAAATAGCAATTATTGGCAGGGCACAGTGGCATATGTCTTTAATCTCAGTACTCATGAGGCAGGGACAGACAGATAACTCTTGAGTTTGAGGCCAGGCTGATCTATATAGTGTGTTCCAGACCAGCCTGGGATGAATAGTGAATCTGTCCCTACAAGTAAAAAGGGTTTTAAATATTAAATTACAATGATCACTTATACCCTAAATAATGACTTAGTCTTATCATAGTGACATATACTCTTCACTTCAAAAGTGTAAAGCCCACAAAGTTGTGTATAGGCATGAATGATACATTGAGAGTAAGGAAGGTTAATCATATGTAGCTAAATCTCCTCTATAATGTTCCTGCCATAGGATTAATCAGTCATTAATTGAGGTATTCCAATCATAAGTAGTGCACTAACTAATGAACCAGCCCATCACAATACTGAATAGTATAATCATTAGAAGTTATTGCCTAGTGTTGGGCCATTCATCTGAGTATAGCCCTTCCCATCCATTGGTCTTTGTTCTGGTCTCTAGAGATGTATAGAACCAGGCTGTTCATTACTAAACATGTTAGCTCTTAAAATCTTTGTAAGTTACCTTAACTGTACACAGTCTCCTCTCTTACTCATGAGAATTATTTCCAGTTATTTTCATTATTTCCTGTATGATTGAGTGACTTCAACATCTAGCTCATTTTCTAAATAGGATCTGGTTCGTGTGGGTACCTTGCATTGCAGGTATTGGAATGCTGCCTCCTGTACTTTAGGTTCTAGATGCCAATAAAGTGATTTGAGGTCACATTAGTCCTTTGGAAAAGCAATATCAGTCTGTTGAACACTATGTTTTCTCATCAACTGAAACCCTGAAGACTTTTGCACACCTAATGTTATTAAATAAATACATCTTTGTGTGATTTATTGAGGTTTAAAGGCCACCATTCTTTATTTTATTTGATCTTCCTGTATTTGATCTTCCATTTCAACCTGAGAGGCCAAGAATCTGTAAGCTGATGCCCCGTTCGCTGGTATTTATGAATCTCATCACAATCCATCAGTGTTTTTTTTTTCTATGTCACTGTTAGCATGGCTGAACACAACAGAGGACATGACAGTTCAGGGAGCACTGGCACCAGCAGCCTGTCCTTGAGGATGTCAGTCCAACCATGAGCATCGGTCTCTGTAGGCATAAGAGGGCACATTTATTTACTATTTCCTTGATAACAAAAGTCTTTGATTACTAAAAAGAAATGATCTATGGGGATACTGGATGTTCTTTTCTTTTATGACACTAGAGATCAAACTCAGGGTCTTGTACATGCTAGAAATGGTACTATTCCCCTGACCCTTAATCTATTTTTTTAAACTCACTTACTTGTTAATTCTCCAAGGAGATAGAATTTTTGAAAACAGTTGCTTGTTTATTCTTGTCTGAAGAAAGTAAATGACTCTTTATTGATAAGGTGGGCACTCTTTTAACTTTAAATATTTATTGCCTACCTGCTTACTAGGTAGCATGCAAAAGGCTGAGGATAAGCAGGCAAGCACACCCCAGTGAGGTGCATAGTCCAGAAGAGTATTCTTTAAATACCAGGAGTATGTTAATTGGCTAATATTCTTTCTCAAAGTGTAGTCTAAGTAAACAATCCATTCCCTCTTGAAACATGGATTGCTGTTTAGGAGAGGATCTAAAACCTATTTATCTTCAAGAAGCCACACAGGAAGAATTATATGGTTCAATTTACTTCAATGAATATCTGGGAGTTGTCTGTTACATAGCTTTAATGAACTTTATGGACTCTGTCCTTTTTAATAAAGTGTCCAACTATACAGATAGATAGATAAAGCTATATATGAGTTCCTAAACTCAGTACAGAAATGTAGGATGAATAAAATCTAATTTCAGAGTATATTACTTCAAAAGGAGCCCACTCTGAGGTGGAGGAAACTTGATTCCCTGCTCTAGGGCCAATTTTCCTCATTTAATATATAAGACTTTTAAATGGCCTTCAACAGGCATGGTACTGACCCTTAGCAGACATGAGGAAATGTATAGGGTGTGTGTTTCATTGGTCATTAGAACTGAGGGGTGCTCATCCAGTTAATGAGAACCAAGAATGCTTCACATCTTGTAATACACAGTAAAATAAGCCTCCTAGAGAAAATAATGATCCCATCAAAAATGCCAGCAGTAACAACCTCTTTAATTATTCCAGTAAACTATCTCACTAAGGTACCCTACACCTCACTGGTGTGATATAAGAACTTAAGATTTTTAATAGGAAACTATCAAGTCAACATTGAACTACTATTTGAGCAAGAGAAATCGTTTCTTCTGAAGCCAACAGCATTATGATCACCTGTGTGGTGCATATTAAAATACAGCGCACCTGAAACTACGTATTGAAAGAGAATCTCTACGAGTAAATCCAAATCATGAATTCTAACAACCACTGATGTTTACTCAAGAACCTGGGAAAAGACTGGTACACAGAAACAGAATGTGAAGGAGTGTGAACGCACCTTCATTGTACTTCTGCTGACTGTTTTTATGCCAGCTCAACACAAGATACAGTCATTTAAGAGGAAGGAGATTAAGAAAATCCTTCTATAATATCTAGCTATAGGTAAGCCTGTAAGGCATTTTCTTAATTAGTGATTGATGAGGAAGGACACAGCCCAATATGGGTAGTGGCAGCCTCCGGGTTTCTGCGCTGTTTGAATTCTTGCCCTGACTGCATTTATTGGTGAACTATGATGTAGAAGTGTACATGACATAAAATTTTTCTTCTCCAAGTTGCTTTTGGTCCAGATGCTTCATTACAGCAATAGCAAACTTAACTAAGATTGTACTGCTCAGATTAGCATAAAGACAACTTCTCCAAAAAGCATCCCCTTTAAAATACTGTCTCACTTTCTTACATTTAGATTTACTTTTAGTCTGACACCAAAATAGGGTTACAAGGAGAAAACAAAATAAAACAAAACAAAATTTTTAAAATGGGAATGAAACTATAGTGAACCCACTGCGTCAGAGGCCACTGGGTCTGGATTCTCCAAGTGAGGAAACTGGGCAGCCGTATGGGCAATCCAGAAAGCCTGGTAAAAGTGTAGTCAAATCAAGGCTTGCAAGCAAATTGTTCCCATCTGGGAAAATGTTATAAACAATATACTATGAAGAAGAGAATAACTTTTGCTTTAAAATTCATCTAGGGAAATAAATTGGACCAATGAGAAGGAATGAGGGATAGGGGTAGGGAAAGTATAAGAGGGGATTGTGCTTAATGCACAACATGCATTTACAGAATACAGTACCATAAAATGATTTCGTCTGTGATTTCAAAAATCAGCACACTGCAATAAGACAATTTTTCACCATTACTTGCATTAAATGACCCAAAAGGTCATGATTATTATCCCCATTTTCACAAATGAGAAAATTAGATTCAGAGTTATAAAGCTAACAAGTAGAATCCTTTCGAAGTCAATATGTTTTTAATGTTGTTGTTCTACAATATCTAAAATGTAGAAATTGTATTCAGAAAAATTCAGGTTTTTAAGGAAGTTATACTAATAAGATATTCTCCCAATTAGATTCATCAGAAAGAAAAAATGGCAGGCAAAATGTGTCTGCACAACCGACACAATCAAGTGCAGCCAGAAATTAAATCAAAAGATTAAATATAACAGACATCAGGAAATTGCAGTACATCTATCAACGGGGTTGTGATAGCTGAAATCAAAAATTAAAAAGTATGAAGAGGCAACACTTCATAACTCCCAGACATTAAACTAATCTAAAGATGAGCAGAGGCTAGTATAATCTGTCTGAAAGTAAAGGGCATGGACTGACAGAGGCAAATTATGATTTATTTCTTCCCTATTCCTTTTTTTTTTTAAACATGTGTATTCATGGGTTGCTTGCATGTATATCTGTGCAATACATAGCTGCCTGTTGCTCATAGAGGCCAAAAGAAGGCATCGTGTCCCCTGGAATTGGAGTTAAACATGGCTGTGAGCCACCATGTGGGTACTATGAACAAAGCCAACATCCTCCTGAGAAGCCATTATTCTTTTAAGTATCATTTTTATTATAATTTATTCAAATTACACCCTGATTGGTATCCCCTCACTTATATCTTCCTGTTTCCTCCTCCCTCCCTCCCTCTTTCACCTTATTCCCCTCCCCTAGACCTCTGACAGAAGGGGGCTTCCTCCCCCACCATATGATCGCAGCCTATCAGGTCTCCCTTCTTCTGTGTGCTGCCACCAGGCATCCCCCCAAGGGGAAGGGATCAAATTGGGAGCACCAGACTTCTTGTCTGAGACAGTGCCCACTCTCCCACAACAAGATAGAATAAGCTGTCCATTGGCTAGATCTGAAAAGGGGTTCTAGGTTTACTACATGCATTGTCCATTGGTGCATCAGTTTGTGCAGGCCTCCCATGGGTTCAGATCCCCCAGCCTTGATGTTCTTCTTGTGGGGCTCCTGGACCCTTTCTATCCCCCCATTCTTCCATACCACTCTCACCTGAAGTCTAGCAGAGATTCTCAGCATCTGTCATGATCCCCCACTGAGTGGAGACTCTCAGAGGGCACCTATGTTGGGCTAAAATCCACTTATACATGAGTATATACCATGGATGTCTTTCTGAGACTGGATTATCTCACTCAGAATGATCATTTCTAGTTCTATCCATTTGCCTGCAGATTTCAAGATTTCCTTGTTTTTAATAGCTGAGTAGAATTCCATAGTGTAAATGTACCACGGCTTCTTTATCCATTCTTAAGTTTGGGGACATTTATGTTGTTTCCAGATTCTGGCTATTACAAATAAGGCTGCTATGAACATAGTTGAGCAAATGTCCTTGTATGGCAGAGCATTTTTTCAGGTATATGTGTAGAAGTGGTATAGCTGGGTCTTGAGGTATAACTATTTCCAATTTCCTGAGAAAGCACCAGGTTGATTGCCAAAGTACTCCTTTTCTCCACATCTTTGCCAATATGTGCTGTCAGTTGAGTTTTTAAAATTAGTTTATTCTTGTTACATCTCAATGGTTATCCCATCCCTTGTATCCTCCCATTCTTCCCTCCCTCCCATTTTCCCCTTATTCCCCTCCCCTATGACTGTTCCTGAGGAGGATTACCTCCCCTTGCATATGCTCATAGGGTATCAAGTCTCTTCTCGGTAACCTGCTGTCCTTCCTCTGAGTGCCACCAGGTCCCCCCCTCCAGGGGACATGGTAAAATGTGAGGCACCAGAGTACGTGAGAAAGCCATATCCCACTCTCCACTCAACTGTGGAGAATGTTCTGACCAGTGGCTAGATCTCTTAGCCATTCTGACTGGTATAAGGTGGAATCTCAGAGTTGTTTTGATTTGCATTTTGTTAATGACTAAGGACTTTGAGCATTTCTTTCAGTGTTTCTCAGCCATTCGATATTCCTCTGTTGAGAATTCTCTGTTTAATCCTAAAACCCATTTTTAATTGGATAATTTGTTTTAGTGCTGTTTAATTCTTGAGTTCTTTATCTATTTTGGATATTAACCCTTTGATCAATGTAGGGTTAGTGAAGATTTTCTCCCACTCTGTAAGCTGTTGTTTTCTTCTGTTGACGGTGTCCTTTGCTTTACAGAAGCTTTTCAGTTTCATGAGGCCTTAATTATTAATTGTGGATCTTAGAGGCTGAGCTGTCTGTGCCAATAAGTTCAGGCTCTTTCCCAATTTTTCTTCTGATAGATTTAGTGTGTCTGGTTTCATGTTCAGGTCTTTAATCCACCTGGACTTTAGATTTGTGCATGGTGATAAATATGGATCTACTTGCATTTTTCTACATGTAGCCATCCAGTTAGACCAGCACCATTTGTTGAAGATGCTATCTTTTTTCCATTGTGTGGATTTGGTTTCTCTGCCAAAAAGCAAGTATTCATAGGTGTATGGATTTATTTCTGGGTCTTTGATTTGATTCCAAGGATTGGCTAGCCTATTTCTATGCCAGTACCATGCCATTTTAATTACTGTTGCTATATATTATATCTTGAGATCAGGCATGTAGATTCCTCCAAAGACCTTTTATTGTTCTAGCTATTCTGAGTTTTTTGTTTTTCCATATGAAGTTGAGAATTGATCTTTCAAAGTCTTTAAAATATTGTGTAAGTATTTTGGTAGGGATCAAATTGAATCTGTAGATTGCTTTTGGTAAGACAGCTATTTTTACCATGTTGATTCTCCCTATCCGTGGACATGGGAGATCTTTCCATCTTCTGATATCTTCTTCAACTTCCTTCTTCAGAGACTTGAAGTTTTTTTATACAAGTTTTTCACTTGCTTGTTTAGAGTTACACCAAGATACTTTATATTGTTTGTGGTTATTGTGAAGGGTATAGTTTCTATAATTTATTTCTCAGCATGTTTGTCATTTGTATACAGAAAGGCTACTGATTATTTTGAGTTGACTTTACATCAACCCACTTTGCAGAAGGTATAGGAGTTCTCTGGTGGTATTTTGGTGGCCACTTATGTCCACGAACATATTATCAGCAAATAGTGATACTTTAACTTCCTTCTTTCTGATGTGGATCCTCTCACTCTCCTTCTGTTGTCTCGTTGCTCTATCTAGGACTTAAAGTACTATATTGAAGAGATATGGAGAGAGTGGGCAGCCTTGTGTAGTCCTTGATTTTTCATGGAAATTCATTGAGTTTTTCTCCATTGAATTTGATGTTGGCTATTGACTTTATTATGCTTAGGTATGTGCTTTGTGTATCTGATCTCTTCAAGACTTTAAGCACGAATGGGTGTTGGATTTTGTCAAATGCTTTTTCAGCAACTAAAGAAATGATCTTGTGGGTTTTTCTTTCAGTTTGTTTATACGGTGGATTACATTGATGGATTTCCATATATTGAACCATCCCTACATGCCTGGGATGAAGCCTACTTAGTCATGGTGATTGACATCTTTGATGTGTTCTTCGATTCAGTTAGCAAGTATTTTATTGAGTATTTTTGCATCAATGTTCATAAGAGAAATTGATCTGAAGTTCTCTTTCTTTGTTGGGTCTGGGCGACGTTTAGGTATCCAGGTGACTGTGGTCACATAGAATGAGTTTGCGAATGTTCATTCCATTTCTATTTCTTGGAATAGTTTGAAGAGTATCACTATTAAATCTTCTTTGAAGGTCTAATAGAATTCTGTGCTGAAACCATCTGGCACTGGGCTATTTTTGGTTGGGAGAATTTTGATGACTGCTTCTATTTCTGTAGGAGAAATAGGACTATTTAATTTGTTTACCTGATCTTGATTCAACTTTGGCAAGTGGACTCTATCAAGAAATTTGTCCATTTCATTTAGTTTTCAAATTTTGTAGCATACGGGCTTTTGTAGTAAAATATAATGATTCTTTGAATTTCTTCAGTGTCTGTTGTTGTGTCTCCCTTTTCATTTCTGATTTTGATTATTTGTATAGTGTCTTTCTGCCTTTTAGTTAGCTTGGCTAAGGGCTTGTCTATATTCTTGATTTTCTCAAAGGATCAGCTCTTGGATTTGTTGATTCTTTGACCTGTTCTCTTTGTTTCTAATTTATTGATTTCAACCCTGAATTTGATAATTTCCAGCCATCTACTGCTCTTGAGTCTTTCTGATTCTTTTTTTCTAGGGCTTCCAGATGTATAATCAAGTTGCCTGTATGAGATGTTTTCAATTTCTTTATAAAGATGCCAAGTGCTATGAACTTTCCAGTTTTTTTGTATTCATATAAACTTATTATTTATTAGGGATGAAATCAAAATTTCATTTTAATGATGTTACTATATAAATAATCAAATATTGGCTAAATAGATATACTGTGAGTTACAGAACATCTTCAAGGAATTTGTCATTATATTTCTTTTTTACATATACATTTATATTATTACATGTAAATAATATGAACTACATACAGCAAGAAGAAGCACAAAACAATCAGGAATTACATAAATGTTGCATTCATAACTATCAACTTAAAACATTTATCTATACTAAATCCTCTTAACCCTTAAACAATTAAGCTTAATTTTAAGACTAAACTTATCTGGTCTTCAACCCTGTCAGAGACTTGAGAAGGAATAAAACTTAATTACCTGAGTAGACAGGAAGTGCAGGTTAGCAGCTTCCAAAATAAAAAAAAAAAAAATGACAGAGACAGTTAGCTGCCTCACAAATATGTCACCCAAGACTGTCTACAATGTTGGAGAATCATTTTCAGCCTTATGGCCTAATTTGTTTGACAGATATATTTGTGAGGCTAGAACTATTGAGGACTTGCTTATCCTGTCTTGGCAGAGTTTGGCTGTCAATTCTGCCTGCATCCAAGCTCGCCCATTTTTAGGTAGAATTCTTTTTTTTTTTTTTTAACTATTTTATTAATTTATTCATATTTCATCTAAATTATTAGCCCATTCCTTGTATTCTCCCATTCCTCCCTCCCTCCTGCTTTCCCCCTATTTCCCTCCCCTATGTCTGTGACTGAGGGGGACCTCCTCCCCCTGTATATGCTCGTAGGGTATCAAGTCTCTTCTTGGTAGGCTGCTATCCTTCTTCTGAGTGCCACCAGGCCTCCCCATCAAGGGGACATGGTCAAAAATGGGGCACCAGCATTCACATGAAAGTCAGTCCCCACTCTTCATTCAATGGTGGAGAATGTCCTGTCCATCGGCTAGATCTGGGTAGGTGTTCAAAGTGTACTGCCTATATTGTCTTTGTCTGGTGCCATAGTTTGAGCAGGACCCCTGGACCTAGATCCATGTGTCATAATGCTCTTCTTGTAGGTTTCTAGGACCCTCTGGATCCTTCTATTTCCCCATTCTCCCATGCTTCTCTCACCTAAAGTCCCAATAGGATGTCCTCCCCTCTGACCCACTTTCCTGGTAAGTGTAGACTTTCATGGGACATGCCTCTTGGGCTAGTGTCTCCATATAAGTGAGTATATACCATTTGACTCTTTTTGATTCTGGGTGAATTCACTCATTTAGGTGGAATATTGTCTGTAGCAGAAATGAGGACATTTTTCACAGTGGCTGTTTTGCCACATTTGAATCCATCTCCATAAAGAAGTTCTTTGATGCTTACCACCTTCTTTGAGGTAGGCTAGGTGTTGCCAGGAATTAACACGTCTTGTTGTCAAAGAATCTTTAAAATAATAATAAAAATATCTTTAAATGCCATATTCTGTAGACCTCTGTGGCTTTTGAACACCTTATCTAACTATTTTACCTTATATAACTATAGAATCATATCTATTTATTAAACCTAGGATGGACATTCTTATGATAAAAATAGACTAGTAATTGACATGACCATGATTTGATAAACTAACAATTAGCTTGTATTATTAATTATCCTAAACATCCTACAATAGTACTTTCAATGTATTGGAAGTAAACCTTGTGCTATAATTGAACTGTATGGGAACAATATCTCATATTAGAGTATATATATATATATATATATATATATATATATATATATATATATATACTGTGTGTGTATGAAAAATAATCTGAAATTTGAATTCTATACCAATGTATGAAAATGAAACTTATTTTGCATCAACATACAAAATTCTATACCAATGAGTTAAAAATAATCTTATTTATGAGTAATAATTAAAGCATTAAGGTGAGGAACAGATTCAACAATCTATTTTTTGTCTTATCATCCCTATATACTTCTACACCCCCCTTTTTTCAAACAGTATCTCCAAACCTAATAAAGAAAGATAAAGGAAAAGAGAGACATCCCTGAGTCCAACTTCATTTTCTCTCTGAATAAGACCAATAACAACTAATAACCAACTCCAAGTGCAAATAAGCACCTGTAGCCCAAGAGAGCAAAGAAAAACCTACCCAGCCCCCCTTATGGGAAATGGAGCATCATTCTCTTAGGGCTTCTTCCAGTTGATTTTAGACAAATAATACTTTTGTAGAGGCCCAAATAAAATTAGGAAAAATGTTTAAATAAGCTAGGAATAGCATCTGTGGTCTACTTTGTAAATGTTGAGAAATTCCAGGCTTAATAGGAGTTCTATGTGAGACAGTCTGAAACATTGGACCAAATGGGATTGGAAACTTACTTCAATGCTGTCCTGGGAGCTGTCCTGTTCTGATGAGTAACAGCAACTGAAATGCTTGAGACTGGAACATGAATGTTTCAGGATATCAGTGCCCAGAATGCTGAGAAGAATGAATCCTGTCAGATCTGATCCAGCATCAGTGTCCAGTTGTTTTGTTCTGAAAAATAACTTCTCAAAAGCATTATACAGTCCTAAAATTATAAACATATGAAGTATGTGGGATGCACAGAACAATTAAGCCTGGCTCTCTGCTATTTGTATGAGCATAAAAAGACACCTACAAATCTTCATTCATGCCATATGAAGAATGGCATCTAATAATAAGTCACAGGAAATCTGTGACCAACAAGAAGTCTTGTCTATGCATAGACATTCATGTCTCAACCAGTCTCAGAGCTATTCCCATGCAGTGGGATGAGGAATATAAGATGCCTGCCTGTTCTGCAGTTTGAATTCTTTACATCCTGATTGTAGCCCCTCCCTCTTTACCTCTTCATCCCACTCTCCCTTTCTTATCCCCTCTCCCTCCCTCCCCTATTCCTCAGAAAGGGTAGACCTCCACCCCTAAGATAGGGCCTCAGCATATTAAGTCTCATGTGAACTACCTGTGTCCTCTCCCTCTGTGGCCTTGCAGGGCCACCCTGCCAGGGAGTAAGTGATCAACATTGGGAGGCCAGAATCTATGTTAGAAGTAGTCCCTACTCCCTATAATGTGGGATCCACAAGGAGACTGTGCTTTCTGTCTTCTACGTTTGAGCAGAGGGTACAGGTCCACATCTCCATGATCCTTGGTTGGCACATCAGTCTCTGTATGGTACTTGGTTATCCTGTATTAAGTGGCTAATATCTGCTTATGAGTGAGTATATACCATGCACGTCTTTCTGGGTCTGGGTTACCTCACTCAGTATGATCATTTCTAGTTCCATCCATTTCCCTGCAAATTTTAAGATTTCTTTGTTTTTGATAGCTGAATAGTATTCCATTGTGTAAATGTAGCACAGTTTCTTTATTCATATTTTCTGTTGAGGGGCATCTAGGTTGTTTCCAGATTCTAGCTATTACAAATAAGGATGCTATGACATAGTTGAGCAAATGTCCTTGTTGTATGGTGGACCATCTTTAGGCTATATGAACAAGTGTGGTATGGCTGGGTCTTGAGGTAGAATTATTCCCAATGTGCTGAGATAGTGCCAGACTGATTTCCAAAGTGGTTGTACAAGTTTTCCCTCCCACCAACAATGGAGGGGTGTTACTTTTTCTCCATATCCTTGCCAACATGTGCTGTCACTTGAATTTTTATCTTTGCCATTCTGATAGGTATAAGATGGAATCTCAGAGTCTTTTTGACTTGCATTTTCCTGATTACTAGGAATGTTGAGTGTTTCTTTAAGTGTTTCTCAGCCATTAAATACTCCTCTGTTGAGAATTCTCTATTTAGCTCTGTGCCCCCTTCTTTAATTGGGATATTTGGCTTAGTAGTGTTTAAGTTCTTGAGTTCTTTATATATTTTAGATATTAGCCCTTTGATAGACGTAGGCTTGGTGAAGATCTTTTCCCAGTCTGTAGGCTGCTGTTTTGTTCTTTTGACTGATTCCTTTGCCTTAAAGAAGCTTCTCAGTTTCATGAGGTCCCATTTATTAATTGTTGATCTGAGGGCCTGAGCTATTGGCGTCCTGCTCAAAAAGTTCTCTCCTGTGCCAATGAGCTCAAGGCTCTTCCCTGCTTTTACTTCTACTAGATTTAGAATGTTCAGTTTTATGGTGAGGTCTTTAATCCACTTTGACTTTATTTTGTGTACAGTGATAAATATGGATCTATTTTCATTTTTCTACATGTAGCTATCCAATTAGACCTGCACCATTTGTACAAGATGCTATCTTTTTTCCATCGTATGGATTTGGCTTCTTTGTCAAAAATCAAATGCCCATACATGAGTTGGTGTATTTCTGGGTCTTCTACTCAATTCCATTGATCAACCAGCCTATTTCCAAGCTAGTACCATTTTTACCCTGGCCATTAGTCATCTTGCTATTTCTTGCATTGGGTCATAGTTCCTGGTGTCCTTCACTGGTCATTGAGAACAGCTCATAGGTGGGTGGCTATCGGTTGAGACCCCCTCACCTATTGTGATCAAGGCACCCTTCTGTGGATTAGACAGGTGACCTCGGTTCAGATCCAGAGACTTTTCCATGGATTGGCCAGGTAGCTTCCTGTCAGATCCACTTTGCTCTATACTGTGAGGTCTCCTCTCGGCTCTAAGACTCAGACACTGTTGCTTTGTGGCCTACAGTTCTTTCTGAAACACAGGGCATGGGTGCTGCTTGCCACCTAGCTTTTGGCTAGCTAGGCTGTGAAGCCTGCGACTGTGCCTATTTGGACCCAGGAACTCACCCTGGATTGCCTGGTGACCAGAGGTGAGATTCTCCCATGCAGCCTCAGACCCTGGTGGGCTGCACATACAGTTCAGTCTGAGTCAGAGTGCCAGTGCAGCAAGCTGGCCGGTGTGTGAAGCCAATATTCTTAACTGCTGAACCATCATCTCTCCAGTCCCAGTCCACTATTTCTAATAGAATGTATCATGTTCCAGCCAGGTAGCATCTGAAAGAGAGAAATCCTGAAACTAAGAGAAAAATCCATTCTTTTGGCAAAACCATGTATACTTTCAACAAACATACTGCCATTATCAACTCATATTTAAACATTTGTCAAGATGCTATTTTATGTGTGACCTACAGATGGCTACGGAGCTGAAAAAGTCTCTATGATTATTGGTGTGACTCAGATTCAAGTGTATCTTTTGAACACTCTCTGAATTTACAATGATATAGTATCTGTCTTTGCTACTAGGACAGGCACAACTGTATTGGTTTGAATCACCCCAGACTTAGCAGCTCAGAGATCTATAGATGTATCTGTCAGATTAGCAATATATCTCTTTTTGAGGGGAAGGAGACAAGTTGAAAGTCACATAAATCAAGATTACAATAATATAAGGAAATGATAGAACTGAGTAAATCAAAGATTGCAATGAAATATATGGAGAAATTATAAAGGTAAGTGAGGAAAAAAGAGGAGTAAGTATGTCTCAGAGAAGGCATCTAAATCCAACTGAGATGAACACAGTCAAGAAGGTACTAGTAAGAAAGAACTCCTCAAACTGAATTCCAAGCATTAGCAAGAGTTAGTAAAAGGAAGAAGGAGAACAATTTCAGAATATGAACCCCAACAGCAATTGCTAACTTTGACTGAAATACTATAAGTGAAAATATATCAGTTAGCATATCACATCACTTTACATTTCAGATTTAAAAAACAGCATCTTGAATGTGCACAAAACAGAGGAATGATATGTGAATTGACTCATATGCTGATTGCCCTGATTGGACAATTACACATTGTAAATATGTATTAGAGTGTCACACTGCACCCATACATATATACAATTATTATTTGGCAATTAAAAATAAAATTTATTAAATAAGAAGTTCAACAAGCCTGGAATTGCCATGCTAGTGAGGCCACAAGTAGTTATAAGATCAGAAAAGGCCAGTCTTGTACTCAACTTTGACAAGGCATCAGAGATGTGACAGTCTAGATGTGATAGTCTAGACTACTCCATTAACCTGCTGAATACTTCTGAGTCATCTGAAGTTATCAAGACAATCACCCAGCTGATATTCAGCTGAACTAATAAATGGTTCATGTATTAAACAACTAATTCAGTGATGGGGTTTACAACAATAAACAAGTAGGACATCGCCATAGTTCGCAACAGTGGTGCTGTTGGGCATGTGCCTGGCAATTAATGGAGTAATAGTACAAATTTGCTAACTAAAGGAACGATCTCTAGAGAGAAAAATAGGAGAAGGACTACTAGAGTACAGTGAAGACAAAGCACAAGTAGTGGTTAGTTACTATGTAGTACTTGAGAGTCTAAACAATTTTCGAGTGTCCTACACCCACATATGCATACAAGTAGCATATGAGGTTGGGAGGGAAAGTGAAAAGTTGTGAATAAGTGGGATAATAAAGGAGTTGACAAAGTAGGCAGTGGCTTTGGTTAAAACATTGTGTGTATGTATGAAATTATCAAACAATAAAAATTACATGTGGAAAACTACCTATTCTGTGAATCTCACTGGGGTACACAGACAAGTGTACCTCATTTATATTCCTCTAGAAGGAATCAGAAAGAAACAATATTTTTATGTTATGTTCCCTACCATTAAGTCCAGATGCTCACAGGCCCTCCTTTAATCCCAAGATCTCTAGGTTTTACAGCTCTCATGGTACGAACCCAGTCCAATTAGAATTAGCATGTTTTTCCTTCTCATCACTGTAAGACCTTTTCACTTTCTTGAAAGAGATTAACTCCCAAAAGACCAGATGGAAACTTTGAACAGTAGAATAATTACCAAAATGAACTGGCTTCCAAGTTTGACCCCAGAACCAGAGCAACCTTTAAAGTGTGAATTACATAGACTATACCTTCTAATGAAAACATATGGACTTGGATTCTAACTGTAATATGCTTTACTTCCTCTGATTTTAATTGCCTGAAGTTTAGACCTAAGGTCAATCAGTAACCTATTGTTTTCTGCTTCCTGGGAAGCAAGTAGCAGCAGAAAGGAGAGCTGGGGAAGAATTGGGTGGGGTTGGAAATCTGAATGTTGGCATTGCTCTTATGAATTTTTCTTTTCCCATTTTATTCACCTCCTCCTGGTTCTGATGTTATCAGTAATTTCCCAAGACAGAGCGAACCCAGACTTCCTCAAAGAGGTCAACTACCTACCTCAGCAAAATCAAAATAGGGAGAGCAGCTGCTCCATAGAAACGCTGCTTTTGTGTTTGCATTCAAGGGAATTCACACAAAGGACTACACACTGGAGGGCCTCTTTCATTCCTGTCGCTTTTAGTTGGGAAAGAACAAAGTCCATGGCAATTTGGGCCAGCCCATCCAAGATATGGACAAATAGGGTGGCCTTGTAAAGCAATGGAGAAATCAAGAAAGATTAATTACTTTAGATGAATTTAAAGACATGAGCTAACCAGCACTAACAAGATATGGTCATCTATGCGGAAGATACAGCCTAAAAGCACACTTACTTGAATTTCCTCAGGTTCACAGTTTCAGTTGCTCAGTGGTTGTCTGAAAATGGCACAAATGTTAAAGGACCAAACTTAGTGTTTATAATCTAACCCTGCTTATCTATATTTCCTATTTCCTCCTAAGCCACATTTCTTTCCTTTTTTAAATTTTTGAGTATTTCGTACATATATGCAATATATTATCATATTTGACCCTATTACTTTCTTATATTCGTCTCCTACTCCTGTTGACACACCTTAGTCACAACTAGTTCCCCATTCTACTTTTATATATTTTGCTCTGTTTTTGTAGGTCTTGTGCAGATTGCCACACCTGATATGTGTTCATGATTGTAATAAACATGTTTATCCTAAAGTCATGTTACATAATTTCATAGCACTTCTTCTCATCCTCTGACTCTCACAGTCCCCCCCCCACCTCTCTCTTCCACAATGTTCATTGATCCTTATATGGGAAGATATATATTTTCCATTTAGAGATGAGCATTCAACAGTCATTTATTTTCAGCACCTCAACGAGCTATGTATGACTTTCTGCATTAACTTCCACCCACTACAAATAGAAGCTCTCTTACCAAGGCTGGGAGTAATAATAGAGCATGTGTATAAACATATTTAGAAGGCAATTTGTCTGTGTCCATTTAAAAATCAATAATATATTCCTTTCTAGGGCCTGTGATCTCTCCATCATAGGCCTTTTTGAAGATATAGTTTAAATTTGTATGTGTATGAATGGCTTGCCTGCACATATGTATGAGCACCATGTATATACCTTGTACCCAAAGAGATCAGAAGAAGGTATTAAATGTTTGAGGACTAAAGTTGCATACATTTGTAAATTACCATGTGGGTACTGGGAACCAAACCCAGGTCCTCTGCAAGAGCAATGAGTACTCTTAACCACTGTGTTGTCTCTCGAGGTCCCACCCTTAAATATAATCAGAAATTAGTTGACTCCCCCTACTCAAATATTCTTGACCCTACTGAACCAGTGAACAGATCTAATTCTGTTTAGTTTTATAGGTGCAGAATGCAGATGCAGACAGCAAAAAGTGGATGTAGATTTTTTTCAAATTTTAATTTATAATTTATTCAGATTACATCCCAATTGTTATCCCCTCACTTGTATCTTCATGGTCCCACCCTCCCTCCTTCTTTCACCCTACTCTCCTCCCCTATATCTGTGACAGAGGGGACATCCTCCCAAACCATATGACCACAGCCTATCAGGTCACAGCAAGATAAGCCTGCTTCCCCTTCCTCTGTGCCCCCTTGGTCTCCCCACCAAGGGGAAGTGATCAAATCTAGGGCACCAGAGTTCATGTCAGAGGCAGTCCCTGCTCTTGGCACAACCATAGAGAATGAGCTATCCATTGGCTACATCTAAACAGGGGGTCTAGGTTTACTGCATGCATTGTCCTTGGTTGCTTCAACCATTTGTGCAGGCCCTCCTGGGTCTAGATCTACCTGTCTTTATGGTCTCCTTGTGGGGCTCCTGAACCTTCTAGATCCTCCCCCTCATTCTTCCATACCACTCTCAGCACTCTACCCAGCAACAAGTCCCAATATCTTTCAGGATCCCCCACTGGGTGGAGTCTCTTAGAGGACATCTATGTTGGGCTAATGGCCACTTATAAGTTAGTATATACCATGCCTGTCTTTCTGGGTCTAAGTTACCTCATTCAGGATGATCGTTTCTAGTTCCATCCATTTGCCTATGTTTGCTGAGTAGTATTTCATTGTGTAAATGTACCACAATTTCTTTATTCAATTTTCAGTTGAGGTTCATAGCAGCTTTATTCATAATAGCCAGAATCTGGAAACAACCAAGAATGTGGATTTTAAAGAGCTAGATTCTAGTCTTGATTGTGCTATTAAATGTGTACCCCCCTTCTCTTGAGTTATCTTCTTTTACTTGAAATTAATAGCATTGGGGGATTCAGTACTTAAGGATATGCATATCAAATACACCCATATAATCTACAAGGCTAATTCTTACTAGTATGGCTTCTTTGTGGGTTGCTTTGCCTCCAAACTTACATATGGCATAATTGCAACTGCTGACTTCAATTATCTATTAAGATTTTGCTTCCACTTTAGAATTCTTTATTCTGTATTTGAAAACATCCTTGTAAATGTATATGTTTAATTACCATTGCATTAAGGAAACTTTAAAAGGGAAACCCAGGAACCTAGAGTCGAACCAAATATGACTGGCAAAAAAAGTCAATGAAATGGTTCATAATGACATTCTGCTATACTCATATATTTGTTCCTTGTCCAGTTACCATCAGAGAAGCTTCCTCCAGCAGCAGATGGGAGCAGATGCAGAGACCCACAGCCAGACACTATGTGGAGAGAGAGTCTAATTTGGAGGTTTCCACTGGGTCCTTCCCATTGGAGATTGAGGAACTTGCAGAAGAGCGGGGGAGGAGGGACTGTAAGTGTCAGAGGAGATGGAGAATACTGAAAGAATATGGCCCACTATGTCAACTAAGCAGGGCTCACAGAGACTGAAGTGGCAAGAACAGGGTCTGCTTGGGTCTGTACGAGGTACTCTATGTATATATTATGGCTGTTAGCTTGATGTTTTGTGGGACTCCTACCAGTAGGAGCAGGAGTGTCTCTGACTCTTTTGCCAGCTCTTGGGACTCTTTTCCTCCTATTAGGTTGCCTTGTCCATCCTCGACATGAGGCCTTTCACCTTATCATATCATGTCTTGTTTTGTCCTGTTTGACTGTTGTCTCTTGGAGGCTTGCTCTTTTCTGAAGAGGAAATGGAGGGGGAATAGGTATGGGGGAGAAGGGAGATGGGGAAGCTGGGAGGAGTAAAGTGAGGGTAAACTTTAGTTGGTTAGGATGTATTATATAATAGAAGAATCTTTTTTTTCAATAAAAATATATAAATAATAAATAAGTGATGCTTATATCAGTCTATTAGAAACTATAGATAAAGGGTATTTACTCAAAACTAAGTACAAACTACAATTTCCAAGTAATGGTAACACATTAGGTATTTGCTATGTGTAAAGATTTAATATAGATCATTTCGATGCCAAGAACAGTAATAAAGCATTATGAGAGCTAGTTCTTGTCACTCTCTCTAACAGCCTAGCTGCTTTCTAGGTCCTAGTCCAAGCACTTTATACATATCAGTTTCTTAAATATTTGTCCTTAAATCACAAGGAAGAAACTATTATTGACCTCATGCTGCAGATGAGAAAACCAAGGCATAAGACTGTTAATTTCACCAAAGACATAGAAATTACTGAATAGCAAAGCTAGAAATGCAATGAATAGAGTCTGATCTATACAACTTTGCAATGAAGATTATGTTCTATAATACTACTTCCTGATGGGGTCTATTTATGTTATATTTTGAATATAAAATGTCCTTCAAAAGTTCATGTGATTGCTTTCTAGGTAGTATTATTTTGGGAGATTGTAGAAAGTTTTGGATATGGAACCTAGGTGACAGATTAAGGCAAATCAAGTGGAACTTTTGGCTTAGGGCTGGTCTGTATGATCCTGAGCTTTTGCTTCTTCAACTCCTAGAATATAAACAAGATGCTACAACAAGCTCTTACCATTAAAGAACTTCCCAATACAATGAAGCTGTAATTATACTGGAAGAAGTGAAAAAAGTCTAAAGAAATACTTTGTTTCTCAATCTGACTACCAGACTATTAAAAATAGAACCCACAGAAATGGAAATTATTCCATAAATCTCATAATGAAAGAAGAAAAAGGCATTTCCATGAAAAAGATTTCACAGTTTCAATAGCTTGTCATACCACTGTATAGGATGCAATTGAAACCCACATAATGGTGGTAGGACCACACCTTGATGTGGACTGCCTAGGTGTGCATATTTCTGGCCTTTAATTTAAACTTAAATCTCACTTCAGAACCCTAAAGGTGGACTTTGCGGCTCACTGAATCTTTGTTCCTCTTTAAAATGTGATTGCATTGAACAAATTGCCCTTTTCTGCTTTCCACTATTGATTTGGCTATTTTAATTGCCTTATTGAGGATAAGTAGCTAAACATGCCTTGGGGAACAGGCTGTGTCCCTCAAGTTCAGTAGCAAAGTTATATGCTTTTGTGCCTTAGAGGAGTATATCCTCGCAAACCATAGTTCCTACTTTCATAAGTTGCTTCTATCCAATATTTTGCCACAGTAGTTACTAAGGGGCAATTCTGAGATTTCCCATATTTTACAAGTTCATGTCCTATGTAAATCTAAACTAGTAGCAATGGAGTTTGAGATTTTTCACTGGTGTGAATAATACGTTTAAAATGATGGTGATTAGAGCATATGGTGTTGAAAAAAGTGCACTGATAATCTAACTAATCAAGAAGTACTCTGTTGATAAATATGATTCACCACAGAGAGAGCAGACTGCGTAAAGTCACAATTGATATATGCCTGATGCTGGTAGAAAACAAATTTAATTTGCCCACAAGGACAGCTGACACAAAATAAGCTCATAAACTGAGAGTTATGGGATTCTGTTCATTGAAACTTCTGCCAAGGAAAGACAGGTTACCAAATATGAGTTTTGTACATAGAGAATAAAAGAGCTCAATAATATCAATGATGAGACTCAGGGTTGTATAGAGTTGCTATGTGTGGTGGTGTAACATGGTACTTGTGCGCAATTCACTTGTACCCTTCACCCCCTGCAATGTTCCTTTTTTCTTTCCTGTATTCTGATGTTACTTCATGTAGACATAAGGTTATTGTGTAATTCAAATGCCGATTTCTATACCCCTGTATCTGGTTGCAAACCTTGTTCTGAGAGTCTCCTGTCTCAATGTTGTATAAATGCTGCTCCCCAATCATCCCCTGATATAGCAATAAAGCAGCTTATAGCCAATCACTGAGCAGGTGAGAGCATATAGCTACACTTTCTGTCAGCCATAGGAAGAGGATTTAGAAGAGGCCGTAGGGGATTCATCCACAGGAGAGGTCCAAGGGAGATCAGGTGAGGATCTGAAGCAGGGAAAGCTAGAGTGCAAGTATATCTGTTATGTACACTGGGAGGAAGCCAAATAGCTTAGAGGGTTAAGAATATGATAATAACTGCTCAGTTCTTGTGCTGTGAAGCTTTTTAAAAATAATATGACAGAGAGTCAATTATTTGTGTGATAGTCAGTTAAGAGAAATAGAGAAACAAACAGTTATATAAAAATTACTTTATCAACTCCAGGATATGTACTGATTGTTTGCTTCATGTTTGTTTGCTGCTAAATATAAATAGGTTTTTTAAAAGATATTTGTGAGATTCTTTCAACAGAACAAAGCCATTTTCAAGCTCCACAGGCAACCTGGAAAAGTATCCCTGTTGGCAATCTTCATCTCAGGTAAGCTCCTGAAACATTGCTTCCCGCTTTCAGCAGATGAGCACTACAGTCTACTTGAAACCTCAGAATTGGTTTCTCAATTGGCTGACTAGAGAAATGCATTAGTTGTTTATACAAACTGCTGGATTGTCACTGCACTTTCCTCAATACCACTTGCTCCAACCATTATCAGTTAGTACCCCAATACTTGTTTGCCTTGGATTTTTCCCTGTAGAAACAAATACACCGCCTCAAGCCAGGCTTTTTACCTGAAACTCATGTTCTAAATCATAGAAGCAAGCTTAGACACGACAATCTGCTGAAAACAATTTTTTTGAGCTGTAAGAAACAACTGTGGTGAATTTTTCTCACTTTTTACTATTGAACTTGAACATGTTAATTTTTAGAAAAATGTCATAAATTACTATTTGGAGCATGAATAGAATTAATGTTGATTGCTTTATAATTTGAATACCTATATTCTATAATCCACCATGTTCCCTCTATTAATAAATACAAAAGTGAATATTGGCTTTTGAATTTATCCTAGTCTTTTCAACTCTTTTTAATTTCCATAAAATTAACTCAAATTTAAAACAACAAAATTGATACTGTCTTATACTTTTATAAATGCTTTTAACTGTGGATCAGTTGAAATATTAACTTTATAACCCAGATTCTTATCACAACAATGGTTTACTTCATACATTATACATTCATTTCATGTAAGGCCATATAATTAACTTCATAAAACCCCAGCATTCTGGATGAGCTAAGAAAGCATGTGCATTTATACATTTTCATGTCTCAATTTTAGCCTTGATGTCGGACAAGTTCTATGTCTCCTTGGTTCACTGAGTAGACCTAACTGCATGATTCCACCTCTATGAAGCTGAAAAGTTATTTCTTTCATGTTCATAGAGGAATAAAAACGAAGAGGATAAAACACTATTGATATTGCCAAAAAAACTGCAGGTATCAAATACTCAAGTAAATGTTTAGGTCCATAGCTAAAATCTAATAGAAATCGGCAATCCTTGGCAAAGAAAAAAACAGCTAGTAAATAGGTAACTGACAATACCTCTGAGATATCCTTCTCATATTAAATACTACTTTTCTCATCAATGTAAAAAATGGCTGACAAAAAATCAACTTAAAGAAAGAAGGATTTAGTCTTACAGTTTGAGAGAATACGTGCTATCACAGCAGGAAAGCCAAGGAAGCATGAACATATGGTGCCTGTCACGTTGCATCTGAAGTCAGGAAGCAGAGATTGATGAATTCTGGTGTTTAGCTGTCTTCTTCCTTTTTCCCTTTACTCAGTCTGGTATAGTAGCTCATGTAATGATGTTATACATATTCAGGATGGGTCTGCTTTTCTTAGTTAAACCTCTTTGGAAACACCCTCACATACATACATGCCCAGCTTTCCAAATATGAAAAGGTTAATAACAAGGCTTAAGTATAGGAAGCCCATCCACTCCTTGTCAAATTGATACCTACACATTACTTCAAAACATAACCTTCCACACCTCGACATCAATGGCTCATGACCATCTCATACTACAAACCGTACTTGATTCATCATAAGGAGTCCTCAAGATTGGACCAGGGATGGTGGCACATACTTTTGTTCCTAGCACTTGATAAGAAGAGGCAGGTAGATGTCTGTGAGTGAGTTCAAGGCCAACCTGGAATTCATACCAAGTTCCAGGCCAGACAATAATACATAGAGAAACTCCTAGATAGATAGATAGATAGATAGATAGATAGATAGATAGATAGATAGATAGATAATTTTCAAATTCTTAATAGTTATGACATTATTTTAAAAGGCCAAAGACTGGAGAAATGGCTTAGCAATTAAGAGCCCTGGATAAGGACTTATATTCAATTCCAGCACCCACGCAGAAGCTCACAACCACCTGTAACTCCAGTTACAGAGACATACATGCAAGCAAAACACCTATATCAAACAGTAAAAAAAGTCAAATGTCTCTTCTGAAGCTGTGACCTCCTTTTTAAAATTAAAAAAAAAACATATTTCTAATATACAATGGCACACAGCAAACATGCCATTCTAAAATAAAGAAATGGGACACATCAAGGAAAATTTGGGTTAACACAAGGCTGAAATCCAGCAGGAGAAACACCAGATCTCACAGCTCTTTATCCATGTCTGGAGCTCTTGTCATCTAGCTTTCTTGTGGGTCAGTTACACTTTGTGCATCTTTTTTAGTATGTATTCCATCGTCTGGTATCTTCCACTGCAACTTATGCTTCACCTTTCAGGAAATCCACATATTGCCTACCATCAATGGTTTTCTAGAATCTTGATACAAACTTCTGTAACTCTTACATTTTGCATGTATGGAAAACAAGCACCATGTGGATTACTCTGCCAAATGTTATTGTCAACTCAAGATATGCTCTAGCTCAAAATTTGTGGCCTCTGTGAAGTATACCATTCTTAAGTATATAACCTAAAGGACTCTGACTCAATATGTAGGTCTGTACACCCTTATTCATTGCCGTATTATTCACAATATTTTATGTACATAAGAAATGCCAAAAATTTAAAGACTAAATAAAGAAAATGTGCTACATATACATAATTGAGTTTTTTCAGCAACAAAGAAAAATCAAGTTATGACATTTGCAGAAAATTGGATGTATTGAACAATAAATTGAGATAAGTGAAATAAGCCAGATTTCCAAAGACAATAACTACATGCTTTCTTTCATATGATGAACACAGATTATATTTTAATTTATTTATGCATGTGTATAGATATTTTTATATTTATATGTCATGAAACTATAGATAGTTTTATGAGAGAAGAGGAAGATACCTTTTTGATTTTTAATTTGTTCAGCTTACATTCTGATTGTAGCCCCCTACCTCGTCACCTCTGGGTTACCCCTCCCTCCCTCATCTCCTTTCCTACCTCTCCTAGTCCTCAGAAAGGTGGAGCCCTCCTCTCCTAATATCAGACCTGAGCCTATCAAGTCTCTCCTGGACTGCCTGTATCCTCTTCCTCTGTGGCCTGGCAAGGCTGCCCCACAAGGGGGAAGCAATCAGAGTGGGCACCAGAGTCCATGGCAGAAGTAGTCCCTACTCCCCATAGTATAGGACCTACAAGGACACTGTGCGGCCCATCTACTACATCTTCTCTTCAACCACTTCCAGTGTCTATACTATTTGCCCTTCTGAATGAGAATTAAGTATTCTTCCTAGGGTCCTCCTTGTTGTTTAGCTTCTTTAGGTCTGTGCATTTTCAATGTGGTTATCCTATATTATGTAGCTAATATCTGCTTATAACTGAGTATATACCATGTGTGTCTTTCTGGGTCTGGGTTACCTCACTCAGAATGATCACTTCTAGTTCCATCCATTTATCTGCAAATTTCAAGATTTCCTTGTTTTTAATAGCTGAGTAGTATTCCATTTTGTAAATTGAATCACAGTTTTTTTTTTTTTATCCATTCTTTGGTTGAGGGACATCTAGGTTGTTTCCACATTCTGGTTATTGCAAAAAAAGCTTCTATGAACGTAGCTGAGCAAACATCCTGGTTTTATAGCAGAGCGGCTTTCAGGTATATTCCCAGGAGTGGTATAGCTGGTTCTTGAATTATCACTATTCCCAAGTAACCACCAGATTGATTTCCAAGTATGCTCTTCTAATGGCAATGCAGGAGTGTTCCCCTTTCTTCACATCCTCGCCAGCATGTGCTGTCCCTTGAGTTTTTACCTTAGCTATTCTGACAGGTGTAAGATGGAATTTCAGAGTCATTTTTTATTTGCATTTCCCCATGACTAGGGACATTGAGCATGTCTTTAGGTGTTTCTTAGCCATTTGATATTTGTCAGTTGAGAATGCTCTGTTTAGTTCTATACCCCATTTTTAATTGGATTATTTGGTTTGGTGGTGTTTAATTTCTTGAGTTCTTTATCTATTTTGGATATTAGCCCTTTGATCAATGTAGGGTTGGTGAAGATCTTCCCCCAGTCTGTAGGGTGTTGTTTTGTTCTGTTGACAGTTTCCTTTGCTCTACAGAAGCTTTTCACTTTCATGAGGTCCCATTTATTAACTATTGGTGTTCTGTTCAGGAAGTTGTCTTGTGTGACAGTGAGCTTGTTCAGCCATTATAGGCTAGGCTTAAAACAAAAAAATATAAGAGGAAGATATTTTAAGGAATATAACAAAAAAGAAAGCATAGTGGAATGCATGTAATAGGAAGTTAAAAGGATGAACTAACTGGGAGAAGGGAAGGAACTACCCGAAGGGAAGAGGGGAAGTAAGAAAGAGAAAAGAGAAAGAGGGGAAGGAAAATACATAATTCTCTCTCTCTCTCTCTCTCTCTCTCTCTCTCTCTCTCTCTCTCTCTCTCTCTCTCTCTCTCTCACACACACACACACACACACACACAGAGAGAGAGAGAGAGAGAGAGACAGGAGGAGAGAGCGAGAGCGAGGAGAGAGAGAGAGAGAGAGAGAGAGAGAGAGAGAGAGAGAGAGAGAGAGAGAGAGAGAATTTATGACATGTTTAAACTCATTACAGACTGACCTAAAAAATTAAAAACTTCTGTTTGTGTAGCCAAGATTTTAGATGTTCAGGAGACAAAGATGAAAGATAAATTCAGTTCAACGTGAGATAAAGAAAAACACATGCTAAAAAGTCTTCCATGGTTTGGTGTCCATTTTAAAATAGTAGATTAGGGGTTAGGGATTTAATTCCCTGACTTTGGATTCTGTCATCAGCTCTGAAAAGAAAAAATAAAATAGTAGATTGATATCTCACTATTCTCATCGAGTAGCCTTTTAACCCATATCAAAGGAATTAACACAATAAAAAACACTAATTGAGCATGTAAGTGTAAGGGTGGAATAGCCTGAGAAAGTAAGAAAGGAAACTTGAGTGCATCAGTATTTTGAAAATGAGAAATGATTGGAAGGAAAAGACTGATTTAAGAAAGTAAAAGAAGTTATAGCATACCTATGGAAAGAGAAGCCAATCAAAAATTAACCAATTAGCTCTTAGTGAGTATTCAGAAAACTTGAAACTCAGCAACATCACCTGCCACATACGTTAGAGGTAAGACATGGAAAACAGAAAATCAAATCATGCATGAGGGTCAGTGGACTCCGATAAATCCTTGATATCATGCAGCTAGCCTGGTAATTATTTTATTGCCACCTTAGGACACAAGAGAGGTATCCTTTGACAAATCTTACTCAGAATACACTAGGGCACTCTTTAAACATCAACTTTAGCTGCTACTAAAGAAAATGACAGAAATAGAGACATTTAGTGAAATTCTACATATGGAATGGCAGAACCCAAGTCACTCTACCGAGATATGTATAGGAAGAAGAGTGGATTTTATTTATTCTTAAATAAGTGACTGTAAACAGAAGAAAATCATCAATTTACTAGCGTTTGGATTTCCTCCAACAAAAAGTTACTTATGGTTAGTCATTCCACAGTAAAGTCCATTAGGTGACAAACTGTGCCTTCACCTCCCTTAGTTGCAATTCATTTTTCAAAAGTTCCTTTATTAACTATGAAAAATTCTTCTACGGATTATGAGACATTTAGAGGAAGTCTTCAAGATGACAGAAGCCAAAACAAGTGAACTGGGAAATGGAAGCCAGAGAAAACATACATGATACAGTAACAGAAGAAAATTCAAAACAAAGCTATAATTAATATTTTCAAGGAGAAAAGAGAAAAATTTATAGCCATATACATGAAAAAAGTACTATGGAAAAGGAAAAGGCAGGAAACACAGAAACTGGTGGACACTTAAAATGTGATAACTAAATTGCAAAAAGAGAAAACGAAAGATTAAAACAAGAAAATATTTTCAAAAGTAAAATATGAACATAGACAAAAATATAAGAAGCCAAAGAAGGGCAATTCAATGACTTTAACATTCAAATAATCAATTTTCAAAAGAAAGGAAGTAAAAATTATCTACCTATAGGAAAATGTCTCTGAAAATAAAGACATTACTTTTCACATCTAACACTTCCAAGAAATAATCAGTTAAAAATGCAAAAAATCATTTCATCATAAATGCATCAATAGCAGGGATGAGAAGATCTTCAAAATGTTTTAGAGTAAAGAAAAACTTTACATAGAGGATTTAGAAGTCATATTGGCATCCCATATTTTGATGGACTCTCACAGTGTAATTGAACCTGGCCTGGAACTTTCTATGTAGCAAAATTGGCCTCAAATTCATGAGAATCCTCCTGCCTCAGCACTATGATTACAGGCATGAGTCACCATGTCTGGTGAAAACTAGAAAACAACAGAGCAATGTTTTCAAAAATTAGCAAAAATTATATATGCTACTCAGATATTTTCTGTGATTAATAATATTGCTTTGCCAATGTGAGGATTATTTCATTATCACTGAACAGGTTTGGTCATGATCTTCATTTTACCAATGAGATGTAAGCACAAGTATCAATGTGGGTCATTTCTGAACAGAAACACTGAGAAGCATCACTGGTTCTATCAGTATTCATTTTCCCACCACAATAATTTCTTTCTGGATACAACAGTCATTCCTTTATATGGACCCTAGAATGCAAAAGATTTGTATAGAGCTATAAGGACCCATGAAGGATATAGTCTATGGTCAGAAAGAAACGCTGCCATATAAGCTTTTGAGCTCTTAGAACTGTTTATCACCATAGTATAACCTAGGGAAAATCTCACCAGTATACTTATTGCACAGCTTTGTTTAGGAAACCATTAGAACATATGCTCCAGCAAAGCTATTGCTATTCTGTTCAGGAGATTGTCTCCTGTGCCAATAAATTCGGGGCTCTTCCACACTTCTTCTTCTTCTTCTTCTTCTTCTTCTTCTTCTTCTTCTTCTTCTTCTTCTTCTTCTTCTTCATTTTTTATTTGTTTTTCAAGACATGGTTTCTCTGTGTAGCTTTGGCTGTCCTGTACTCACTTTGAAGACCAGGGTAGCCTTGAATTCACAGCGATCCACCTGCTTCTGCCTCCCAAGTGCTGGGATTAAAGGCATGTGCCATCATGCACACTTTTACTTCAAAGAGAATTAGTGTGTCTAGTTTTATGTTGAGATATTTAATCCACTTAGACAACACCAAACCAACCAAATAATCCAATTAAAAATGGGGTACAGAACTAAACAGAATTTTCAACAGAGGAATATCAAATAGTTGAAAAACGCATAAAGAAATGCTCAATGTCCTTAGTCATCAGGGAAATGCAAATCAAAACAACTCTAGATTCCATCTTACACCTACCATAATAGCTAAGATTAAAAAAAAACTCAAGTGACAGCATATGCTGGTAAGGATGTACAGAAAGGGGAACACTCCTCCATTGTTGGTAGGAGTGCAAAAATGTACAGCCACCGGAGCCTTCTCAGAAAATTTGGAATAGGGCTACCTCAAGACCCAGATATTCTGCTCCTTGGCATATACCTGAAAGATGCTCCACCACACAAGAACATTTCCTCAACTTTGTTCATAGCAGCTTTATTCGTAATAGCCAGCATCTGGAAACAACCTAGATGTCCCTCAGTTGAAGAATGGATGAAGAAACACTATAGAATACTACTCAACTATTAAAAACAAGGAAATCTTGAAATTTCCAGGCAATGGTTGGAACTAGAAATGATAATCCTTAATGAGGTAACCCAGTCCCAGAATGACACACATGGTATATATTCACTTATATGTTATTAGCCCAACATGGATGTCCTCTCAGAGTCTTCATTCAATGGGATATTGAGACAGATGCTGGGACTCGCTATTGGACTCCAGGTGAGAGTGGTATGGAAGAATAGAGAGATAGAAGGACTCAGAGGATCTAGGAACCCCACAGGAAGACCATCAATGTTGATGGATCTGGACCCAGAAGGGCTTGCACAAACTACTGTACCAATGAAGAACAATGCATGAAGTAAACTTAGACCGCCTATTCAGATCTAGCCAATGGACAGCTCCTTTTCCTTGGTTGTGGGGAGACTGGGTATTGGCTCTGACATGAACTCTAGTGTCTCCTATTTGAATACTTCCCCCTGGAGGGGAGGCCTGGTGGCACTCAGAGGGAGGGAAAGCAAGCTACCTGCATGAGACCTGATAGGCTGTGATCATATGGTGGGGGAGGAGGTCCCCTTCTGTCACAGGTCTAGGAGAGGGGAATAGGGTGAAAGAGGGAGGGAGTGGGAACTGGGAAGACACAAGTGAGGGGATAACAATTGGGCTATAATCTGAATAAGTTATTTTTAAAATTTTTAAAGAAAAAAAATAATTATTAAACAGGAAAAGGACTAGAAGAGAGAAGTGCTGGACTGATTGCTTTTGTTGTTGAAGTTTTACTTTAAAACATTATGTGTACTGTTAAAGTGCCAAAATAATTTAAACTACTCTATATTTTAATATTCCAGAGAGAATACAATACAGCAAACAAGATAGCTACAGAAGTGGCATGTATTTTTTGCCGATGCTTAAGATTCACAATGGAGACAAAATCATGTACATTTTTCTTTTTTTATTAGAGGAACAAAATTATCATCCAACACTTGAGAAGGGTTTCTCTAAATTAAGCACTTACTCCAGGCATTATGTGGGATTTTTATTTCTAGAATCATAGTCTCAAAGACAACACTCATAAAAACAGTGTGCAAATGGATGAATGTATAAAAAGTAATTAGTTGATACTTAGAACTAATTGGTTAGAAGAACTTTGGTATGGCATTTTTAAAATCACATTATATACTAGTAAACATTTTTTCCAAGGCCTGTGAGTCAAAATATTGGACAGTAACTTTCTCACAATAGGATACCTGTCCATTGATCTCCCCTACCAAAACTTTCTCTTCCTTATTCCTCCTTGGTGGAGGAATAAATTAATACTTTCATGTGGCTTATAATATCAGCCCAATCATGCTTTGCTGTAATCATTGCGCCACACCCATGTGGAATACTGGGGGTAGTGATGGCAGAGGCAAATGACTGACAGGATTACAGTACAATTTTATCATGCCAAACATATTTCTAAATGGTTTGAACTTTTTATGTTCATATGCGCATTTGATTATGGCTACTCCTTATGTAGAATCTCATTAATAAACCAAATTGGTCCTTCATATCTGAATTGTATATGAGGTATTCATACTTGGATCTTTGTACATTCTGTAATATCACATATTTCAAGACAATAATAAAAATCAATCTAACACCGTTCTCATTTGTTTCCTCAGTCCTATATTCAAATCCAGGCCTTCTTTTTATTCACTAACATAGAATAAAAAGTTGGACCACATACATCCAAGACTGATGCAGATCTCTAGAATCAAGCCTTCCATGCTAGATGTTCTAACCCTGGCTCACGCTATACTTTTGGGTTAAGGAGCAGTCTTTTAGTCTTACTACTTTTCTAGTTCATTTCTACTCTTCCAGGACCATCTCTAATTGCTTTCTGCCAACATTGCTTCCAGTCTACTGAACAAATCATATATTTAACTGCTCTCAAAGTTCTCATGTGAGAGTCTTGACACAGACCTTTCTGCTCAGTTCTAATGTTCCAAATGAATCATACTGTACTGGCTGGCTTTTATTATCAACTTGACACAAACTAAGTAACACAGGAAAAGGGAATGGCAACTGAAAAAAAAATGCCTAGATCATATTGGCCCGATATATTTGATATATTTGATTATATTTTTCTCCTCACTCAACTTCCCAACTCTCTACACACTTAACCTCATCTCTCTCTCTCTCTCTCTCTCTCTCTCTCTCTCTCTCTCTCTCTCTCTCTCTCTCTCTCTCTCCACTCAATATCTTCCTTCTTTCTCTCTTTCTCCAAAAATCCAATGCTCCCCAAAAGACAATAAGACAAAAAAGGAAAAAAACAAAATGGAACAATAGCAACAACAACAACAAAAACATTGAGATTGTTTCGTGTTGTCCAACTATTCCTAGGCATGAAGCCTGCTCTGGAATCTGGTTGATATACCAAGTAAAGGCTATTGGCTGTTGTTTTCCACAATCTTAGAGCTCGATTACTATGGATAACATGTACTTATGTCATCAAATACAGAGAAGTCAATCTGGTGCTCAATTGGAAGCTTCAACCCTACTTACTATCATTCATGGTATGGAAAGTATTATACTTGCTCCTGGAGAAGGGAAATCATCATAATCACCCAACGACAAATTTTGCAACCTACAATAGCAAGCTGCCTGCAAGATATACTGGTATACTAGTGGCAAAAATGTTATGAGTAACCAACCACTTTCTTATTAGATTTAAGGCCTACTCTATGGGATGGAACCCATACCTGACATTGCTGAAGTGGCCAAGAGACTAAGACTTGCTAGGTCATGGGTCTACCTAATGGAAACACTACTATTATTATTCTGCTAAAGAAACAGTAATTAAATTACTCCAAATGACATACTGCTATACCCACAGATCATTGAACCTTCATCAAAGAAGCTTCCACTTGTAGTAGATGAGAATTAACCAGAAACCCACTATTGTGGCATTTTCTTGATTGCTAATTGATAAAGAAGGGTCCAGCCTTCTTTGAGGAACATCATCCCTACACAGCTGAACCTGTGGGATATAAGAAAGCTTTCTAGACATGAATCAGAGAGTAATACATGGCTCCTGCCTCTTCTCCTGCTTGAGGTGCTACTCTGATATGTAGTGGATATAAATATGTTTCTGTTTTGATCCCAAGTGTGGGATGTGAAACAGACTTGTGAGAGAACACATGATGTTTGTCCACTAGAAGAACTAGAAGAGAAATTGTCTCTTGTGGAGGAATGGTTTTGTCAACTGATAAGCACCCTAGTATGAACTCTCAGAGGTTTTGGCTGTTTGGTTTTTGCATTGCTTCCCATCGTTTGGCTATTCAACACTGCACTTCAAGACATTCCTACAGAGAAACATTCCAGAGAATGCTTCGAGGTTCCAGGTTCTAGCTGCTGCTCTGGATTCTGGGTACTGCGGTTGCATTCACCTTTGCTGAATTGCTGGTTTGTTGTTTAATGGGTCTGCTGAAATGCTAATGACAAAAAGTGTAGTCACTCCCAGGAACTGAGTCTAAGAAGGTCTACTTCTCTTGTTCCCATTAACCTCTTTTCTCTCCGATCTAGGGTAGGTGGGTTGGAAGGGAGGTGTAAGCATTAGAGAATCCCAAATAAAGTAGGTTTGAAAAAGTTCAAAGCCTACTTGAGTCTTTTAACAATGGATTTAGACCTGGAAGTATAAGATAAAATAAGCTCTTTTTTCCCCAATTTGCTTTTGGTCATGGTGTTCATCTCACCAACAGGAAGAAAAGTACCTAGAAAATATACTGTTCTACATGGTGTCTCAAAAAATGTAACAACAACTCAAGAAAAAGAAGTAGTAAATTTGAAAGGGAAAAAGAAGATGGGTACATGGGAGGATTTGGAGAATAAAAAAGAGAAGTGGTAAATAATGTAATTATATTATAATCTAAAAAATAATTATTTGAAAAATGCCAGTGGTGTGTCTTGTTCAGCATTACATGAGCTAAAGAATGAAAACAAAGGAACAACAAAAATAAATAAAACAAAGATGATCTTAGACATCTTTTTTCAAGAGGAAGTCTCTATTTCTCAAAGCATTGCCTTAGTGTAGCAATAAGCCTTAAGCAAATTTTCCAAATATGAAACAAAAATTACAGTATTTATTCTAGGCCCTACACATGTTCTAAGGTTAGAAAAATGGCTGTGCATTGGATTGGATTCTGTTTCTCTCATGCACACTGAGAAATCAGAATGTGGCAGAAGGTAGTCAATTGTTATTAATTAATATGTCCATGATGCTCACTGCTAAACTGAAGCAAATAAAAAGGAAAGTAAAGAAACCTTCAAACATCAAGAAAAAAGTCAGAAACTACATGGAAAGATGATCTAGTAACCAACTAAAAGGCTCAATACACACAGAAGTCATGCTATAAATAAATACTTAGATCCCCAGATACTCAATATGGGCAGCTTATGAATGTAGATGTCATAAAAAATGTAACACAAAGTATGTTAGGTATAATATATATAGTCTAAAGACTAAAAATTCTGATGACATGTAGTTTTGGGTCCATTGTTTACCTCAAAGCCTAGAATCAAGAAAGAAAAAAACATGGCATCCCTAATTCCATATGGGAAGCAATAAGATAGAGGGGTTCTACAGTGTGGGAGAAAAAGAAGAACCAGCTAACAAGAGTCAACAATGATTTGTACATTTGTGTTTGTCAAAGGCCTTGAAGCAATCTATCTGACAGCTCACAGAAGCAGCAAACATTCAAGTGGTTTTCTAGAAAAGGCAAGGGCAAATGGAAGAGAAAAAGATGAGATGTCACACACTGTGACTCTAAAGAGGGACCTTGCGCATTGAGTACTAAGAAAACAAGAGAGGAAAGTTATTTTAATATATAGATATATCAATTAAAATTCCTCTTTAGTGAGAATGATAATATCCTTTAATAAAGGTGGAAGATATTTGGAAAATAATCAAACGCCCTCCTCAATAGCTTTTTTTTTTTAAAAAAAATGGTAGTAATCCTTTTATTGGCGTCTCCTCAGCCCTGTACAAATGACAAATGGCTGCTCTAAATTCCTCCCATTGACAATTTGCCCTGGAGAATCTCTTTCACACTGGACTACAGAGAAAAAGGGGAAAATGTCAAGAAGCTAAAATCAGCCAGATTTTGTTAATAAATCTGAAGAGTCAGCTGTTTGATATCTCATAGCATTTTATTTCATAGGAGAGCAGCAAATCCCTTTGTGTTCTCTTTTGTTAGTTCTTCCAGGCAAGCATAGGCAGGGACTTGGACTCAGTTTCAAGTGAAAAGTGAGATATTGTTGAGATCATGCTGTGCCCTGACATAAATTATGCCATATCATGCAAAACAGTTATCTTATACACTGTGCCTTGCTCTGAGAGACTCCATTTATAAGTAGCTTTTTACACCATTTTAAGATGCAGGATGACTGGGCCCCTGGGCAGACACTGTGACTAGCACTATCTGACCAGCATGAGAGAGTAGAAAGGATTTTGTCCTATAAATGTCTTGGAGTACAACTCCCTACCTGGATCCTATGAAATGATGGCCATCTACCACGTTAATGGCAAAGGCCCTGCCAACCTGTCATCTGGTCAGTAGATGTTTGAATTAAAGGACCTACAGTCAGGTAGAGTGAAAGAATTCAATATTAAAGGGAAAGAGTTACCACAGGTTTTGATAGATTTCAGACCTCCAACTAAACAGAATAACATGCAATGCGGTCCTGGTATACCCTAGCTTCACCATAATGGAAAAGTGATGGTGTCAAAGTGAGTTTTCTAGGGAAATGCTTCCAAGGTCATTTAATATGCAATGTTTCAGACTAATCTAGTATTAGTTACCTACTGAATGAAAGAAGGATTCTGTTATCCTGACAACATAGTTCCTAATACTACAGGTATTAGGAGGCCCTAGGTCTTCTAGATGCTGACTTTTTCTGATCATTCAGGGTCTAACAATTATGTGGCAGGATTAGAAAGCAAGGTCTATCTTACCACCTTGCTCTGACAAGGAAGTCATGTATCCACTGTGTGGGGTACCCAATGCCATGTAAGGGAATGGAATTCAGTCTTTGGTTCAGTGACCGAGGACATGAGTTCACATTATATCAATATCTAAATGATACCATCAGATAAAAATCTAACATTAATATGTCAGTGTCAGTGGCCTCGGAGAGAGGTTCAACATATGTACCAGATGGATTCACTCTCTTAGATTTAGTTCACATCTCTCAGTAAACTCCTACACCACCAAAGGAATAATTACTGCTCAGTGGAATACTGCAGAGTTCTAGCCAAAAAATAAAGTCACATCAATTTTAACCAACAAATATGAATTTTTGGAAGAGAAAAGAAGTCTCTTTCCAAAGGCAATTATTTCTCTCTTCAGAAATGTTTCCTAATAGAAAATCCCACATCTCCCCCTTGCTTGTGGAACTGAAAAATGAGAATCACAGCAGTGTGTTTGCATGGGAGGGGCTGAGGATAGTCATTTCCTCATTTGTATTTCACTTGTCACATCATTTTTGAGGGACTGGAGAGATACCTCAGCAGTTAAGGAGTGCTTATTGCTCTTTCACAGGACCTGAGTTGAGTTCCTAGCAAGTATACTGGGCAGTGCACAACCCCCTGCAACTCTTTCTCCAGGAGATCTAATGTCTTCTTCTGGCCACACTCATATACATATACCTACAAACACACACACACACACACACAGAGAGAGAGAGAGAGAGAGAGAGACAGAGAGAGAGAGACAGAGACAGAGACAGAGACAGAGACAGAGAGACAGAGATAGAGACAGAGAGAGAGACAGAGACAGACACAGAGACAGAGAGAAAGACAGAGAGAGACAGAGAGGAGACAGAGACAGAGACACAGAGAGACAGAGACAGACTAAGACAGAGAGACAGAGAGAGAAACAAACAAATAAAATATGTCTTTTTAAAAAAAGCATTGTTATCCACTATTTCATTAGAAAGCTATCTAGTGAGGTAATGAGGTAGACTAGGAAAGGACTTTCAGGGATATTCACAGGTGAAGATAGATAGAAGGAGAGAAGGAGAAAATGATAGATAGGAAGATAGGATAGAAATCTATTTGGTTTATTTACTGATGTGTTTTGGGTCAACCACAGTATCATCCAGGTGATACAAACTTGGCTCCTCAAACAGTCACCACCCCATACCCCCAAGCACATCAGATTGTAATTTTAGTTCATCTAAGAAAATTGTATCCTGGTTTTATAGTATGTTGTTCAGAGAATTTTCACATCCACAATCAACTGTTTTTTAATAGAGGCTAGTAGCTGCTTCAATTGAACCATTAGTAAGCCTTGCATAAGTTTACTATATAGTATACTTTCTACAGATAAGTACATAAATATTTCACTATGCTTTCCTTCTAAAATGGAAATGGTGCCACCACCACAATTTCCACTACACTCCTAAGAAGATCTAGAAAATCTCCCACTCAACCACCATCCCATTGGACCTCTCATCCCATTGGACCTCTCAACAGTGTCACTCATAAACTTAGTACATCCAAGTCCCTTCCTTAGGCCTCAAAGTTAATAAGGTTTGCTCTGGACCTGCTCCAAACACAAGGCTACATACAAAGCAAGAAGTTTCCAGGGTCAATAGGAATTGCTGACCCAAATTTTATGGTTCCCACTTCTAGGCAACTCCTAATTACTCAGGACTGAAAAGGGCCTGCCTGTGTCACCCAAACTTGCATTCAGACCTGAGTGATTTTTCCCTAGTTCTGCTTTCCTAAGCCTGAAGAAGGTTCCAGGGCAGCTGTTGCCCTTCTAGCAAACAATGATAGAGCTTCAATATACAGGTTCAAGTTATGTTTTGCATACTTTAATACATATGTGAATGCCTACCATCTCATTAGAATTCAGAGCCTGGTTCAGCAGCCCTAGAACATGGCCTGAGAATTTGCAGTTCTAACAAACTTTCAGGTAATATTTATGGTCTAGTCTGGGGTCAATGCTTTGAGGAACAAGACTGACATGTACAGGGAAATATAGAAGTCCAGTAGAGTAAGGGGCACAAGGAGAAATTTGAAAAGCTGAAGTGGTTTTTGGCTATTTAGCATTTTGCATCTTGTACTCAGGTCAACAAATTTACAGGAAGCCTTGTTATTTTTCATGCTAAAGAGAGACATCAAAAGTTATGCCAGCCACTTTTAGGAAACCTAGAAAAACGAAAAACAGTCAAGTGGGAAATACCATTCTCCTTGTTTCCAAGTCCCCATCTCTCTCCTATTATGACCCTCCATGCCAGAAAATGTAAGAGTGCCCTTGGGAAATGTCACAGTGATATATATCGTCACTTTTCAATATTATTTGATTCTTTATATGGATTTTCATTTGCTGTTTTAAGACCCTGCTATCCTGCCGTCAGAAATAAGGCATTCCATCCACTTTACCAAAAGCATCAAGTCCAAACGATTTAGAATTCAAGCCAAATAAGCAGGAGATCTACATCTCTAGTGAAAATATAAGTTATGCAAATATAAATCTTATACTCATTGTCCATAGAAGAAGGAAGGCCTGTTTATGTGGACTTGACCTACCTACATTAACACATAATCAAAAATCCATAAATTTGAGCCTTAGACACTATTATGCCACTAGCTAATTATACACAATCTGCACTCTAATTGCCATATTTATATGACAAGCCTGGATTTCCTAATGCTTTTATCATTGTAAAGATAATATTTGTATCATTAAAAAGAGCATACAAATAAATATAAACACAAACCATAGAATTATTGTTGTGTAATTGGAATGTTCAATTCAAGAGCCACTAGTAAATTCATTCCTGAAGCACAGTAGCTCTCAAAAATTTTACAACATAATATTATTTTAAATCTACCAGCAGTGTAATCCCATATACACCACAAAAGCACAGCTGTCTTGTTGAAACATGGGTTGGCAGTCAGGGTTTTACTCACTTGGAACTTTATAATGACTGATACATACAAGTGATTCCCAGGGCACTTCCAAGAAACCTCTGGTACTTCCAAGAGCCTCATTTGAAATTCAGCACTGAATCAAATATTGCTTTATTAAGATCAGATTTTCTTCTTAATCACACTGATTAGCATGCAGGCACAAGAAAAAGAAAGCAAAACAAAGAGATCAGTGAAGGAAAGAAATCACGCCCAGCACTCTAGGAAATGGGTTATAGCGCTGCAAAAATGTTTCAATACTATATTTAAATGGAGCTTCACAGTCATTTCAGTAATACAGAAAACAGGATCTGAGACCTGATTCTACAGTAATTCAATTTGATGTTAAGTAAGTTCCTTCCACTTTGTCAACCTCAGACATAGGATTCATGCAGCTTTTGTCCAACTCTGATGATCTGGTGTTTGAGAACTCCATATTTAAGTGAAGTTTCATGGTCATATCATTTATCACAAATAGTAATGGAAAATGAAATGCAACTTTTCAGTTGTTCCTGCTGGCATAATTCTGTACTTCTGTCTGGAAGCTCAAACATTTTAATAATATTCTGTTGAATTTGCAGTAGGAAAAAAAAAACTAAAATCAATCTTGAAGAAATCATGTCTGTAATCTTTGAATATCTCTTACTCAGTAAGGTTCCAGCACTTTCTGCACAGTGCCAGCCCTTATTGATTTCTGGACTGAGGAAGATAATACTATTTCCATATTTATGAGAAGGATGTGGGCTTTACAGAATAAGAACAAGGAAGGGGAGAGTAGGATGAAAGACTCAAAGTAGTTTAGATAGATAAGTATCAATGAGTATTTGAACATGGGTCATCTCAATGCAATGAAGGCAGAAAGGAAAGAACAATTTCGAGAGTTATTTGTAAGGACACACTGGCAGGACTGTATGATCATGCTTTATTTTGTTTTGAAGAGAGAGGCGGCTGCTCACATGTACTGTGGTAGTTTGAGTGAGAATCCCACCCCACCCCTGGCCCCCATAGGCTCATCTATCTGAATGTTTTATCCCTAGTTTGTAGCACTGTTTAGGAAGGATTAGGAGGTGTGGCCTTTTTGAAGGAGTTTTGTCACTGGGGGTGGGCATTGAAAATTTTAAAAACCCATGCCATTCCGAGTTAGCTCTCTCTTATTGCTTGCTGCTTGTAGATAAGATGTAAGCTCTCAACTACTGCTCCAGCTGGCACCATGATTGCTTACCTGCCTGTTGCCACACTCTCTGCCATAATAGCCATTGACTCACCTTCTTAAATTGTAAGTTCCCAATTAAATTCTTTTTTCTATAGGTTGCCTTGGTCATGGTGTCTCTTTACAGCTATCTAACAGTAACTAAAATATATGCTAATTCTCTTCCTTGAGTAATGTCATGTCACATGATGTCATGTCATTATCCAAGCTGCTACTCTTGAAAAAGATTTGAGAAGCAAGATAAGTTGTAAATTGGAATACTAATTGAGATGTCTGTGGATGTTTTAGGGTATAACTGTCCAGCAAATGTTTTGGTACCAACATAAGTCACAAAGGACCAGGCAAAGTAAAATGGAGCCATGATATTAATTTGGAAGAGTTCAGCATATAGAGACAGATTCAATCTTTTAGCAACTCTACCACCTTTCCTCATTGACTCATAACAATATTTAGTGGCTTTCTCCCTTGCCAAAATATTTAGAGTCCTTTTTTTTTTTTTAACTTTGCTAGGCTAATTTTCACATAGGTGAAATTTTGAAGAGGTGGATATGTTAGCTAGCTTATATCTTTATTCATATTAGTATTTTTAAATTATAGCACCATTTTGTAACACATAAATACATGCAGATATTATTTGATGATTTATAATCCAAATTAAAATTGTAAAAATAGTGAATAAAATTTAAACATAGTTTTTTTTTTCCTTCACATAGCTTATATAGCCTAAAAGAAGAGACAAGAACAAGTATAGGGGTGGTTTTAAATTGTGATCAATACTTTGGAGCAAACAAATGGGTATAGTTATCAAGAACACTAGAAGAAACAAAGGGGAGTGAAGTGCAAGTTTCTGGTTTCATTGAAGAATCAGTTGTGTCACATGCTGTTTTCTGAAAGCTATCTTGTGAGAGGGCACATGATGTTTTGCTGGAAGGTGTCTTGTCAGAGGGCATGTGATCTTTTGCTGGGAGCAGACATGTGAGAGGGTACCTGATGATTGGAAAGAGTATAAAAAGAATCATGGACAGTGGGACCAGGATTTTTACATTGCTACACCACCATGGAATGCTTTGCTGGACTGTGTTGATCTCTGCTGTTCTTTGCTTCAGAGAGAGAAGTTTTCCAGGGAACTTCTCTTGGTGCTCTGATTCTGGCTGCTTCCACTAACTACTGGCAGTTCGGCAGAGCCTTGCAGTTTCTGCTACGGATTTATGCTGCTGTTTGATGTTGACTATTGGACTGGACTGCTGTTATCCTGACAATGCAGAGTGGAATTAACCCAAGGAACTACATCTAAACTGGTCCACAAACCCCTTTTCTTATTTACATTCTTTCTCCCCTTCTTCTTGTCTGTGGGTTAGAATTAAGGTTTAAGTGTTTAAAGACTCTAAATAAAGTAGGTTTTGAAAAATATAAGCCTACAAGGGAGCCTCTTGGAATCCCAATCTGAAAGTCATTCCTAGACAAGAAAATGGGATAAATCAGTGGTTCTGTGGGTCATGACCCCTTTGGGAGGTCACATATCAATTATCTTATATAGAGATGTTTACATTAGAGCCACAGCAGTACCAAAGTTACAATTATAAAGTAACAATAAAAATAATTTCATGGTTGGTGGTCACCACAACATGAGGAACTGTATTAAAGGATTACAGCATTAGATTGAGAACCACTGGACTAAATAAATCACTACAAGTATGAAGAATTTCTTTACAGTTCTGTGGTACTCACAACCTTCGCTTCAGTGATATGCTATGAATGTTTGTTGCTGTGGCCAGTTATAGTAATAACGTAGTACAATAAGACATGATCATAAGACCATAAGATTATACTTGATGCCTATGAGATGGTGTTTAAAAACTTTGTTGTCATTAGTGGGGCTGGATAGAGATGTTTACATTATCCAGATGTGATATTAGCTTAAGTGAAACTTTAAAGAAAAATGCTACAGAACTCTTCATTCCACTAGTAGGAACTCTGTCTGAAATAACACCAGCACATTGAAGCCTCCTTCTGCGTGAAGTTACCATTCTGTAAAGTTTCACACAAACACTATTTTTGAGGAAGTAATTCTTAGAACGTTTCTTTTAATGATTAAATAGAGAATTGCTACAAACTATAGGACAAAAAATCTATTTAGCCTTTGGGGAAAGGATAAGTAGGTTCTGCTTTGCAATTCCTTCTTGGTGGGTTCACAATTACTCCACAGCATGACAGCTAAAATGCCTAAGAAATTACTTACCTGAATCTCAGTAACAATTAGTCCCCTACCTTTGATATGTTCACCTCCAGTTCATTTGACCTCCCTGCATGGGAAAATTGAGTTTACCCATTTACAGTTCTATTTATTCTTTATAGGCAAATGAAAATGTGCTATGGGTTAAACAATTTCTGCCTAGCCCTATGTATTTTAACTAGAATGTTTAAGATGTATCTGTTGAATAATTAATGTATAAATCTTAGTTGGCAAGGAAAGGAAAACAAAAATAAGTTTTACTTGTTAAAGACATGGCTTTAGCTGTACTGAAGTCTTACTGCATTGAAGAAGCTTGTATACCAAAGAAGACAAAAGACAGAAATTCTGGAATTTGTAGAATGATTTAAAAGGAAATTAACAAATTATGTTTGCAGAGCTTATAATTTGGCTGAAATTGTGATGCTGCAGTATCAAACTTTGGGTATAGGGCAACATGAAAATGAATGCACCAGTACTCATCAACTATTTTCTTACTCCATTTGTCAAATTATTTGGAAAATATGTGGTCTGTCTGCAGTAAATTATCATTAAGGTTGTTTTTTTTTTAAATGAAGAACTATTATTTTTAATGAACATTTTAAAGTTCACTAGCAAGCCTTATATCTTTTGTCACATACTGTCAGAACCCACAGGATGAACCATTCAAAAGAGGTATTCAATCTCACTGAGGTCCTTAACAAATGAGCCATGTAGGATTTTGGCAAAGGACAAAAGCGCTCTAGCTTGTTAGTGATGCGTGCATCACTAGGAGTTTATCGGCTCCATCAGCATCCCTGGAACACAGAGGACTTCTGGACTAATACCAATATGTAAGCTGTTGCACCTGCAGTAGCTGAAGAGCACAACAGTTCCACTCTATTCAACTTACTTATTTTCATTTCTGTAAACGCTAAAAAGTTGTCTTCAATATCTTTTGTATTTGATAAAAACAGTGAAGGGAAGGACTTTACTGTAATTTATTTTTATTTGGTTTTGTACTGTGGTGGTTTACATTCATAGGAGCCTTGGGAATACCACGCAAGGGCTCTAGCCCTAAGCTGCATTCTTAGCCCATTTTAGAAATTTTACTTTGAGAAAGAGTTTCACTAACTTACCCAAGCTGCCCTTCAATTTTCAATCCTTTTTCTAGCTCCAAAATAGAATCTAAGATAACAGGTATGTACTACCACATCCAGCTACTATTGATTTAGACTCTGGGAAGTTTAACACAAATATATTGCCTAGTCTAATATTCATTACTTTGTTCAGGTTAAACAAATCACATTCCCAAGGCCACATACTATATTTTCTGTTAGAATTCACAGTCAATTTATATGCTACATATTAGTATATCTCAAATCCCTATTTATGTGGCAGGACTGCTTGAGGCCCTGGGATTTCACAGACAAATGAAAGCAGAACATTAACTAAAATGCATTATTTCTGATTGTCACACAGGACAGACTGTACCTAGTACAGTGCATCATACCCATCTCCCACCCACAAAGTTAGGCTACTAGCAAGTGCCCAAGCAATGTATGGACACTTAGTTGATGTAAAGTCAGATTTGTAGGTTTGTAAATGAACAAACACTACAAGGCTTTTTATATAGCTGACATTCTATTGATATTCTTGGCTTCCCTTTGGATCAGATCAAAGCTTAAGAACATGGTGCATTAAAAGATCAGGCACCAGGACACAAACAGGGGCTGGTTGCCTTAGATATGAACCACGTACTATTGTTCTTTGTATTGCTACCTCTTTCCCAATTGTCTGTGATATAGGTCAAGACAACATTACTAAATTTGTCTCTTTGGTTTTACTCAAAGATCCTTGCTAATTCTCTCTAATTCAAAAAGTCTTCCTTTTGAATATTTTGTCCTTGGAACGTCCATGTTAGATCCTCCCCCATGCTGCTCTATTATGCTCAGACTCAGAATTCTCAGCCACCACAGCAAGATTACTCTCTTTCTCCTAGTCTACAAGTTACTATGGATGGGGAGCAGGTGTGTGGAGTAAGTCAAGGATAGAAGAGTAGATATGTTTATTTTTTACAAAATATCAAATATGTCCTGACATAGCTACGTTTAGTTTAGTAAAAAGGCATAGTCAAAGTTGACTAAAAGGAGCTAAAGATAGCACTCAGTGATTAACAGGTCTGACTGCTCTTCCACAGGACTAGAATCGAATTCCCAGCACCCACATGTTGGCTCATAGACTCTATAGGCATTGTATTTACATAGTATACTATTGGCAAACCATACATTTGCCTAAAGTTTTTTTCAAGACAGGATTTCTTTCTGTAGCCCTGGCAGTCCTGGAACTCACTCTATAGATCAGGCTGACTGTAAACTCAGAGATCTTCCTGCCTCTGCCTCCTAAGTACTGAGATTAAAGGCATGAGTTGGATATATGTCCTTTTTTCTTTTTTAATATATTTTATTAATTTATTCATATTACATCTCAATTGTTATCCCATCCCTTGTATCTTCCCATTCCTCCATCCGTCCCATTTTCCCCTTACTCCCTTCCTCTATGACTGTTCCTGAGGGGGACCTCTTCCCCCTGTATATGCTCATAGGGTATCAAGTCTCTTCTTGGTAGCCTGCTATCCTTCCTCTGAGTGCCACCAGGCCTCCCCATCCAGGGGACATGGCCAAATATGGGGCACCAGAGTATGTGTGAAAGTCAGACCCCACTCTCCACTCAACTGTGAAGAATGTCCTGTCCATTGGGTAGATCTGGGAAGGGGTTCAAAGTTTACTGCATGTATTGTCCTTGGCTGGTGCCATAGTTTGAGCAGGACGCCTGGGCCCAGATCTGCCCATCATAATGTTCTTCTTGTAGGTTTCTAGGACCCTCTAGATCCTTCTATTTCCCCCATTCTCCCATGCTTCTCCCACCTAGAGTCCCAATAGAATGTCCTCACATCTATCTCAATTTCCTGGTAAGGGAAGACTTTCATGGGACATGCCCCTTGGGCCAGTGTCCAGTTATAAGTGAGTATATACAATTTGAGTCTTTCTGCTTCTGGGTTAACTCACTCAGTATGATCATTTTTAGTTCAATCCATTTGTCCAAAAATTTCAGGAATTTCTTGTTTTTAATAGCTGAGTAGTATTCCATAGTGTAAATGTACCACAGTTTCTTTATCCATTCTTCTACTGAGGGACACTTAGGCTGTTTCCAGGTTCTGGCTATTTTGAATAAGGCTGCTATGAACATGGCTGAGCAAATCTTGTTCTTGTGTGCTGGAACATCTTCTGGGTATATTCCAAGGAGTGGGATAGCTGGGTCTTGAGGAAGCCCTATTCCCAGTTTTCTGAGATAGCACCAGATAGATTTCCAAAGTGGCTGTACTAGTTTGCATTCCCACCAGCAATGAAGGAGTGTTCCTCTCTCCCCACATCCTCGCCAGCATGTGGTGTCGCTTGAGTTTTTGATCTTAGCCATTCTGATGGGTGTAAGATGGAATCTCAGAGTTGTTTTGATTTGTATTTCCCTGATGACTAAGGAGGTTGAGCATTTCTTTAAGTGTTTCTCAGCGAGTTGGATATATTTCGTTTAGAGAAAGTTAGTAAAAAAAATATGGTTTCATTTAGCAAATGACTGTTATACCAGTGATTGCCAATTGAATAATTACAGAAAAATATATGATCCATAAAATTTTTGTTTCTATTTAATTTTAATTTTGAGAATTTGTTACATGAGTGCTATATTAACATCGTTTCCACCCCATCTATCTCCCCAGCAAACTCCTCTCATGCCCTACCATGTTCTTTCAAATTCATGGCACTTCTTCAATTATTATATATAGCTTGATGGTATTGGTCATATGTGCATGTATTTAGGGATGAGCACTTGAGATTGAGCCACCTATAAGGGGGCATGTATTTAGAGAAAAGTGGTCAGTAGCTATTGATTGCCTGCAGTTATTCATCTAGAAGTGTGGACTTGTAAGATACTTCCCCCACCCATTCTGTTGTACATTAACCAGTGTAACCAATGTGTCGGTCTTGTTTAGGCAAACATACTGCTGAGATTGCATGGGTACAGCATCCTTGTCATGTCTAGAAGACACTGTCTAACAGTGGGCATCCTAAATGGCTATTCCAATCTTCCATCCCCTCTTCCACAATGTTTCCTAAGCTTTAGGTGTAGGAGTTTTATTGTTGATGTAGCAATGTGTGCATCCATCCCACATTCATTTATCCTGTGTATTTTGACCAGATTTGGGTCTCTGTAACAGTGTCTGCTACGAAAAAGAAACTTCTTTGATGAGGGATGAGGGATAAGAGCTAAACTTATCTATGAGTATAAGTATTTAGAATACAATTAAAAACTATATTGCTTTTGGGATAATGGCAGTACTAGGTTTACCTCTAAGTTCTATTAAATCTCTAGCTATGTTTGGTTAGGTTTATAGTACTGGTCATGCATTCCTTCCTAGTAAGCAGGCATTAAGTCTAATTAGACAACTGATGATTACCCCCAAGACAAAGGTTATCACTATTGCACTGCTGAAGATATCTTACCAGGCTGGTTATTGTTCTTGTCCACGGATGTTGATAGATAGATAGATAGATAGATAGATAGATAGATAGATAGATAGATTTTCTGTCTTGACAGCTTATGTCAGAATTTCCGATATTATGAGAGCTAATGCTCAAAAAGTCAGTTCCAGCTCAAGTCTCCTAAATCCTGTCTCATAAGTGAGTGACATCTTAAAAGGTGAAATGTCCTTGTTTCTGCCACAGACAGAATTCTGCCTAAAAAGGGCAAGCTTCAATGCAGGCAGAGTTGACGGCCAAACTCTGCCAAGACAGGGTAAGCAAGACCTCAATATTTCCTGCCTCAGATACATTGGGCCAGAAGGCTGAAGATGATTCTCCAATGTTATAGACAGTCTTGGGTGACTGTTCAGGCAGCAAACTGTCTCTGTCTTTTTTCATTTTGGAAGCTGTTCCCTACACTTCCAATTCACTCAGGTAATTAAGTTTTATTCCTTCTCAAGTCTCTGGTGACGTGGTTGAAGACCAGATAGTTTAGTCTTATAGTTAAGCTCAGTTGTTTAGAGGTTAAGATATTTTTAGATCTATAGAGATGTTTTAGGTTGATAGAGATGAGATATGATAGATACTGATTTTCTTTCAGAATTTTAGACTCACCAAGATAGGAAAGATGTTTTCTTCAAGGTTGCCAAATACAAATAGCCAAAACACTGTGAATGTAACATTTATATAATTCCTGACTGTTTTCTGTTTCTTCTTGCTGTATGTGGTTTATTGTATATGTGTGTAATAATATAAATGTATATGTAAAAAGAAATATAATAAAAGAATAACAAACAAATAAACAAAAAAGAGAGGCAGGAAAGAGAAAGGTCATGAAACAATATACATAATTCCAAGAAAGCCCTTTGGTATCCTGCTTTATATTGAAATCCTTCTAATAATGACATTTATTTATAGATCCACCAAATGATTAATTCATTGGTTAGGTCACAGCCATCAGTGCTCAGTGATTTCAACAATTCCTAAGTGGTAGGAAACAAGACAAAGTACATGAACCTGTTAGAAATATTTCATATTCAACTCATAACAACTATTAAGCTACACAAAATAGGAATCTCACGAATAGAAGAGAAAGAAAAAAGTGATCTTCTACACAAATGAGGATTGATAAAAAGAAATGGACTAATAATTCTATAATGAATAAAGGAAAAAGAAACAAAGACATAATTCAGAACAGCCAAAAGGAAAACAATAAAATTATGAAAATCATATATTTCTTACAATACTAGCCACCAATTATAAATGGTCTTAATTTTCTAATTAAAAAACACAGATTAGCTCATTGGACTAAAAACAAATGCTCAACTCTGGCTACATTCAAGAAACTCATGTACAATACATAACTTAATTGAAATTGAAATTATATGAAATGGCACTCAAAACAATTCTTATGCATAAGCAAGTGGATGCAGATATTCACATATGGCAAAACAGACTTCAAGCCAAAGCAAGTTAGAAGATACAAAGGTGATCACTACATATTGATGAAGGTGATGATCTGCCAAGAAGTTAAAAGAAACGAGGCCTAGCGACACACACCTTTAATCTCAGCACTGGAAAGCAGAGGTAGGTAGATCTTCATGAGCCTTAGACCAGCTTAGTCTACATAGCAAGTTACAGGGCAGCCAAGGCTTCGTAGTGAGACACTGTTTCAAACAAACAAACAAGTCTTTTTATGAAAAGTAGTTAAAATGATTGTAAATATATGTGCACCAAACAATTAAGCAACAAATTTTACAAGATATACACTACAGAATATAAAGAAAGAAACAGACCCCAATACAATAATAGTAGGTGACTATAGTATTTCACATTCACCGGCAGATACATCATCCAGACAAAAGTTCAACAATGAAATACCAGAATTAAATTATACTATATATCAAGTAGACTTAACAGAATCCATAGAGTACCTTATCCAAAAGTGATGAAAATTACATTATTTTCATTAGCATAAATTTTGTTTTAAAACATGTAACATTTGAGGCACAAAAGCACATATTAACAAATACTAAAACAACTTAAAATAACTTCTTCAATCTTATTAAATTTGTAATGGACTAAATTTAGAAAGCAGTATCAAGAGAAATTTTAAAATACTCTTCTAGTGTGTCATTGAATAAATAAAGGGTGAAAATTGAAATTATTAAAAACCAAATGAAACTATAGTTTCCTAGATTGGTATATTGTAGAGGTAGTAATATGAGCCTACATTTAACACATAGGATGTCAATAACTATTCTAATGATGTATGTCTCTGTCCAAAGGAAAAAAATAATAAAATCTCAAATTCTTCAATGATTCTATGTGACTTTTTGTCCATTCTACTAAAGAAATAAGACTCTTCATTGGTCTATAAGTGAATCATTGAGCAAAGGCAAAACTATGCCAATAGATAGGTAAAGGTTGGGAGTAAATCCTTTATATACAGAACTCACAGAATGTACATGAATCTATATCTAATAAATATTCATATCAATAATCTCTTGTATATTCTAGCCTAATAGTCACTTCTACCTACAGGGAACCTCAAAGTTTGAAGTTCTTTGATTTAGCAGAAAAAGGGAAGATGCATGGGTTGTATAGTATTTGCATACTAGAAGTCTATATGACTGTCAGAAGTTACTAGATCTAGTAGACTACACTCTTCTCAGTACATGCAAGTTTGAGGTAGGAGGATTGCCATGAGTTCAAGGCCATTCTAGGTTACATAGTAAGTATTTGACTTAACAACAAAAAAGACAAGGATAAGCAATGTGGCTCAGTTGTTAGAATACTTTCATTGTATGCACAAAACATTCCTTTTGATCTTCCACACCCAACCACAACAAGGGATGGTGGTGCAAACTTGTAATCTCAGCACTTGGGTGGTGGAGTAAGAGGATCCGAAGTTAAAAGTCACACTTAGCTACAGAGTTTAAGGTCAGCCTCTACTAAATAACAAAAACAAAACAAAAACAAAAACAAAAAGAAAGGTTTCAGAGAAACCATTAACTCTGAGTATTTCTGAGCATAGAATAATTGTGAAAATAAAAGCCCCATTTTTTACTGGAGGACTCAGAGACTAGTAAAGAAGATTAACATATAAGCAAAAGAGTTAGATAATATGGCATGGAAAAAAAGATAGATGAATCCATTGACATTCTGAACAGTTTTTCCTACTTGATATGGAGTTGTTATTGTATTATTTTTCTTTTTGGTGAAGTGCCTTAACTAAAGTTTCAGTCTGAAGAAATCATTTTGTTAGTTGACTGCATGAAGGAGATTGAGTAAGCATACTAAGAAAGTAGACACAGGAAAATTAAATTGAAATAATCTGCCAAAAATAAAATTTTTGACAGAAAATAGTATAGGGATAAAAGAAAGATAAACTTGGGTGAATGTTTGCCTTTAGAGAAGAAAGAAAGAATGATCCTGATATTTCTCTTCTGATAATTCCAAGTGAATGATGCCTCCAGATAGAAAGATAAAATCAGGATCAAGATTGTGGTCATTTAAGGTGGAGCTGTCAGAGGGAACATAGGAAGTTCAGAAATCTGTATAGAAGAAGTCTGTATAAAAAAATAGGACATATGTCCTACCGATTTTCTGAACTTTTCAGATTATGTAATGACTAAGAATGTATATTTTATAATTATAAGTGTAAATAATAGTTCACTTTTTTACACATAAATATAAACGAGAAAGGAAATATATACTGATCACTAAAGGCATGCCATTAATCACACAGTTAAAAATAACTAAAGATAAAATGAAAAATAGGAGAACCAATAGACTAAGAGATCAAAGTCAGAAAAGGATACAGAAAAAGAATAAATAGATGTAAAGTAATCCTGAAATTATGACAATAAACAGACTTTTTCTTATTCCAAATATTTCAATCTAAATAAAATACAAAATCTAATTTGTGGTAATTATAAGAATAATGGCATAACGAACACAGTATATGAAGAAAAAGTCTACATAATTTGGAAGGAGGTGAATTTCAGTTGCAATACACAGATTCTGAGTTTCAATCTTGATGTCAATGTCTAGTAAGCAGATGAAACTTTTTGTAGAAAGAGCAACATTTGAGGTAAATATTGAAAATAATCTATACAAGAGTAGTAGAGGAATCAATGAAATTCCCATAGAAAAGAATATCAGAAAAGACAAAGAAGATATACGAATTGCAAATAACTACCTGAAATATGCTCAATTGCATTAGTCATTAGGGAAATGCAAATAAACACCTGAGAAGATCTACATAATGTTTGTATTGGAAAATTCTGATAATAAAAAGTGTTGATAAAGCTAAGGAGGAAATGCAGTCCTCCTACTCTGTGTGTATGATGGTAGAATAGTACACACAGGAAATTTTGCACAGATTCTCAGACACAAAACATTGAGTTACTCAAATGTTTATAATAGCATTTTTATTATAGTGAAAAGTAAATTATTCAAGTGATCAATTCATAACCTAAAATGTAGTATTTCTATAGGGAATATTGAATAAAATAAATTATACCTTCTTTAAAATATTTATTCTCTACAATTCTAGGAAAATTGAAGAAGCATCATGCTTAGAGAAAGATTTTTAAAAATTATTTAATGAAGGTCTCATATCTAAAATATTCAAGGAATTAAAAATCTCAACAGTAAGCAAGTGAAAATTCTATTTAAAATGGGGGTAACAGCTAAACATAAAACACATCAGAGGGGATATTGGCAAAAAAAATATGGTACAACCACAAAGGTGACCTGGTTAGTTTGTTTGTTGTTGCTGCTGTTGTTGTTTTTCAGCGTCACCTTGGAAGAGAGAACCTCAATTGTAAAAATTCCTCTATAAGATTGGCTATAGGCATGTCTGTGGGCATTTTCTTAACTAATAACTGATGTGAGAATGCCCAGGTCACTGTGGGTGGTATAGCCCCTGGGCTGGTACTAGATGCTCTAATGAGCACGCATAAGGGAGCAGGCCAGTAAACAAGGTTCTCCCACGGCCTCTACCTCGGTTCCTGCATCCAGGTTCTGCCTTAAGTTCCTTCCCTAACTTCCCTTTAAGGAAGACTAAAAACAGTAAATCTTTCCCTCTCCAAGATGGTCATGGTGTTTATCACGGCAACAGAAAGCAAACCTAAAAAAGAGAATTTTTTAGGCTATAAAATAAGTATTAGTATCTAATTGCAGAAAATAATAGAAGCTTCTGTGCATATTATTTACTGAAAGATGCGTGTTTACCAATACCAAATACTGTGTAATTATAATTATAATTTTCTGGGAAGGAGAAATGAAAGAAAAAATAATTAGATCAACAGTAGATAGAAGAAGGAAAGACTGCTTCTTCCTGTGCTTTTCACATCTGAACCAGTTGATTTCAACTTTCTTAATGCTGCAACATTTTAATATAGTCCCTTACGTTGTAGGGACACCCAACCATAAAATTATGCTATTGTTACTTCATAACTGTAAATTTGCAACTGCTATATATCACAATGTAAATATCTAATATGTAGGATATCTGATATGCGACCCCTGTGAAAAGGTTGGTTGACACCCCAAAGGGGTTGTGACCCACTGTTTGAGAACTGGTGATCTATCTAAACTATACTTTATGATATTGTAATGGAGGATGCCTGACATGAGGCTTTTTCAATTTTCCAAATATCATAAATAGTGAACCCTTGTAGGCTAAGATTTTTCACAAACCTAATTTATTTAGGATTATTAAACACCTTTACCTCCCTTCCAACACCCCAACACTAGGTAGGAGAGGGAAAAAGTTAGAAGGAGGAAAACAGGGGATGGTGACCTCTTGTTGAGTAGGATTGTTGGATTTGGTGGGGAGGAGGGGGAATGCCAATCTCAGTTCTTAGCAACAAACGCAGCAGACAGTCTTCCATCTGTCTCCTCCAAACCACCACCGCTATCCCTTTAGGCTCTCTCTTTTTTCTATTTTATTTTATTAATTTATTCATATTACATCTCAATGGTTATCCCATCCCTTGTATCCCCCCATTCCTCCCTCCCTCCCATTTTCTCCTTACTTCCCTCCCCTATGACTGTTCCTGAGGGGGACCTCTTCCCCCTGTATATGCTCATAGGGTATCAAGTCTCTTCTTGGCAACCTGCTGTCCTTCCTCTGAGTGCCATCAGGCCTCCCCATCCAGGGGACGTGGTCAAATATGGGACACCAGAGTTTGTGTGAAAGTCAGACCCCACTCTCCACTCAACTGTGGAGAATGTTCTGTCCATTGGCTAGATCTGGGAAGGGGTTTAAATTTTACGGCCTGTATTGTCCTTGGCTGGTGCCATAGTTTGAGCAGGACCCCTGGGCCCAAATCTTAGGCTCTCTTTTTTTATACCCCACAGAATCCTCACAATTCAACTAACTCTAGCTGGAAAAGACCATGCGCCTAAAACAAAAACATGTTTATATAACTGTGTTTTTCCTTTTTAATTATAGTTTATTCAGATTACATCCCCTTTGTTAGCCCCTCATTTGTATCTTCCCTTTCCGACCCTCCCTCCCTCTTCCGTCCTATTCCCTTCCCCTAGGCCTCTGACAGAAGGGGACCTCCTCCCCCACCATATGACCACAGTCATCTCATCTGGAGAGCCTGCTTCCCCTTTCTCTGTGTGCCACCAGGCTTCCCCACAAAGAGGAAGTGGTCAAATAGGGGGCACCAGAGTTCATGTCAGAGGCAGTCCCTGCTCTCCCCACAGTCATGGAGAATGAGCTGTCCATTGGCTAGACATGAACAGGGGCCTGGGTTTACTGCATGCATTGTCCTTGGTTGATACAGCAGTTTATGCAGGCCCCCCTGGGTCCATATCCACCAACCTTAATGGTATCCTTGTGGGGCTCCTGAAATTTCTAGGACCGTTCATCCCCCAATTCTTCCACGCCACTCTCACCTGGAGTCTAGCAGTCAATCCCAATATCTATCCTGATCACCTTCTGAGTAGAGACACTCAGAAGCCATCTATACTGGGCTAATATCCACTTATAAGCGATCATATACCATGTGTGTCCTTCTGGGTCTTGGTTATCTCACTCAGGATGGTCATTTCTAGTTCCATATATTTGCCTGAAATTTTCAAGATTTCACTGTTTTTAATAGTTGAGTAGTATTCCATTGTGTAAATGTACCACAGATTCTTTGCCCATTCTTTGACTGAGGGACATTCGGGTTGTTTCCAGATTCTGGCTATTATGAATAAGGCTGCTATGAACATGGTTGAACAAATGTCCTTGTTGTGTGGTGGAGCATCTTTCATGTATATACCCAGCAGTAGTATAGCTAGGTCTGGAAGTATCCCTATTCCCAATTTTCTGAGAAAGCACCAGATTGATTTTCAAAGTGGTTGTACAAGTTTGTACTCCCACACGCAATGGAGGAGTGTTTCCCTTTCCCCGTATCCTCCTCAACATGTGCTGTCACCTGAGTTTTTGATCTTAGCTATTTTGAATGGTGTAAGATGGAATCTCAGAGTAATTTTGACTTGCATTTCCCTGATGACTAAGGACATTGAGCATTTCTTTAAGTGTTCTTCAGCCATTCGATATTCCTCTGTTGAGAATTCTCTGTTTAGCTCTGAAACCCATTTCTTTTTTTTTAATTTTTTATTATTAATTTATTCTTGTTACATCTCAATGGTTATCCCATCCCTTGTGTCCTCCCATTCCTCCCTCCCTCCCCTTTTCCCCTTATTCCCCTCCCCTATGACTGTTCCTGAGGGGGATTACCTCCCCCTGTACATGCTCATAGGGTATCAAGTCTCTTCTTGGTAACCTGCTGTCCTTCCTCTGAGTGCCACCAGGACTCCCCCTCCAGGGGACATGGTCAAATGTGAGGCACCAGAGTATGTGTGAAAGTCATATCCCACTCTCCACTCAAGTGTGGAGACTGTTCTGACCATTGGCTAGATCTGGGTAGGGGTTTAAAGTTTACCGCCTGTATTGTCCTTGGCTGGTGCCTTAGTTTGAGCGGGACCCCTGGGCCCAAATCTGCCTATCATAATGTTCTACTTATAGGTTTCTAGGACCCTCTGGATCCTTCTACTTTGCCATTCTCCCATGCTTCTCTCATCTAGAGTCCCAATAGGATGTCCTCCCCCTCTGTCCCAGTTTCTTGGTAAGTGAAGGCTTTCGTGGGACATGCTCCTTGGGCTAGTATGCAGATATAAGTGAGTATATACCATTTAAGTCTTTCTGCTTCTGGGTTAACTCACTCATTATGATAATTTCTAGCTCAATCCATTTATCCACAAATTTCGGGAATTCCTTGTTTTTAATAGCTGAGTAGTATTCCATAGTGTATATGTACCACAGTTTCTTTATCCATTCTTCTACTGAGGGACACTTAGGCTGTTTCCATATTCTGGCTATTATGTATAGAGCTGCTATGAACACGGTTGAGCACATGTCCCTGTTGTGTGCTGGAGCATCTTCTGGGTATATTCCAAGGAGTGGGATAGCTGGGTCTTGAGGAAGCCCTATTCCCAGTTTTCTGAGATAGCACCAGATAGATTTCCAAAGTAGCTGTACTAGTTTGCATTCCCACCAGCAATGAAGGAGTGTTCCTCTCTCCCCACGTCCTCACCAGCATGTGGTGTCACATGAGTTTTTGATTTTAGCCATTTATACACACTTTGTTTTAGTTGTTCCTCTACTGCCCATTCCTACTCTGTACCTTTCCCTGTGCCTGCCCCTACATTCTCTTTTCCAAATCTATCTTTCATGTTGTCTACATTGCCTGTCCTGCTGCAGTGATATTTTAAATGCCCCTACAAAAGTAAATTAAGGGAGAAAGGCTTATTTGGGTCACAATTCTAGGTTCAGTCCTTTATTGCTAGGAACTCAGGGTGGCAGGAACTTGAAGCAACTAGATATAGTTCAGTCAAGAGCAGAGGACAACAAATTAACATATGTACGCACAGCCTCAGCTAGCTTTTTCCAGGCTTAAACAGTTCAGGCTCTGTCTTCCAATGAAGTAATCGTCCACTAACATGTCCACAGGCCTACCTAACCTAGACGATCCCTCTTTGAGACTTCCTTCCCAGGTCATTACAGATTGCCAAAATGACAAGTAACATTAACCATAACACATGTATTCAACACAGAAGTAAGGTCTGGAATTTTAAATTTTTGAAGTGAAGAGAAAAAATAAAGAATCATAATAAATTTGCTGCCTCTATATTGTGAAGCATTTATATCTGAAGATTATGCCCCCCATAACTAAGCCCAGGAACTGGCCCTAGATGAATGGGAGAAAATAGCTTAAAAGAAACCAAAAAGAAGCAGTACTATGTTATATTTTTAATTTTTTAAAAACGACGTGTTTTTCTTTTATGTGTCTAACTGTTATGCCGGCATGTAGGTCTGTGCACCAAATGTACGCTTGGTGCCTGTACAAGCCAGAAGACAGCACTACATATCCTATAGCTGGAGTTACAGAGGGTTCTGAGGCATATGTGGGCACTGGGAACTGAATCTGAGTCCTCTGAAAGAGAAGAAGTAATCCCAACCATTGAGCCATGTCTGCAGGCCGCTATGTGTGAATTTTTTAAAGTGTAAAAAGAAAACCTTGTAAACAAACACACCAATAGATAAGAGTGTGCAACTCTTGTTGATAGGAACAAGGGTGGTACTTATTTTTATACATGTGGTTTTTCTGTACATTTTGTTATTATTGTCCAAAACTGACAAAAATCCAAAGGAAATAGCTACAATAAATATTGCTACTCTTTGGTGCATTTCATCTCTGAGACCGTGGGAGAACACAGCCATATCCTGGCCTGGAGACATTTACCACTCCTTTCCTCCTGACCTCCAGAGCCGAGCACCAGGGGATTGGCTCTGAAATCCTCAATTTTCTAATGCTTTTATCATGCAGAGCCAAACATCCTTCTCCAGAGTGCTCTCTTCTACTCATATACCATGTACCCTCTTTGCCACTCCACTGTATGCTGCTAAGAACCTAGCCTGTCTTTAACTCAAATATTTTTGTCTCAGTCCCCACCCCAGACCTTATATACAATACCTTAGATATTTATGAGATTTTTAAAAAGCAGGCAAGTATGAAGCAGTGCGTGAACTGGGAGGAGAGAGACATAAATAACAATAATTCAGGCGAATCGGCCTTTTTGGTAAGTCTGTCTTCAGCTTGCCTGCTTCTTAAAAGTGTGCATTGCTGTAGTAGTCTTAGAGGTACGAACGCCCTCTAGCGGAAGAAGATAGGCATAGGCGGCGAGGAAAGTAGCGAAGAAATAAATAAAAGCTGGCTCAAACAAATCTTTAAAATGAAACTATGCAAGCTACCATGGTAAGTAGAATGATGAGGACCAAACAAATCAAGGACATGACAAAAATAAGGTCAATGTGGCATAAATACATAACCTGCTTGTGGCACAAGTTTTATTTTATTTCATTTTATTTTAACTAAAGGAACATACCTCCTATCATTGCAAAAGACTTAACTCTGATGGTCAGAATTTGTGGTACTTCCTTCAGGTTGCTTTGGTTAGTGTTATAGCTGTGAAATGATTCTGACATTTTCAGCAGTTTTCTTTTACTTAGTGCAAAAAAGATAGATATTTTTTTATAATAGATATTTTTTAATTAAAAAAATAATGGGAAAGTTCTTTCTTAAAAAGTCACATAATAGAAAACATTTCTCTTTTTCTCTTTTCTTTTCTTTTTTTTTTTAGCCTAGGATGGTCTTTATTGAAACATCCCAGATAACTTTCCTTTTTAAAATATAGTTTATTGATTTATTCATATTACATCTCAATTGTTATAGATAACATTTTTCATTGAAGAAAATTCATTAAAATAGTTATTGGATGGCTAGGTGTTGGTAGTACATGCCTTTAGTCCAAGCACTTGGGAGGCAGAGGCAGGCAGATCTTTGAGACAGTCTGATCTAAAGACCATGGTCCAAGACAGCCAGTACTACACAGAGAAACACTGTATATATATATATATATATATCAAAATTTTTGACCAGAATGAAAGCATCTTTGGATGTGCTATCACACAAGACATTGTCTTTGGGAATACAGTCTCATAGAGAAGAAATCAGAAGCTTAAATTGTTCAGCACCTGATGTGGATTCTTTCAATGTTTATTCTTTTTTAAAACTTTCTGGGGCTTTGATATTTGAGGAAAAATCAGAAGCTTATATCACTCAGCATCTGATGTGAATTCTTTCAATATTTGCTCTTTTTTAAAAGTTTCTGGGGCTTTGATATTTCGTGAGTTTTACTCAAGATAATTTTGCAAAATTCACCCAATGTATCCCCAGAATGCTACTTTTCCAAAAATTAAATCATTTAAACTGATTTGTATGCAAAAATATAAGAGCCAGATGAGAATAGGACTGCAAAATGCCATCTTCTAAGCATGATGTAGCCATGGCAGTCAGAACTCACAGCAGCTCTTCCTGCTAGCACCGAGGTCAGACAACCTGGAGCTTCTTAACTGAGAAGAGGGTTGGAGGGCCATTCCATATACTCCAGATCTATTGGCAACTGACAGATTCTGGGACATGGGGATGCACAGTACCTATTTGTGTGTCAATGGTCAGCCCACCATACTCTGATGGTTAGTTCAAAACTTGAGTCATTAAAACTTCTCTAATTAAACTATGTAGGACACTAAGTGGAACAAAACCTAGTAAATATGGGAAAGAGATTTGTAAGGAAGATGAGAGGCTGGTAAAAGGGTAGGAGGGAACTAAGAGATGGCAGGGAAGAATAACCACAAAGAATTATATTATATGCATGTATGAAATTAACAAAGAGCAGTATTTATTAGTTTTTAAAAGTCATGTTTCAGAAAAAAATTAGAACCATTTTATGAAGCATTTCAAGATTCTGTAAGATACTCTGGAATGTGTAAAAGATGAGCTTGATGTTTATCCTTGGCTAATATGCCCCCCTCTTCCTGCTTCACTGTTTCCACCTACAAACTGGGGATGAGTTATGTGCCTATTCTCTCCCAAGTCTCTCAGCCTGGATATTATAGGAACACATGGTATCTATGAAAAAAATCATTGTTTTCCCCAGAAAAAAAGGGTATGTATAATCCATATAAAGTGAATTAATTAACTCTAAAATCTCCTTATGCTAGTAAGCAGTCTAAACAAAATATGAAATATAATTATATTACCTTGTAATACAGAGACATAAAATTTCTTTAGTTAACAGAAATACATGCATATTGCCGAACTTACATTTGTAGATTGCAATGCTTGCAAAGGTATAAACCAACATCCAAACATAATTGCCTTTGGAAAAGATTGAAGGAACTGGCCTTCAAAACTATCTTTAGTGTATATGAACAAAGAAGCTCTTCTGATGTACTGACGTGAGTTCAGGAGTTTGAGAAAATAATGTTACAATTTCTGCTTGATTCCTGGCTGAAATGTTTTCTTCTGCAGCAAGATTAGACGTGAAGCAGTGGGAGGAGAGAAACATAAGGCTCCCTTGTTGGGAGTACATCTTGTCCCTACAAAGCTATTTCATTTGCAGTCACAATTCAGTAGATTCTTTTTGGTAGAATTCATTTATTGCAGCTGTCTCTATAAAAGCTTTAACTATTTGAAACAAGACTCAATGGAGAATATCAGTATTAACTCTAACTACAAATAATAGTTCTGTGACTTATCAGACTTCAGACCAAAGGGAAGGTGAGCAAACAACCAGGTTACCATTTTGCTTGCAGGGTAAAAAGAACACCCAAAGCGCACCAGGAAAGATTTGGAGTATTATACAATAATTCTAGGAGAGTATTTCAATGATTGTATTCCACTCAAAATTTATATCTTGAAACCCTAACTCCCAATAAGATGATATTAAGAGGTGAAGTCACTGAGAGAAATTATAAGGATGTGCTCTCATGAATGGGATTTAGTACCTTCACAAGAGCAAGCCAGAAAACTAGTTAACTCTTTCTGCCATGGGAGGAGAACATAGAAAAATGAGCTTTCATTAGAACTTGACTGCTGTGATGTCTTGATTATTTCCATTATTTATAAATGCATTGTTTTTAAAAGATTTATTTACTTATTATGTATACAGTATTCTGCCTACACACCAAAAGAGGGCATTAGATCACATTATAGATGGTTGTGAGCCACCATGTGGTTGCTGGGAATTGAATTCAGAACTTTTGGAAGAGCAGCCAGTACTCTGAACCTCTGAGCCATCTCTCCAGCCCCTATAAATGCATTATTTGAATACATACTTGAAGGTTCGTGTGTTTGAAACTTTGTTCAGTGAAACTAAGTTGGGAGTGTGACATACTGGAGAAGCATAGTTTATAAAGTCTCTACCAAGGGATTCTTGTTATAAAAGGCTCTCCTTCCCACAACCCCTGCAGTTGTTCTGACAGGAAACCACATGCCAGCAACATGAGCATAGACTTTCCCAGCCTTCAGAATTCCTTATAAGTCACTCTGTCTAGAATTCTGATATGGTGGATACAATGTAATAAGGCAATAATCCACCAAGCTACTCCATACATTTTTAATTTATGTGTAAGTGTATGTGTGGGTGGAATGTATGGCATGTGTGTGCAGGTTCCTGCAGGGGCCAGAAGAGACGATCAGATCTCCTAGAGCGGAAGTTAGAGAATCATGAGCTTCCTGCTGTGGGGGATGGGAACCTAACTCAGGTGCAATGGAAGAGCAACAGGAGCTCTTTACTACTGAGGCATCTCTCTACACACTTGCTACTTTATTATAGTATCTCCAACTGACTAAAGCAGAACCCAAAATCTGAAGACCTATCTGACAACTGAAAAAAAAAAAAACAAAACAAAACAAAAAAAAACCTATGGAGAGCGTCTTCATAGTCTTTTGCAAATAACAAAGGTATTTTGCTAATTATCTGTTTACCTGTATTAGTTATTTGTCTTGTTGCTAAGACAAAATATCTAATATGAAGCAACTTTTAAAAAAAGGTTGATTTTTGGATCACAGCTCAGGGTATATAGATCTATTATGGTAGGAAGGCATGGAAGATTGCTCACATCTCAGCACAGCAGAATTCAAAGAATGGAGAACGGTGGCACTCAACTGGCTTTTTTCTTTTCCCCTTTTTATTTAGCTAGGGATCCTAGCCCATGAAATGGTGACACTCACCACAACGTAGGTCATCCTGTCTCAGTTCATCCTCTCTGTAAACACCCTCAAAATTATACCCCAAAGTGTGTCTCACTAATGCCATAGGTATTTCATAATCTAAACAAGTGGACAAAAAATTATCATAAGATGTAACCTTAAGTCACTTTGTAATTTAAATTCCAAAAACAATGTAAGTAAGCTGTACACATTTTACTTTATGCAGGGCAGGTTATTACATTGTGGAAGTTTGGGTTTATATGTAAACATGTTTTAGTTTTAATCCCAGGTGTGGGATATGGGGGCTGCTTCAGTTTGTCCACAGCTGATAACTGCTCGTGAGAGGGCACGTGGTGATGTTTGTCTTCAGGAAGTGTCTTGTGCAAGGGCATGGTCTTTGTCAGTGGGGATAAAAAGCCAGACTGGGAGAGAGACTGGAGGCTAAAGAAGAGGGCTGCTGGTGCTTCCCCCATGCTGCTCCTGGTTGCTGTTGATGCAGTTAGATGAGAACAAGTTGGAGACGTCCTAAAAGGAGGAGTGAACTCGCCCCAAGGAACCCAAGGACCCTGAACAGCAGGAATTATCCCTTCTCCCCATTAACCATCTTTCTCCCCTACCTGGTGTTGGGGTATTGGAAGGGATAGGGGTGGAGTATGGAGAAATTTAAGAAACTCAAAATAAAATAGTTGGTTAAAGGCATGCAAACATTATTATGATTAAAAAATTGCATGGATAGAGCCCTACAAAACTTAGGGAAAGAACCCATTATTTTTGTCGCCCCTTTTTTCTCTTTGATATTTAGTGGCTACGCAAAAATATCACTCCTGCTTTGCTATTAGCTTAATAGAATTCCTAGGATAAATGTATAATTATTACCCTAGCCAAAATGGGCTTCCTCTGTTGCAATAGCTGTCCTTAACCCCGCTCTTTATAAAGAATCCCATCACTGGAATCCTCTCAATATTTACTGATGGAGGAAAAAGGGGAGGCACAGCAATAATATACTACTCCATGAGAGATGAATCCCCTATTGTGTGATTCTAAGAGTTATCTCATCACTGCTCCCAATATAAGAATTTATATGCTGGGGCTGGAGAGATGGCTCAGAATTTAGGAGCACTGGTTGCTCTTCCAAAGGTCCCAACTTCGATTCCCAGCAACCACATGGTGGCTCACAACCATCCATAATGAGATCTTCTCTGGTATACATACAGGCATAACATTATATACATAATATATAAATAAATATTTTTAAAAGAAATTAGATGCTATCTATTAAGCCCTGAAAGAAGTCATTAGGCCCTTTAACCTCTTTTCAGATAGTGTATACATCCTTAATTTGCTCCCCTGGTTATCAAGATCTTTCGTCAAATTAGATGCCAATCCACTCTCCCCAATACTTGTCCAGGTTTCCACCCTTTTACAGGGAAGAGCCACTCCCCGTCTTCATCTACCACCTCAGATCTCATAGTCCCCTGCCAGATGCAATAACTAAGGGAAGTGCCCTTGCTGATCGAACCACCTCTACAGGATCATTCACCTCCTCCAAAAAGCAAGCAGATCAATTCCATTAACGCACACACACAAATATAAAGGAACTTCATGCCTGCATCCCCCTACATCCCTCTTTCTCAGCTTCAGAGAATAATTAAAACATGTTCCTTTTGTGAATCCCTTATTACTACACCAGTTTAACAAAATATAGGCACCAATACTCAAGATCTCAATTCCAGTGTCCTATGGCAAATTGATGTGACCCACATTCCCCAATTTGACAAACAAAATATGTCTTTGTTATTGTTAACACATACTCATATTTTGTATGGACTACAGCCTAAGTGAGAAAAAAACTTATAAAGATTAATTCATGATATTCTCTCCACCTTTGTCATCATGGGCATTCCTCAACAGATAAAAACTGACAATAGCTCTGCCTCTATTAGCTCCAAATTCAATACGTGCTCACAATGAAAAAGTGCTCACCACACAGAGATTCCTTACAATTCCCAGGGCCAAGGGAACATATCAAACCCTAAAAGTTCAATTTATAAAACAAAAAACAACTGCCTACCCCTTTATCATACTATTAATGATGGATCTGAATACCCTAAATATATGTAACATCTACAAGAGCTCCAAACACCCTCCTATCTCCCTCCACTGGCACACACCCGAGATGACTCCTCCCATCCTAGTACAATGGCAGGACCCCTTGGATGGGATTTGGATGGAACAAGACTCCCTCCTTACATCTAGAAGGGATTTTGTTCATGTCTCTCCACAGGACCACTCTGGGCCTATTTGAGTCTCTGTCAGAAATGTCTAATGCCATCCCACTGAATAAGAAATTGGCCTACCTCTTGCTAATGGATCAAGAATGAAAAAGGCAGAGGAGACACCCCCCCACCCCCAACGTAACAACAAGATCTCATGGAAGGAGGCCCATGACCTGGTGGCCACTTCACAGGCCTCCCCTCCCTCTATTCCCTATGGCTGTTTGTTTTTAATTCTTCATTTCAATCCTGATACTGCCCAGCCTCTTCTTAGCCCTCCTAGTACCCACTACTGGAGATGCTATGCTGGGGAGACCTATGACAGAAACAACACAATAATAGGAACCCAGGACTGCCCATTTGAGGGACGCTAGAGCAGGAGTAATAGTCCTCTATACCCCACTTCTATCTCCACTAGCCCCAGCCCTTTCTTCTGCTTTCCTTGATACAACACAGATGACTCCAGAAAGCCTCCATGTATGTAGGTTGCAGATGTTGGAGATAAAAAATAGAATCCACCAGTCATGGTGGCACTCATGCTTGCTAACATTAAAACACATTTTCAGCCTCCATCAATGATCCCTGGGATAAACAATGGCAAATCAAAGCCCTGGGTAAGCTCTACCCTAATGGCTATACTAAATTCCCCATGGTTGACCAACACTTCTCTTATCCGTCTCCAAATTGGTCTTTACCCACGTTAACATTCTTCAACAGAGAATCAAACACAAAAGGTGGGTCCAAGCCACACTCTCTTGGTTACAATACATCTAATATACAGATAGCCTCCTTCCCCTAACCACCCACGCCGACTCTCAATGCTTTTTCTGTGTTTCCCTCTCCTGACTGCTATTGACAGCTGTTTTCATTAACACCTCACTTCATGAACCGCATGGATCCTTATGCACTTGAAAGTTACAAGCCATTCCTCTCTTCAGTCTATCTCTTCCCTTTTGCCTTGGAAGAGCCCTGTCCTACATGTCCCCATAACATCACTGTCACCAAGTCAATATGTGCTAACCCCTGCCTCTCATCTCTGATGCAAAAACACTACTGGTTCCTGCATTAAACACCCTTTCCAAGGTTTCTGAACCCCTGCAATGCTTGTTTCCCAGGTTTATCTCAATGAGCCTGAAGAACTTGCTTTACAGCTGGGGGAAGACTGAAAGAAAAGAGAGATCTTCATCTCTCTGTTCATCAGATTGGGTCTCATTTTCTTACTGAGTGCCATCAGAGCTGATAGAGCAGCCCTCATCCAAAGACACCATCTGGCCAGTGACTTGTAGGACAAGCTTGACAAAGCCATGGCTTCCACTATGGATAGTCTCTTCCACAACAGATCACTTCCCTAGAGAAGGTTGCTCTGCAAAGCCAAGAGGGGCCCTAGACTTACTGACTGCTGAACAAGAAGAGACTTGCAATGAGGTGGAGGAATGTTGCTTCTATGTTAATGGGTCTGGGCTCGTAGAGCAAAACATAGAAATGCTCAAAGAGAGACACCACCCCATGAGGGACCAGGACAGATACTAAGACTCACAGCCAGACTCTGGGCCAAAAATTGTGGAGTTGTATGAAAGAGTTGGCAGGTGGAAGGACAGGATAGGGGTGGGGGCTGTCAGGAGCCCCACAAGGAGACTATCAAGGCTGGATGATCAGGACCCAGAGGGGCCTATACAAACTGTTGCACCAATGAAGGACAGTGCAAGCAGAGAACCTAGACCCCCTGTTTAGATGTAGCCAATGGACACTCATTCTCCACATGGAAGTAGGGAGAGGGGAAAGCAGGGAATTGCCTCTGACAGGAACTCTGGTGCCCTCAATTTGATCACTGCCCCTTGGTGGAGAGGCCCTGTGGGAACACACAGGAAGGAGAAGTATGCTATTCAGATGAGACCTGATAGGTTGTGGTCAGATGGTGGGGGAGGAGAACCTCACCTGGCAGAGGTCTAGGGGAGGGGAATAGGGCAGAAGAGGAAGGGAGGATGTGAACAGGACTAAGAGTGAGGGGATTACAATCAGAATGTAATGTGAATAAATTATAATTTTAAAAAGAGCAAAAACAACAACAGTAAAAAACAAATGCTCAAAGATCTCTGGCAAGAACTCAGGACACACTACAACACCCTTACTCCATGGTATTCAAAGGCTCTGGTAACTTGGCTTCTTCCTCTCCTTGGCCCCATACTGGCCATTGGGACCCTACTCTTCCTGGAGCCCGGCCTTATCCAGATAAGTAGCATTGAAATAATCATTGCCAATTGGGCTCTGGTTCAGTACCAATCCATTACCAACACAGAGGCTGATGACTATGGTAACATCTCCCTTTTATAAGACTAAAAGTGACATGGATCAGTTGGTCCTGAGAAGTGGGCAAGTGCTGTTCTGAAGGGGTGGACAATGGCCTCTGTTGCCCAAGGCCTATCGAAAGGGAGTCAGGTTCAGATCCCCAAATCCAGAGTGGCAGAGATGAGGCAAGTAAGTTGGGGGAGCTATCCCAGAGCAAGAGTTCGAGATATGTTCAAACCCCAAAAATCTCATCTTGAGACTGGAAGAAGTAAGTGCCACTAACTCCCTGGTGCTTGCATGCACCAGTGCATAGACACTTGCAACTCCCACCTCTGCCACCCTTGAGGCAATCACATAGCCTGGTGGCCAGGTGTCAGGTTCCTATTTCCTCATAAGGACATGACCAGCTAGCACCTGGAATTCCTGTCCATGCAAATGAAGCATTCCAGCACCTTGGCCCCAGCCCATGATGCACACTCACCCTGAAAACCCCTACCCACTTCTTCTTAGCACCCACAATAAAGGAGATCCTGCTAACCCACCTTCCAGGCTAAGCTTTGTTCCTTCCAGTCCAACCCAGTGTATAATGGTGTCTGGATGCCCCAAGATCAGAAGCAAAGCCAGACTGGCAACTTTACAAAACTAAATAATTTAAAATACTATGAGTAGCCAGGCATGTGTACCCTGACTAATCCCAACACTCAAGAAGATGAGGCAATAGGATTGTAAATAAAGGCTAGCCTAGGCTACATAGTAAGACGTTAGCTCAAAAAAAAATCCAAGGACTGTTTTCCCATATAATAATAAGGTTAAGCTTGGTGGTGGAAGTGATGCACACCTTTAATCCCAGCACTCAGGAAGCAGAGGCAGGAAGGTCTCTGTGAGTTTGAAGACAGCCTGGTTTACATAGTGAGTTCCAGGAAAGCCAGGGATACACAGAGATACTTCGTCTCAGAATAAAAAGGTTGGTATAAATATCTTTTAACTAATGTGACAATTCTAAACAGTTCTTCCTGTTTCATAATTTTTTTTTTCCTCATGCTGTTGCTAGATATTTTGGCTCCTACTGAGAATCTTACCCAGGTCACTTTGATCTTTGAATGGAAGCTTCTGTTTGTTTTTACAGTACCAAGTAGTGACTGTAGATTGTCAAGGATGGCTACACTAATACTGTACAGCTGAGCTCCCTCTAAAGATCTTGATCTTTCAAAGGAAGAATCATCTTTAAAAGACCCCAAAGAAAGCCTGACGGAAGACGAACTGACACTGTTTCCCTTAGGAAATATTCTATATTAAAGCAAGCCAATACTCAAAGCTGACTAGCCATACAAATAGGAGGGTGCATGGTTCACAGAACAAAAGATACATAGAACCAATCATACACAGAGTTTTTATATTATGAAGTCCTTTTCTCATCAAACATGGTAGCTCAGAAGTCCAGATCTTGATGTACAGTACCAATGAACTGGAAGCGAGCACAAAGCGAAGTTCTACTGGTCACAGTGAGATGGCCCAGTGGATAAAGGCAGTTGGTGGTATATGCCTGACCTGAGCATTATTTTCAGGACCTAAATGGTAAAAGGAAAATGGTAAAAAAAAAAAAAAAAAAAAAAAAAAAAAAGGAGCAAATTCCTACAAGTTATCCTTGTTAACCTCTGACCTCCACATGCACACATACATGCCATAGTATATGCATTCATATCTTCTCTCTGTCTCTCTGTCTCTCTCTGTCTCTCTCTGTCTCTCAGTCTCTCTGTCTCTGTCTCTCTGTCTCTCTCTGTCTCTCAGTCTCTCTGTCTCTCTCTCTCTCTCTCTCTCTCTCTCTCTCTCTCTCTCTCTCTCTCTCTCTCTCTCTCTCTCTCCTCTCTCCCTCTCTCTCCCCTCTCTTCTCAAATAAATGTGCTTTTTTAAAAATGAAAGTCTCCTAACGCTAAAAAGGCTCTTCATGCTGAAGCTATTAAGGAATGTGTACGGAGTATTTAAAAGATCTTTGTATTAAATGATATGTGACATTTGTCTCACACCCTGGGATCTAGGAGCATCACTAACAATGAAACAGTGGTCACAGTGAGCCCTGGCTAGTATGCTACACGTTGAAACTCAACAGTGACTTTCTCTCTGCCTATTTCAGTTGATCTTCCTATGCATCATATAAAGCGAGTGTTGTTGGGGTGATATTAAATCTCAGGGGATTTACACATAAAGAGGTGAGTGTCCTATGTCATGTAACTGGTGTGTTCCAAATAATTCTTTTCATGGTAATACAAAGCCTGAGACAAAAGACAATACTTAGGGTTCTTTATGGCCTTTATGGTGTGTCCCCAGTGTGCAGATCTGGCAGAAAACACAATGTAATTCTTTGAAAATCTGTATGCATTCCTGTGGAAGATAAGAGTATTTTGGCATTGTGACAGAAAGCATGGCAACCAATAGAGTTAAATGTTCTCTCACAAGACATCCTCTTCTGTGGTTGATTCCCCAAAGAACATTATTTCTTCTTCATGTACTAAGAAAAACTAAGTTTGAATCCTCAACGGAAATGTCTGATCATTAATGTGCTAATAGAACAATGAACCTCCCATAGGGCAGTAGTGCTCCATCCATTCAGGCCGTGTATGCACAAAAATTAGAACGAGTCTGTTTCTGAAGTGCCTATAAAAACTAATTTAATGTCCTAATTAATTTAGTTTTATATTATTCCTTGTCTTTGATGCCATAAGATAGTATTCAGAGAAGTAATATCTAATGCAACACAGTCTCCCTCATTCTTGATTATATTTGTTCCCTATAAGAGTCATTCTTTCCAAAGGGTTTTAATGAGTTTATATGAAAAGGACTTTCTATTTTAAATGGATTTTATCATGGCATTTTCATGTATTTTGTCATTATACTTTGCTTACATATTTCTTCTTTGTGCCATTGTGCTTTGTTTTCATGTGTTTCCCTCTCCCACTGTCCTCTCCAATCTCTTCATGCCCTTTAACTGGTTCCCTTTCTTCTGCTAGTATTCCACTTTGTTTTGTTATTTATTAATTGAAACTTCATATATATTGTGGGGAGCCAAGACCATAGGTGGCAAGCATCTCAGGCCCTGGTATAATACATTGAGTGGACCTGGGGCAGGCTGCCTTGTGACCTCTTTCCCTCCTTGCCTCAGGGTCCATTCCAGAAGGCTGCCTTGCGACCTCTTCCCCTCCCTCAAGGTATTCTCCAGCTGTTCTCGGTATTCCTGAAATTACAGAGGCCTTCAGAGGACGACTGGAACAAAGTCTATAGATAACACCTTGTGGTTCCAGATGCCTAACAATCCCACCCAGCCCCAGAACCACAGGGGCCCTCGCCCTGCCAAACTTCCTGACTTCCTGATATCTTCCGAAAACCACCCACCTGGATCATCCCACTCAGCCTCCTGCGCAATGGTATATAATTGCCTGTGAGAAAATTAAATTTGGTCAGCTTGATCAGACTCCTTGACTTGCTGTCCGTTCTTCGCGTCTCTTCTCCTCCATTCTCTCCCTAGGGGTCCGAGGGTCCCAGTTGATTGTCCAGCGGGCCCGGACAATACACATATACATGTGTGTGTGTGTATGTGTGTGTGTGTGTGTGTGTGTGTGTCCAGTTTGAATGAAACTAGTTTGAATGAAAATGAAAATGGCCCCCATAGGCTCATAGGGAGTGACACTACTGAGAGCAGTGCCCTGTTGGAATAGGTGTGGCTTTATTGGAGAAGTATGTCACTGGAAGGGGGCTTGGAATTTCAGTTTCTTAAGCCAGGACTGCCAGGACAAGAGGCACTCTCTCTTCCTGCTGCCTGCTGATCTGGATGTAGAGCTCTCAGCTGCCTCTCCAGCACCCTGTCTGCCTGCTTCCCACCATACTTCCTGCCATGTTTCCCTCCATGACAATAATGGACTAACTTCTGAACTGTAAGTCAACCCCATTTAAATCTTTTCCTTTATAAAAGTTATTGTGGACATGGTGTCTCTTCACAGCAATAAAACCCTAAATAAGACACACCCCCTACTCCGCCACTTCAACTTCCCCAAGCCTGCCAGAATATCTCTCTCCTAACTTCATGTTCTTTGCTTTTTAGAACCCAATGAATATAATTATTGCCACTCCTATAGTTCTTCACTAGACATAGGCATCCTACCTGTGATAACATCCACAACAAAGAGTGACTCTTCTTCTCCTAGCAGCCATCAACTGTCAGTAGCTTGTCAGTTAGTGATGGGGCCTGAGAGTCTCTCTGCTCTCCATGCTGGAAATTTTCCTGAGCTTGATTGATCTTATGTAGGTCCTATGCTGGTAAGCAACTGCTGTGCATTCATGTGTGCCACAGTCACGGCAGAGGACAGCATTCTCCAGCACTCATCACACTCCATTTTTCGGCTCTTATGTTCTTTCTACACACTTTTCCCTAATGTCCCCTGAACCTTAGTGGGAAGCGTTGATATAGATATCCAATGTGTGGCTGAGAACTCACAGTTGCTTATTTCCTCTTGTGGAGCAGACCTCACATTCAACCAACACAGTGGCTGTTTGTCCCCAAAAACAATGTTGCCACTAATGCACCAGTGGGCACATTTTACCTGGTAGATCTATTTTATAGCATTTTAGGTCCAGTATTTGGTTAAGTCAATTGATGTGTTTCCTATCCCAGAATCCTACATAGTACCAACACTATGAAAGCTGGTCAGTTCGAGATATATTTACTAATGTTCTGCAACCAAAGTGTGTGGTATCTCTACCAACTGAGTTTTACAATCTAGTTATGGTGACCAAAAAGAGCCATGGAAATAGCCTGTATTGTTTTGGGTGCCTCTAGGGACTCCCTAACTCTCATAGGAAGTTAATTCAAGTTTCATTCTACTGTTGTACTAAAACACTCTGAGCAAAAAAAAAAAAAACTTGCACAGAAAAGGGTTTATTTGGCATATGCTTCCACACATAATCTATCATTGAAGGAAGTCAGGGAAGGAACTTGAGGCAGGAACCATGAACGAATGTTTTTTCCTAGCTTATTCATTCACTGGGTCATGCTTAGCTAGTTTTCAATACAGTCCATGACTAACTGCTTATTGTATGATGCTTCCCAGAAAAGGTTAGGCCTTCCTATATCAATTAATAATCAAGACAATTTCCATTATGCCCAGAGGCCAATCTGATCTAGAAGGGTTTTTCTCTTAGATAACTCTAGATTGTGACAAGTTGACAAAGCTAAGTAAGAAACCCAGTTAGTCCTGACTCTGCTTTCCCATTATATTTATTTTGCTATCTCATTAGTCACTTTGTTTAAGATTTCTTCCTATTCTATCATGATCCTCTTCCTAGTTTTATAAATTACAAACACATATATGTCAATACACACATACAGTATTTAGGACCCAAGTTCTGCATGTAAAAGAAAACATGCAGTGTTTGCTTTCTAAGTCTGGCTTATTTGCTTAACATAATGCTATCCAGTTGCATTCATGTTTCATGAAAATGTCATTATATTTTAATAGCTGCATAAAATTCCACTGTGCATATGGACTACATTCTTTTTGTCTATTCATGTGTTGATGGTCACCTTGGCTGGTTCCACTTCTTGCCCATGGTGAATGGTACAAGGCATAGGTATGCAAATATCCCTGTGTGAGTTTGAGCAAGAATCACCCTAATAGGCTCATATATTTGAATTCTTGTTCTGCAGTTCGTGAGTTAGTGGAAATGGTTGGAAAGGATTGGGAGGTATGGCCATGTTGGAAATGTATCACTGCAGATGAGCTTTGAGCTTTCAAAATCTAATGACATTCCCAGTTAGTATATAATTCCTCTCTCCCTCCCTCCCTCTCTCTCTCTCTCTCTCTCTCTCTCTCTCCCTCTCTCTCTCTCTCTCTGTCTCTCTTCCTCGCTCTCTCTCTCTCGTCGCTCTCTCTCTCTCTCTCTCTCTCCCTCTCTCTCTCTGTCTCTGTCTCTCTCTGTGTCTCTGTCTCTCTCTGTCTCTCTCTCTCTCTCTCTCTGTGTGTGTGTGTGTGTGTGTGTGTGTGTGTGTGTGTGTGTGTACTTCCTGCTTGTGGATCAGATGTAAGATGGTGGGGGTGCCAGTGAGTCAGCCTCAAAGGTGAGAGCATGGAAGACCTGGCCCCACCATTTATCTGCCATGAGGTGGTGTGGGTACAGGGTTGATGACTACCCCCTACCTTGCCCCTCACCACTTGTAGCAGTGAGGAATGCTGGTCCTGCACCTGGGCAACACGGTTGTGCTGGCCCTTGTTGAAGGGGTGGCAGTGAGATAACCCTGAGGGTAAGAGCACATGAGGACTGTTCCAGGCCCTCACAGGATGCAGCACTTGGGAGAGTGCCTTGACTGGGCAGCACAGGGGAGCTGGCTCTGAAGCTGTGCATGCTGGTGACCTGGTCCTGAGAGAGTGAGAGAAGAGCTGACCCTTCCCTTCCTCCTGCTGATGGCAGCATTGGGTGGTCTAGTCAGTTCTAGTGAAGCCCACCCTGGAGGTCCAGATAAGGCAGAGCTTTGCTACCACCCAGTCCCAGATCCAGAATCTCCATGACACAGGACAACAACAGCATAATCAGCAAGAACCCCAGTGAGGATCCAATTGTGTCCCAGAAGCTTGAGATCTTGAACCAGACCAATGACTCTTTGAAATGAGATTTGCAAGTGAAGAAGTGTGGACAGAAGGATGTACTGTGGTACTCACTGTGACACACTACAGCCTCTACAATGAGATGTTTTCTATGCTTTGTTTTCGTTGTTGTTGTTGTTGTTGTTGTGTTTGTTTGTTTTTTATTTGGAGGGAGGTTACAAGTGCAGAGGGCAGATATGAGAGAATGAAGAGATGTGTGGGACTGGGGTACATGATGGGAAACTCACAAAGAATCAATAAAAAGATTTTTAAAAGAATAAATAAATCCCCCTGCTGATGCTTGAATGTAGTATTCCATCAATATTGTCCTCCATGCCTGATATTCTTTTTATGCTTGGCTGAGTCTATTGGCTATACTTTCCACTGTGACTTTTATTTAATTCAGTGAATTTCACATGTGTAACATTTCAATTTTTTCTCAAAACTTCAATTTCCTTGCTGGCATTTTTCTTCTACGTTGCTGACTTTTTATCCACATTGCTTATTTTCTCATCCATTTTCTGACTCTTTTCCTTTATAATTCTAGTTTTCCTATCTACAACCTGACTGAATCAATACCTTTGTTTACATCTTCTTCTGAGTTATTGATAATTTTTACTAGAAATTTTTGAAAATCTTCATCTGGCATTTTACCTACTTCAGTATACTCCAGGTTCAGTAGTATAGGAGTTTTGTTTGGTTTTGCTTTCATTTTTTTTTTTTGCAAAAGTCATGTGTTCTTGGTTTTTGAATTTCTGAATCATGGTTTGTGTATCATTGATTGGAATATTAACTCATTTTTCCATCGTAGAGAGGCAGGAATTTATTTAGTAGCTACTATTTAAAATTTTAATTTATTGTTGAAGATATCAATATATGTAGATAGTGTATGTGAGCATATCCACCTCCCACTGACCCCCATCTCCCAGATACCTTTCATGTGGCCCTACTCTCAAATTCATGTCCTCTTCTATTTTACAACCTATGGAGTACAAAATCACTGCTACCCAAATGTAGCAGCCTACCTTTAAGGTTCAGTTCCTAATACTACTTACCAACAACAAACTTATGTATTGACAATCTCTACAAAGTATAGGAGTATACTTACATTTTAATTTCCTCCCACTAATACATCACCAACGATCACAAACTGAAAATGGCAGAATCACTGTACAACGTACTATGAATTTACAAATTACTTAGATAGTTAATGCTGACTGCCAACATTATCGGGTTTAGAATCATCATGAAAACAAACATCTTGCCTAGTCTTTGAGGCATTTTCTAGAACATGTTAATTGATATAGGAAGACCTTCTCTAACTCTGAGTAGCAACATTTCATGAGCTAGGACCCCTGACTGAAGTAAAAAGAAAACAAGATGAGTCCTAGCATTCACCCTTCTCTGCTTCCTGAGTGCAGATACAATGTGATAAGCTTCTTTAGGCTCCTGCTACCATGCCTTCCTTCCCTACCATGGTGGGCTGTACCTTCAAACTATGAGCCAAAATATGCTCTTTCTTTTTTAAGTTGTTTTATTACAGCAATCAGATAAATAATTTATATACTGTGAAAATAATAAATTAAGGAGATAAATGGAGGCTAGAGGGAAAGCAGAAAAATTAAAGAAGAAATGCTTAAATAAATCAAACGAGAAAGAAGACAGGTAGAGAAGGTTGTTGTAAATGAGAAAAGAGAGGCATAAGACATTAGAAAAGAGAAAAATGGAAAAACAAATTCTCAAAAATAATATTTTCAAAATTAAAAGTAGGCAAAGTAAGAAAGGGAATATTCCAGCACAGGCTCCTTGCCCAGAAATAATTGACCAACACAAAATAGACCCCATGTGGTTTCTTGTGTGTGTGTGGGCGGGGGTTATTTCGTTTTGTTTTATTTGGGTGTTTTTTGTCTAATTGGTTTTCATGTTTGTTTTGATTTTCATTTTTTGTTTTGTTTTTGTCTTAAGAGGGAGAGAGAGAAACAACATGAAGCTGAGTGGATAGTGAGGTGGGGAAGATTTAGAAGGAATTAGAAAAAGAGAATATGATCAAAGTAAATTATATGAAAAAGATAAGTAAATAAATAAATAATGGAATAAAGGCATAAAACTATTTTAAAATAAGGTAAAGCCAAAATGCTATGAAATATAATGAGGAGGAAAAGACAAAACTAAGTAAAAGAAAAACTGTGTAAACTGAATTAAATGGATTTATGAGTGAGGAGAACTAAGAAAAGAACAAAAAATAAGTGCAAGAGAATAAATATCCTTACATTGAGATGTAACAAGAATAAATTAATAAAAAAAAAAGAATAAATATCCTTGTACTCATGTAGGAAAAAAATAGAAAATCCCAACATGGGGAGAAAGAACAAAACACAGATGAGGGCCTACAGCAGCTCCTTTCTGGGTCCTCAAAGGCTACCAGTTAGATGCCTGTTGGTAGAGGGAGCTCACCTTATGTACTCTTGTCTTTCCTGTGGTTTGTGCTATTGTTGAGTGTGCACTGGACAAATGTTTGATAGCCACTAGCCAGGTCCTGCACTTTGATAGGAGCCGTCAGTCTTCGCATAGCAGTGGGTTCTGCTCTTCTCACTTGGCTATGCATTCTGTAAGCTTAGCGCACTCTGTCAGCCTCCCAGGATGCCATGGCTCATACCCTCTGGTGCCTAATAGCTATGAGGAATGGATTCCATCATGTGTGTTAGAAATGTGCAAGGCAATCACAACATTGAGATCAATATAGGCAGAGGGCCTGTCTTTGTGTTTTTAACAACTCCTGAGTTGAAGGGTTGTTGCTGAGAGTATCAAGTTAACTGCTGGAACTTCAGAGTGCTTTGGGCTCTAAATTCAATCCACCTACTGGTCTCAAGCTTTGAGCTGTCAAATTCCAAGTTTATCCTCAGTAAGATTTGTTACCAGCCACTGAACTGGAGGTCTTTTCCCCAGTGTGCTTCCCAGCCTTCACTGAGCCTCTTGCCACCTATACCCGTTTGCTTGAACCATCCAGCCACCGTAGCCTCTACACTTACTTCCCTAAGTTTTGCTCCATCTAGGTAATAATATGTCAGGTCAAATTGAAGCTACCTGACCAGTGGATGGTTTCTGATCTCAGGCTCCTGGGATAACTCAGTTTTTCAGAATAGATTCTTTCTCAAGATGGCCCTGTGAGTCACATGACATGACAAAATGAGACTTCTTTTCCACTGCCGAGCCATCCACCAGAGGAGCTCACTCCATCTAGGGCAACCCTTGAGCAAATGTGGGTTTCTAGAAGCATGACTATAGTACAGATAAACTAATATTATGAAGCAAAAGAAGGACAAGAAATCTGCTTGCATCATGTGACTAAAGGTGATGGCTTTGGCAGAACTTAGGAAATTCCAGATAGGAGGCTTCTGGAAACTTCTTCTCCTTAATAACTATGTATTGAGCCCGTGTTTCTCATAACTGATTTTTATATCTGGAGTGGAGAATGGGCATCTGGGTGGCGAGGAACATGCTCACTTTCTGGGAGTAATAAATATAACACACTGAATTGAGTCCCTCTTTGTGGGCCTTTGTCTGTAGGTGGAGGAGACACCCCCTCCGGTGAGCTGGCTCTTCTTCAGTTCTTTTGTCTCTCTTTTTTCTACTGCTAATTAGACACCTGTCTTCTACTACAAACTTAGTGCCATGAAGCTGTGCCCAAAGACATATGGCCAAGTGACCATATAGCGAACAGTTTGAAACCATGAGCCCAGCCTGCTTCCTGGAAAGACAGAAATATTCAAAGTAGTTAGTCCTCCTAGTTCCTACCTACATCAGCACTCATAGCCTGGTCAGTTACTAGTGCCTGCAGCCCCAGTGGCACCTTGCAAAGCAGCGGGAAAACTTTTACTGCTGTTGAGCATTGTCAGGAAGTGCCTTGTATGGTGACAGTGCCCTTCATCAAAGTCATGCCTATTCTCAGGAAGCCCACATCCAGTGTTTCAACTTAGAGCCAAAAGGTCCAGCTGTTTACCCCAAGTTGAGACATCTCTGAAAGGCCATTTTGCCTCAGAACTCTTTCAGGGTTGACTGAAAGCTATTTGGGGATTCCATTGCAGACTGATTCTCCATTTGCCTAATCTCAATCTCTTCCCATCATCCTTTTCTCCACTCTCCCCTTTCCTTTCACTAGTGTTGATTCTAAGAGCTCTCTCAGACACTTCCTATTACCTATACATTGATTGATTTTAGAGTCTGCTTTCTTGGGATCACAGATTGTGTGACAACTGACAGAAAGTTGAGAAGAACAGAATAAGAGAAGTAGAGGGAAGTGTAAGTGCATTAACATCCATGTTTAAAAGGATAAAGTAGAAGCTAGATATGCAGGCACCAGTGGCATCGATTATAATCTCAGCATTTGGGAAGTGGGAAACTGATGACCAGGAGCTCAAGGACAACATAAGCTTCAAAATAAGCTCACAGCCAGACTGGGCTACATGAGATTCTGTTTAGTACCACTGGACCTGCCAGAACAGAGGGGGAAATGGAGGGAGGGAGGGAGGGAGAGAGAGAGAAAGAGACAGACAGATAGACAGATAGACAGACAGACAGGGAGACAGAGAGAGAGAAAGGGATAAGGAACAGAGGAAGGACAGACAGACAGACAGAGACAGACAGACAGACAGAGAAAAAGGGATAAGGAACAGAGGAAGGACAGACAGACAGACAGACAGACAGACAGAGGAATGGAGATAGAGAGGAAGGGAGAAAAAGAGGTAGCAAGAGGGAGGAAATAAAGCCAGGTATAGCAATTCACATTGTAATGTCAGTACTAGGAACAATTAAGTAGGGGCAGGGGGCTGATGTGAATTTAGGGTTACTGTGACCCATGCTTGAGACCCTATCTCAATTGTACCCAATTTGAATGATCAAGGTTCAGAAATATTTAAAAGATGTGTGTGCGGTTCACACCTGTAATCTGAGCATTTCGATGTAGAAGCAGACGAGCCAGGAGTCCAAGCCCAGGATCTACTATAAAGCAAGTTTGAGGTTTATCTGCGATGTATGAGGCTATTTATCAAAGCATTAGAAGAGACTTGATACCCTATGAGCATATACAGGGGGAGGAGGTCCTCCTCAGTCACAGTCATAGGGGAGGGGAGTAAGGGGAAAATGGGAGGGAGGGAGGAATGGGAGGATACAAGGGATGGGATAACCATTGAGATGTAACAAGAATAAATTAATAAAATATATTTTTAAAAAGAAATATTAAAGATATAAAGATACCCAATATAATTACTTATATGGTATTGTATCTCAACATTAAATAACACAAAACAAAATAATAGATGAACAAAATTGAGTGATTAGGTGAAAACTGATGACTTTCATTGATGGGCACATGGAGTGCTTTCTCGGGAGCGGCTATGCCTAGATGCACCAGGCAACCATGGGACTGCTCTCTGGCTGTCTGGAAACTGTGGGTGGACATAGCCAGGCCTGAGTGGCCACAAACTCAGGCTGCCCTTTGCTTCAGAAGATGAAAGTGAATCGCACCTCAACCAGAGTCTGACTGCCTTGTTTCCTTAGAGGTGCATGTGGAAGCCCAATGGCACACTAGGAGGCAGGCTGGGGGCTGTGCCTCTCACCACTCCTGATTTTTGCAGAGCTAGTGCCCTGGCTGACACATGGGGTCACATAGAGTGTGAGATGAGCAGCTCATGGAAAAGGCCACACACACCCTTGCCTGCTTCTAGTGTCCCACATCACCTTCTCAACGGTCCTGATTTTCACTCCCCTAGCGTTCTGTCCAGGTCTCCCCAGTTTCTTCTCTGCTGCTTTCTGAGCCCAGACCTTTCTTTCCCCCAGGCTATTCACTGGTGATCCAACTCAGCAAAAGGTTTGGAGCAGGCAAGCCCAGGGCTGCCACTAGCAGTGCACTAAAGCAGAGATTCCCAAGGTATCCACTAGGGGACGCCAACGCACCAATGTCAACAAATTTCCCCACTTCTTAAAACATAAGTTTAAAACCAAATGTTTAAAACGCAAATGCCTAATCAGATCTTTTGAAGTATGTCACAGTTGCTAAGTGAGCAGGCTCCCTCCCTCTGTCACCATTAAACTCTATTTGTCGGGGGCGAGGGGCAGGGAAGGGAGGGCTGGGCACCTCCCTTTGCTCTCTACCACTAACCCAGGAAGGGTTTCTGTTTCCAACCTGACCTATCCCTATAAAGCCTGTCAGGGAAGAGCAAGGATGGAGAGGGCTCTCGTGAATGCTGTGCTCTGGCCACCATAGCAGGGCTGTTAGCACCTTGGCCAGCACAGCTGTGCTTGTTTGTCTGAAGCACACTCTCCAAATGCTGGCCTCATTAGCATTCATTCACAGGGCTGGGGTCACCTAATCCTCACCTCAGACTAGAGCCACTCACCCCCTCTTGTCACCAGCTGTATGTGGTCTCAGGAGGTACTGGAGCATGTAGAAGGGGAGCAGACTCCATCCTTAAAGCTTTGGGGGAAGTGGCCATCTTGTTGGGGTGGGACTCTTACTGGTGAGGCTGTTTGAAGTCACCCACACTCCTGTAAGGAGATCTTTCTCCTCAAGGCAACTGCAAACTGGTGAAGTGCCCAGATCCCAATCGCCAGGTGTGCCAGAGTCTAGGCTCCCAAAATACCTTTTCCCAGGTGTATCTAGGGGTTGCTAGGCCTGGATGTGTGTCTCCTTCAGCAAATAAGAATCAGGGGCTCCGGCTAATTGGAGGCGGTGCTCACTGCTCTAGACACCTCTGTGAACAGGGAACAAGGCGAGCATAATGCACAGGGAACTGTAGCCTGGGAAAGCCTCTTGTCCACTCACAAGAAAGCTTGGACCTAGAGCTCTCCATGTGGCGCAACTGTTGAGAGCTTCCTGCTCTTCCAAAGGACCTGGGTTCAGTCCTCAGCGCCCACATCTGACAGCTCACAACTACCTGCACATCCAACTGCAGGCAGTCTCCACCCCTCTGCTGGCCCCCAGGGCTCCAGCACACGGGTGACATACACTCACAAAACCACATACGCTCAGGTAGAATAACCCTTTAAAAAAGAAAGAACGCTTGTGTCTGTGAGCTTCCTGCTCTTCCTCCAGTGGAGGCTGTGCCCAGGCCCCAAGGACATGCTCAAGATGGGCCTGCTCCCTCAGGTTTCTCTCAGAAACAGGAACTGCCTTGAGCTTCTGAAGGCCACCTGTGGCTCTGCTGACTGACCTGTGGAGGGATGGGAGTGAGTCAGTGGCCATGGTCGCTTCCCTCGCTGAGCCTCCGCCCAGGGCTGTGTCCCTGAACACACCTTGGCATGGCAACACTTAAGAGGGTTCGGCAGGTGCTGGTTCGAGGGGCTGATTTCTGCCTCCTGTTGCAATATCCGGCACGTGCAGGAAGCCCATGTCCCTCTGTTTGGCTTTACTGTCTGTGTGGCTCGGCTGCCAGGCTGTTGCTAAGGACCTGTGGAGGTTGCTTGGTTGCGCTCCAGGCTGCAGGTGTATTTATCTGTGGTGACCTTCACCTCTGCTTCTGTTCCCTAACAACAAGCCTGTGTACACTAAGCCATGTTTTCCCTCCTTGCCCAGAGGCAGCCTGATGCCACCTGCCTGGAACTCCATCACCTCCTCACAGAGGGGCAAGCAGGAAACTTCTCTACCAGCAGTTCAGGCTGAATTGCTCAGGGACCGTGTGGGTTGAAAAATCCTACCTGGTACTGACTGCTCCATGCCCAGAGCCTCCATTTCTTTTGCTTTCTGTGCCTGAGCACTGGAGTCCCTCGCTGGTTGGAACTGTTTTCAGCAACCTCTTCTGGCCAGCTCAGAGCCTTCCTGTTCACTGATGACTTTCTATGAAAACATTTTTCAACCTGGCTCTGTATTCACACTCAAAGTGCCAGCAGGGAGGAAGGGCTTCTTTTCCTTTAGAAGCTGCTGGTAGCTGTTTAGGGTCCTTTGGCTCCTGGCTTGGAAGGGAGGAGACTAGCTGTGGGAAGCAATGCTGGGTATAAGTCCAGTTTGGGGGCCTGGCTCTTTGCCGTGTTGATGCCCTCTCTGGCAAGAATGGGTGGGCTGGACACGTCTGACCTCACGTGGGGGCCCGAGATATTGTGTGGACTTGGTGTCCAGTGAAAGGCCTCAGTCTGGAGTGCAACTGTCCACTCTGTGAACAAGATCAGAAAGTGGAGTGTGTGTGTGTGTGTGTGTGTGTGTGTGTGTGTGTGTGTGTGTGTGTGTGTGTGTATACACGCGCATGCACACTCAGGTGGTCACAAATCGAGGAACAAGGTGTGTGCCCTTTAGCTACTGCCTCTGGTGGCTCTAACTCCCTCCTCTCCAGCTCTCTGGCTTATACTTCCTCGGCCATCCCAGGCTGCCTGGTCCTTATTCCAGGCCTCTCAAGCAGGGGCTGTCAAACTCGTGAGTTTCCTGCTAAGGACTTCCAGCTCCCTTGCCTCCTGCTGTCAAGACAGCCCCCTCAGGATCTCAGAGGCCTGGGGTCTTCCTCTCGAGTCTGCTCCTAGCTCCAACAGCCTACACCAGTGAATGGATGAATGCGTCTCTGCAGCCGGAAGCCATGAAAACCAGCTCTCTTCTAAACATTTCTTCCGTGCCAGAATTGGTGCTGGGCCCAGGATTTTGCTGTGCATGGTGCCAGGCAGCCCAGCAGGACTGGCCAAGTCATGCAGGCTCAGAACAGAGAGGAAGAGAAAGCTTGGCTGCTGCACTTTATGGACCTGTCCGTGAACCTCACTCATGCATTTCAGTACTGACTCCCTTGGGCCCGGTGCTGGGTCCCATTATGTTCCTGTTCCCTGGGTTTCTCTACCCACAACCTCTTAGCTTCCTGCTAAGTGGGGGTAAATGAATCTGCTGCTAATGCCCCAGGAGATCACTCACAGGCCTCCCCAACTTTTCAGTGCTGCCTTGTTCTCCTGGATAGGGCTACAGGTTCAGGACTGCCCTCAGCTAGCCCACTAGATGTGTAGAAACTGCCTGCACTGCTCAACGCTCTTTCCAAACACAGCTCACAAGAACTCTCAAAGATCCACGATGTCATGAACTCCATTCTGACCACTGGCTGTTCAGAAGGTCATTTCCGTTTGGTGTCTGCAGAGGAGAGCTGTGTCAACCGTGATGCAGTTCTAGCCCTGTTTTGAGATCATCATGCTTTGCCCCTGACCCATCTCTATGGTGCCTAGAAGCCTTAGCAGACAGCTGGCATTTGACCAGTTCACCAAGATGTAGCAGGCTACGTGGGAGAGGGTAGCAATGAGGCATCACCAACCTTCCTAGGCCAGAAGGCAACAATGAAGTCCTGCTCAGGACCCCAAATACCATCCATCCTTGACCAAAAATCACACAAAGTTTCCCTGGAGACTGAGGGATTCACGGAAGCCAAGTAGGAAGAGGGCTGAAGATACAGACCCACCATCCACTCATGTAGTAACGCCTCTCCTCCTTCCTCTGATGTGGTGATACCACAGGGTTCCAGCTACAACAAAGTTCAAGTCTGATCCTGAGACAAGCAACATGAGCATGTGCAGATTTCAGCAGAAAGTCACCTTCACCACCCAAAATACTGCAGCGTCTGTGCTGAAGATGCTTATTGGCATTACCTGTCATAAATGGCTTCACTAAACAATTAAAAAACTCGCTGTAAAGAAAGTAAGACTTGGGCAGGAGAGATGGCTCCATGGTTAACAGTGTCCCCTGCTCTTCCAGAGGACCCACGCTTGCTTCCCAGCAGCCACCTGGCTGCTCACAACAGCCTGTAGCTCCAGTTACAAGGAGTCTGACACCCTCTTTCTTGCTCTTGTGGGTACTGCATGCATGTAGTGAGTATACATATATGCAGGCAAAACATTCATACACAAAAAGATAACAAAATCTTTTTTGTAGAAAAAATAAGCTAAATGTACAATGTCTCATGAAGTAATAGGATATGCAAAGAACCCAATGAAAAAAATAAATTTAATTAAAGGTCTGATTGCTGAAATGAGTAAGCAGAATAAAGAACCAAAGAAAATATACTATGAAAACAGGACAAGTAGTAGTTTGAACAAAGTTTGGCAGTGCCTTAAAAATCCCAATGTATACCTCAAAACCCTAGTCATTCCACACTAAAGGATCTACCATAAAAATTGTATGCTTGCACACACCATAAAAGATAGAACAGAGAGCCTCAGATGCCCATGAGAGTAAAGAGAGAAAAAAAAAACAGTGTTTCTGACATAGGGTCTCTAGAAGCCGAGGGCAGAAACACAAAGCACACTACATGGGACAAGCTGAGAAAAACAGACAAACTTTGACAAAAGACATAAGCGGACACATTCCGAATCAGAAGATTAAACCCAAATACATCCACAGCCAAACCATGTCAAAGTCTGAAAAGAAAAGAAAATTATCTTAGAAGCATTAGAAAGCAAGCAAGAAAGAAATGATTCTATAGCAATAAGCCTAAAGTTGGTAGAAAAAGGAGGCATCTCAGCAGAAACCATGGAGCCAAGAAATAAAGGGGAAGAACCTGGATGGAATGGAAAAGAAATACCTCCCAAGCTCTCCACCCAGAAGGCGAAGCATCCTCACTTCTACTCCTCCTCCCTAAGCATGAGGGAGTGCCTTCAGTGAAAGGTGCTGCTCACTTCCTTTGCTCTCACCCTTCACCTTTAATTCACAGTGAAGTTGGAGGGACAGGCCAACAGATGGCACTCTAAGGCAACGTCTTGCTCAAGGCCATGGTAAAATACTAGCTAGTGGCATTTCATCCAGCAAGAGGGTCTTTCTCTGTTGTGTGATATTTGATCCCATTGTGAACCCCAAGAGTGTGAACTGTGAAAACTTATTTCTAGTTGTGGAATGGCTCAGCCTTACCACACACCATTAACCCAAGAGCCTTCAGTTTACTTTAAACAGGTGGTTGTGGTGTGTGACTCAGCCCAAGTACACACCTTCAATATAAAAGATTTCAGAAAACAGGATTAAACAAAGTTAACCCTAGGTCAAGAAGTGGAGCCAGAAAGCAGCTGGCATGAATTAAACAGGAAAAAAAGACACTGAGAGAAAGGTACTTGGCAAATGGATGGAACTAGAAAAGATCCTCTGAAGTGGAGAGATAGCTCAGCCATTAAAGGCTAGGCTCACAACCAAAAATATAAGAAAAGATCATCTTGAGTGAGGTAACCCAGACCCAGAAAGACACACATGGTGTACTCACTTATAAGCAGTCTTTAGGCGTAAAGTGACAATAACCATACTAAAATTCAGACTCAAAGAAGATAAGTAACAAGGAGGACCCAAGGAGGATGCATACATCTCACTCAGAAGGGGAAATAATGGAGCTTCATTAGCATCAGGGGCCACTACAAGCAGCAACAACAGTAGCAGCAGTCTGCGTCTCCTTCCTAGTGTACCCCTCATTTCCTGAGTGTCACCATGCCCAACATGGTGCTTTTCAACGGGAGTTCTCACCTGGACCTGTCGCAGCATGTGGCCGATCGCCTGGGCCTGGATCTGGCCAAGGTGGTCACCAAGAAGCTCAGCAACCGGGAGACCAGCGTTGAGATTGGCGAAAGTGTGAGAGGGGAAGATTCTACATCATCCTGGGCAGCTGCGGGGAGATTAACGACAGCCTGATGGAGCTTCATTATGATCAACACGTGCGAGATAGCATCCTCAGCCAGGGTAACTGCTGTGATACCCTGCTTCCCAAACGTCCGGCAAGAAAAGGATAAGAGTCATGACCCGATTTCTGCTAAACTGGTGACCAACATGCTGTCAGTCGCTGGGACTGATCGCATCATCACCATGCACCTGCATGCCTCTCAGATCCAAGGATTCTTTTGATATTCCTGTGGATCATTTATATGCAGAGCCTGCAGTTCTTCAGTAGATTCGGGAGAACATCACCGAATGGAGAAACTGTATCATTGTTTCCCCAGGTGCTGGAGGAACCAAAACGGTTATGTCGGTTGCAGACAGGCTGAATGGGGCGTTTGCGTTGACTCACAAGGAGAGAAAGAAAGCAAATGAACTGGACCGGACGGTTCTGGTAGGTGATGTGCAGGACCGTGTGGCCATCCTGGTGGACAATATGGCTGACACGTGTGGTACCATCTACCACGCTGCAGATAAGTTACTCTCAGCGGGTTCCACCAAAGCCTATGCTATCCTTACCCATGGAATCTTCTCTGGGCCAGCTATTTCCAGAATAAATAATGCTGCCTTTGGAGCTGTTGTCACCAACACAATTCCACAAGAGGACAAAATGAAACACTGCCCCAAGCTTCAGGTGATTGACGTTTTAGTGATCCTGGCTGAGGCCATTTGAAGAATCCACAAAGGGGAATCCGACCTGTTCAGCCGCGCCCCACTCTAGTCCGGATTGGGACACCGAAGGTGAAGCAAGCCTCCTCCCACTTCTCCTCACCCTCTTTGTTTGCCTGCTGTTTTAGCGTTAGGACTCAGCAAATCCGATCTATGTACACTCTGGGATCCCTTGTCTATCCTTCTAACACTCAAGACTAACTTCTTTCCAGTTTGGGGCTGGGGCCAGTGAAAGGTGGTGGTTGGTTGCTCTTTAAGTGAGCTGATGTCAATGAGAAATAATAGTTTCCTTCAATCCTTTTTAGTGTTTTGAGGAAACAACTAAAATTCCACTGAGGAAATCCATCATACATATATTTGGAAGTTGCCAAAGGTGACTTCAGAAGAAAGCTTTCTGTGTAAATATATAATGATATTTGGATAGTTGGGGAAAATCCTAAATACCCTTTGCTTCAGAGTGAACCTTGGAAAATTTATGCTATCATGCATTTCGAATTTCTGGTTCTTTTTTTTTTTTTTTTTTTATGAGAACTGGGTTTATTTTAATTTTTTATATTTAACTCTTTTTTATTTTTGTACATATACATTTATATTATTACACATATATACAATAGATTACCTATGGCAAGAAGAACCGTGACACAATCAGGAATTATATAAATGTTATAATCAAGTTTACTCCTTCTCAAGTCTCTGAGGGAGTTGAAGACCAGGTAGCTTAGTTTTACAATGAAGCTTAATTGTTTAGGGGTTAAGATGTTTTTAGGTCTACATAGATGTTCTAAGTTGATATGACAATATGTGATGGAGAGTGATTTACATTCAGAAACTTAGATGCACCAAGATAGGAAAGATGTCTTCTTCAAGGCTGTCAAACACAAATAGCCAAAACACTAAGAATGGGCTTATTTTATTATTGCCCTTAATTGGGAATGAATTTTATTGAGCCTAAGATGGTCACTCACATATTGACTTGTCTAAGTTGATATTAAATATATTAAAAACAATATAAGACTGTATCATTTTTAATTGCCACTTTAGGGATATATCATAATTGTTAACTTATCTGAAACTCCCAAATTATGATCAGTGATCACTGTGATTTGGGTGCCACTTCAGGATATAGTCAATGAGTTGATGGCCACATTGATGTGCATCTTTGTCTATCCCAGGGGAATTGCTCTTTAGAAGGCAGCTCATGTCCTATCATCTTATTCTCAGTCTTTAGCAATAGCCTTTACTTTGCGTTCTTCCCAATAATTTCTTCTTGTAATTGTTCCTTGTCCACCAAAAGAAAGACTCCTTTCCATTCCCACACATTTTTTAGACTGATCATTATTTTGTTTTTTTTTTCACATAAATACAGAAGTTTTAAGAATAATACCAAAAGTACTTATTCAAATACTGCTTAATGAGCTTGAGTTAAGTGTTCCTTGGCCCTTTGTAATCAGAAGTATGAAATCTCTAATGGCTGGTTATCCTCTCTAAAGCTGTTAAAATGTAGATAGTAGGTTCCTGCAAAACAACAGATACAAAAGTAAATAGTTCTTCCCATAAAATAATCTTCAAAAAATGATCCAAAAAGCATTGTGAAGAACAATTTCACTGATGGCATTCTTTTTTCTTTCTTTCTTTCTTTCTTTCTTTCTTTCTTTCTTTCTTTCTTTCTTTCGGGGAGAGGTGGTTTCGAGACAGGGTCTCTCTGTGTAGCCTTGGCTGTCCTGGACTCACTTTGTAGACCAGGGTAGCCTTGAACTCACAGTGATCTGCCTGCCTCTGCCTCCCGAGTGCTAGGATTAAAGACATGTGCCACCACTGCCTGGCTACTGATGGCATTCTTAATAAAATGCTTTTTTAACAAGGTGTGGAGGAAGTTTATATCTGTAATCCCAGCTCTCAGAAAACTGAAGCAGGTACATTACCACAGGTTTGAGTTCCAGCTCAGCCTGGGGTAGAGAGTTGAGACTGTGCCATAGAAAAAAGGGGGTGGCATTATTGAGAGTGGCAAAGGCCACCTATTGGCTAACTGTGCACACATGTTGGTGGGCAACCTGTCAAATTTTCCTGCGTACTTAAAGCTTAGAAATGCTTAAAAAGAAAAATGTCTACTACTTGCTGAATCTTAAAACTGGTAGATGAATTCCCAGCCCTAACTTCTGCAGGTAGAAAAATCGTACTCCCACAGGCCAGAAGAGGGCATCAGATCGTGTTTTAGATGGCTGTGAGTCACCATGTGGTTGCCGGGAATTGAACTCAGGACCTCTGGAAGAGGAGATAGTGCTCTTACCCAGCGAGGTGTGATAGCGCACACCTTTAATCCCAGCACTCGGCAGGCAGAGGCAGGCGGATCACTGTGAGTTCAAGGCCAGCCTGGTCTACAAAGTGAGTCCAGGACAGCCAAGGCTACACAGCCAAAAAAAAAAAAAAAAAAGAAAAAAAGAAAGAAAGAAAGAAAGAAAGAAAGAAAGAAAAGAAAAGAAAAAAAAATCTCGTACCCATCTGAGTAGCAGACTCAACTTGCACTCTAGAATCGGCCTTCAGAGCAGTGGAAGTCAAAGCAAACTTACAAAGTATCATTTAGGGTATTACAGACATTTTGACAGTACTGTATTTGTAACTGTTCTGAAGAAAGCAGTCCCATCACCTGGGATGTTCAGCTCTGTCTTGGCTAGACATGTATCAAAACCCTATTTGACACTATGCAACTATTATTTTTGGTAAATGTGTGACATCTGTATTTCTTGGGTCTTATGCCTATGCTGAATGAAGACATCCCTGTCACACCCATATGGAGATAGCTTGCTCTATGTGTGTGCATGCCCCAAAGCACCGACATGACAAACTCCACTTGGTAATCATTTTACCTAAGATATTTAAAGCTTAATGTGTATAGTGGATCTTAAAATAATGATCTTTGAATTTGAGAACTGGTGGTTTCTGTCTTTGCTTGTCCTGAGTTAGTATTTTAAGGTACCTCTGAATACGTTTATGAGCTAATTGGACTAACTGAGCCTTATACAGTGGAAATAGAGATTTCACATATTTGATGGTTTCAGTTTGGCCGAAATGGCAAAGGTCACCTCACGAGCAGCCTAAACCCAGGACTTTCTTGTTCCTTGCTGCTTGTGGTAAAGAAATATAGGGAGACTCACCCAATAGATCAGCTGTGTTCTATGAAACGAAGGTATCTTAGGCGTGTAGCTAGGCAAAAGGGGGGAACCAGGAAAACGTGAATATACTAAAGTTGTTTAGCCACCACCTAAATTTTATTAGCCAACTGATAGATATTCATATGCTAAGTTTTTCCTTGTTAATGACAATGTTGACTCAATTCAGGAATATACTCTTTGCAGTGCTTGCCCTGGTTTTAGAGACTAGAAAAATTTGAGATCCTGTGACATATACTAAGATGTTTCAATAAAATCATGCTGTCTTAAAAAAAAAAAAAAACATACTGGAAGTTGTTGAACAGAGGGAGCAGGAAGAGAAATGAGGGTGGATACCAGACCTGGGGAGAGTGGGGTCTGGAGGACAGAGGACTTGCAGAGAGAAGAGAAACTGGGGGTGGGGGCATCTCTGTGACAAGCTGGAGACTTAAGACAGGGGAGGCTCCTGGGAGGATATGGGGGCAACACTGGTTGATGCTTCTAGTAGCAGGGGTCACAGAGACTAAATATGCCACCCTGTAACTAGGCAAGACTCCTGGTGAAAGAAGGGGAACATCAACTCACCCACAAAAACTTCAATCCAAAATTTACCTTGCCTATAAGATGTGCAGGGATAAAAATAAAGCAGAGATGGAGGGAATGTCCCACCAATGCCTGGCCCAGCCTGAGACCCACCCCATGGGAGAAAGCCAACCCCTATGCTTGCAGACAGGAGTCTAGTGGAGTTGTCCTCTGAGAGACTCTACCCCGCAGCAGATTGAAGCAGATGCTGAGACTCACAGCCCAACATTGGGTAAAGGGAAGGGAGGCTTGTGGAAAAGTGGAGGGAAGGACAGAAGGGAGGAGACAGGAGCTCCACAAGAAGACCAATAGAGTCAACTAACCAGGGCCCACAGGTCTTAGGAAGACTGAAGTATCAACCAAGGACCATGCACAGACTGGACCTTGGCCTCCTACATAGATGTAGCTGATCGGCAGCATGTGAGTCCCGTAGTAAGTGGAGCAGGGGCTGTCTCTGTCATGGACTCTCTTGCCTGCTTCTTGACTTCTTCCCCATGTCTGGGCTGCCTTGTCAGTCCACAGGGGAAGGGGATGTGCTCAGTCTGCTGCAACTTGATGAGCTGGAGGGTTTGTGAGGGCTACCCTTATCTGAGGAGTAGGGGAGTTAGGATAGGGGGAAGAAATAGGGAGGGTGGGATCAGGAGGAGAATGGAGGGAAGGGGTTGCAATTGAGATGTAAAGTGAATAAATAAATAAATAAGCAAGCCATCATGGAGAAGAAGAGAGGGCTTTGGACTTTGGGCTTTTCTTTCTGGGACATGAGCTGAGTCGAATAATGGTTTCATTTTGGGACAGTGGCTGAGTAGGAAGATCTGCCTCTCTGAGCCAGCAAAGTTTTCCCCCAACATCTGATTCCTGAGTCTTTATTGGTAACATCAAATGGTTGGGATTTTCTTCTTTTATAACAACATTTCTCCTATACCTTGCTGCAAGCGTCACTTGCAGACATTGAAGTCCACCAGCCTTTATCATCTTGTATCCTTCTCCTGCTAAGAGGCAGTGGGGGAGGGGACTGTGTGCTTAAGTTCAACCTTGCCCGGGACATAGTAACAGTTTAGGCCGTGCGGTAAAAGTCCGGGAAAACCCACACCACACCTTCTATGTGAGTTCACAGAGTGATCACACCACAGAGTGATAACAGCAGGAGGCACTTCCCTGTCTGATGCTCCTAGGAGCAGCTTTGGCAGCAGTGGTGTTGACAGTGGCAGCAGCGGCAGCTACTCTGTATGTTCTAGAAGCAGCAATTAGAAGTATCTTTGTTGTTGTTATTGTGTGGTTTTTCGAGACAGGGTTTCTCTGTGAGGCCTTGGCTGTCTTGGAACTCTTTATAGACCAGGCTGACCTGAAACTCACAGAGATCTGCCTGCCTCTGCCTCCCAAGTGCTGGAATTAAAGGTGTATGCCATTTTGTCCACACACCTCTGTGGGGCTGCAGCTTGTCATCTCTGTGGCTCTGCTGTCATGCTTAGGGTCCATCAGGGGCATACAAAGGTTTGTCAGAGGCTGATCAGCCAAATGAACCCCTCATAGCAGTCTCATCAGGGAAACAAGTGGACGTTCAAAACAATCACTGTGAAACCCAAGGAAGGACCTGAGTCCAGCCAACACTTCTGCATGAATTTAAGCCCATCTAATTTCTGTCCCTCTCTGCCACCACCTTGCTTCACACAAGGATATTTCTTCCATCCTTGGTCCTCTCTCAGTCTCTAGAAACCAACTCTGGTTGGGCCCTTCTGAACTCACGCCTAACAAGAACCTCTGGACCTCAGCAGCCAACTGAAGTGGCTTCTCTTCTGTAAGGCCTTGGAAGCTCTCTGGCCACAGTCTACATTCCCTTTTCTTCTTCTTCTTCTTCTTCTTCTTCTTCTTCTTCTTCTTCTTCTTCTTCTTCTTCTTCTTCTTTTCTCCTCCTTCTCCTCCTCTTTCTCCTCCTCCCCTGTTCCTCCTCCTCCTTCACATTCTTAATTCCTGCTCCCTCTGTTCAAGTTGCAACATTGAAAGTTCAGAAGGACAGCACACCCAGCAGCCCTGTGAACAACGTAGGGACAAGTACACACTTACAAGGGAGCATCAGACAGGGCAGTGCCTAATGATCTTACTCTGTGGTGTGTCTTGATGCTGGAAGGCACTCTCCTACAGTAGGCTGTGCCCACACCTATGCTAACATCTCCAGATGCTCTGTAAAGATTTGCCATGGAAATATTTACCATCCAGACAGTTGACTAATACACAAAGACCAGGTGGAAGCATCTCCTAAGAAAAGTACTATGGGGCAACAGGTACGGTACAGCAAAAGGTGAATCTGATGTGTGAAGGCAAACACTGGGTCCATCCTATTCACTTTCTAATTTCCAAAGCACCCAGCACTCATTCATTCATTCCTTCAGTTAGTCAGTCAGTCAGTCAGTCTGTCTGTCTGTCTGTCAATATGGCCTCCATGGTCCACTGTGTTTCAGGTGCTAGAAGGATTCAGCATAACCATTGAGGTTCAAGATAGTATAAATGTGAGAGTGTGTTCTGCACTCGCCTGACTCACTGGTCAAGACTGTCAGGTTGTGCCTCATCCTTTCCAACCCTGCCATATCCACGAAAGGAGGATCTAATAAAACCCTTAGCTCCATGAAACTTCTGTGGCTTCTTGGATAACCAAGATGATACAGTTGCTTCTTGAGTTCTAGAGGACAGCACAGGATCAACTAAGAAGTGGTACAGCATTACATTGACACTATACAGGAAGCAAGTAGGATACAGTGACATGCACTCAGGCACAGACACAAGCTGACTGGGAGGTTGCCACACCTCCCACATTACAAATTTGCTGGAATAGCTGTCCCATGGAGAGGCGGTACATTTTCTCTTGAGGGCATGCAGACACCTGGGAAGGTCAGAATGCCATCTCCAATGACACTGGAGAAGGATTGTGGTGTCTGTTGCTATAGTGACTCAGAAGGGCTGACTCAGAGGCTTCAAGTTGAATCACCTGCAATGTAGTTGGGCCTACAGCATCACCCTCATCTCAGAGATGGGCAAACAGTGAAAGCTGAAGCAAACCAAGCTTCTGTAAGGCAGATGATGGGCAAAGACAGCTCAAGGACCAAGTCAGGTTTATAGGGTCAGTGGGGAAACCCTGTGAGGGAGCCTGTGTCCTAAATGTAGGAAACTGCCACATGGTAGAGAGGGTCTCTGAGTATTGCACAGGCCATATGACCATGAAAGTTTTAATACTGATTTACCTCTCCTCCATTCCCATAAAACATAATCTACTCAACCCTCTTGAGGGAGAAAAGCACTGTGCAATTATTCTCCCCTTAGAGGTCCTCCCTTCCATGAGATGTGTCCCCACCTGTCTCTTAGAGGGTGTTTGTTCACCTCAGTTGAGTGTTTGAATTTCTTTTTTTTTAAGTTTATAGTCATTATATATATAATATATATATATATATATATATATATATATATATATATATATTGTTTGTTTTAATTGCATTGGTGTTTTCTCTGCATGTATGTCTGTGAGAGGGTGTTTGAACCTCTGGAAATGGAGTTACAGACAGTTGTGAGCTGCCATGTGGGTTCCAGGAATTGAACTCAGAACCTCTGGAAGAGCAACCAGTGCTCTTAACCACTGAGCCACCTCTCCGTGCCCTGAGTGTTAGAATTTCAATGCTAAAGTCAGGGGAGTTTTAGGTAAGTCAGAAAGAGTAAGAGCAACTGCTGCCAAGCCCTACGCAGGGTGAAAGTCCAGTACAATACAAAAAGATCTTCACATAGCAAGGGAGGAGAGAGATGACACTTTTAGGAGACATTGAATAAGCATGTTCCTCCATCAACATGAGATGGGAATAAAGTATGCTAACCAGGGGCTTTGCCAAATAATGTGTCATAAGTGACTTGGGAATACCTGTTGGTAAATAGGTCTTGATTTTCTGCCATGTGTCTCAGGGAATGCTGAACGTACGGGAACAATGAGCTTGCAAGCAATAAACAATGGTTAATATTGAATAGGCTTGAAATGCCTTCATGATTGCAACAGAAAAGAAATGATCTAGGATGAAGGAAGTCCCTTTCTGTAACTTAACACAACAGAATAAGCTGGAAAAACCCAAGGTGTTAGGTTCCTAGATTGTATTCAGAGGACATTCTGCAACAAGAGAAGGCCAAAAAATAAATAAATAAATAAATAAAATCTTCCATAGACCTAGAAAGACCACGTGAGAACCCATTAGAGAACTGCTCAAAGGAAACAAGGTCTGTCCTGGATGCAGTTCCCTTCTCCTCCTATTCCTATTATTCACAACCCCAACAGCAAAAGGGAAGTTCAAAGACAACACTAAACAATGCTGAGCAGCCAGAACCACAGGTTAGTACTAGGCACAGCTGATGGAATAGATGCCAATGTGGTCTCCTTATGGGTACATGGAACTCAAGGCCAACACTCATCTCTAGAATGGCTACTGAGGAGGAGGATACATGAGGAGAATAAGGGCTGCTACTCCCCTCCCCCCCTCAATAAAAACAGCTAGCATTCTGCTTTGTTTCAGCTCCCAGCCCAGTTTTTAGATCTCTACCTGATGACTAGAGAGCTGCTCAGGTCCACAGGAGAGAGAATGCTGCAGCATCACAACATGGATATGTGTCAATTGACCTAAAGCTCATTCCAAAGTGACCTACAGCAGCTGTGTGCTGAGTCATGCAACGCCAGGACCATGGGAATGACTCAAAAGGGGTGTTGCATGCATTGTCCTATGTAGGCTTATACCTGGCATCTCAATGAAGTCCATCTGAAAGGTGTCCTCAGTAGGACCTCCTGTACTTACATTTCTGAACAAATGATGTCATTAGAGTCAAGGTGAGAAGGTCCATTTTCTGTGAATATGTTTGTTGGCTTTCCGTAATGAAAGACTTCTAATCAACACACTCCATATTAGGCTGCAGGAGATATTAGAATAAATGTTTTAATATCATTTCAAAGTACAGGCTAATAGTACAAGAGAAAATACTAGACAAAATAATCAGACAGGATCATCTTAATAGAATGAAGAGGTGATCCCACTTGCCCAGATGAAGAAGAAAGAAGGTTGGGGTGGGGGTGGGGGATCTGTGAAATAGGAGAGCTCAGGATCACGGAGTAAAGGGGATATACAACAGGAATGGAGAGATAGGGAAACACAAGCTCATAATCACTACATAGGTCCCCAGAAGCCCAGAGCTTCTCCAGCATGTCTAGGCTGTAAGGTCCTGTAGCCCTGGACAAATACAGGCACAACAAATGTGGAGAAGAAACGTAAGGCCTTTTCTAGGAGTCACAGTACCTGGGCAGAAGAGGGGAGGCTATGGGTTCTAGGAATGGATAACGAATACTCTTTGGCCTGGGGATGTATTTATAAGCATGTGGTTAATACTGAGTCAAAATAGCCCTGAGACAGATGCAAGGAAGGCTAGCAGAAGCACTGTCAAGGTAACTACTGAAACTGATATTCATTATAGATTTCCAAAGTGGCCTGTATCATTCCAAACAAACAAAACCGGTAACTCCAGGGAGGGGAAATGTGGCCAAGATGTCCCCCCCCCAAAAAAAAAAACGAAGCCAAACTCAGTAAAGAAAATTTGAAGGGATGATGCAAATTTGGGTCAAGGAAATGACAGACTCATGGAACCTAAGACTCAGAACAAAACTGAACCCTCTCTAGTGGAGGGCACCTTTATTCTGTATTTCTGAATCAAAGAAATAAGGGATGGCTGGTAGCAGCCCCTTTTGAAGTGCTTAAGGAGTTGAGACAAAGGGGTGGTAGGCTAGGGCAGCATGTCACAACCTATGCATGAAAACCCCTTTGGGACACTATGAGGGCAGGAGTCAGGAAGTTAGCCTATAAAGAGAAAGTGATCTGAGGGGAAGGCTCAGAAAGAAGTTCATTCCAAGATTGGTACAGAATTGCTATTTCAAATGAAAGTCAAGATAGACAGATATTCTGGTGTCCAGGGGAAATGCCACTGGACCCAACCTGTATGGCAGTGAGGCAATTCTTCCAAGGCCTATCTGATACTGCAGCAGAATATTAACGTTGCGCTTTCAGGTCAGGGAATAGATCATGCAATCTGGTCCCCAAGGAAGTTGTGTTACAGTCAGTACCCCACTCAAAATGCTCACTACAACATATTCTTAGGGCAGCTGTGTGAGTCGGGAGAGGGAGCCCTTCTAGTTGCCCACTAGAAGCCGTTTACTTCAAGGGTTTGCTTCCCTGGGAAAGTTCCAGATCTTTGGTAAAGGAAGAAGGGAAGTCTACATTCAGGGTGCCCTTACTCATGAGAAGAAACTGCTCCAAGCATGTATTCAGGTGTCAGGAGGAAGCCAGCAGCCATCCAAGGAGGAAGGGGTCCAATAGGAAAGGCTAGCACAGAAGAGAATCTGGACCAGTGGTCACTAAGGCCCTGAAACAGTGCGTAGATTCTCTCCCTTTGTCTTAAAGAACTCAGAAACAGCTCCCCCTCTCTCTTTCCTCTCTTTATCCCTCCCTCCCTCCCTCCCTCTCCACTCTGCCTGAGAGAACAGCTACAGTCTTAGATGGGTTCCAGGATCCTAATACAGGAAGCATGGAGATTGTTGCCAAATGCTAGCAGAGCTGAGAGACAAAAGTACCTAATTTCTAGGCGTTACATAGTGAAGCTGTCTTGAAGAAGTGGGGCAACTGGGACAGAAGTGGGACAGGTGTTATACAGCATGGACATGGAGAAGTCAAAAGAAGTTGACCTAGTGAAGTCTATTGGGTCAGAGACAAGGGAGTGCATAGCATAGTGGGGTCCTGAGCCACACTAGAGAATACGGATGGAGACAGATAGGCTTGACATCTGATGTTGAGTCCTGAAAGACTGGTGAGTGTAGCTTAGAAATCTGTGTGTGGAGGATGGCTAGAGTGGAAAATGTCATCCAGAAGCTCAAGAAAGAGCTCTGGCAGCAGACAAAGACTCTACTGTCTTACAGGCATTGCATAGGTAGGAACCCAGAGGTGGCTGCCAAGCCCGGGCTTGATCTAAACATTAATAAGATTGTGACCATTAATAGTTTTGGACAGTAATGTCTGGAAAACATGGAGACTGACTTTAGGAATTCAGCCATACCCTGTAAGACTCAGCCTAAGGACATCTGGGTCCCCAATCAAAGATCCTGACCTTTTTGCAGCATTTATGCCATCTATGTTGCCCCCTGGAAATGTCAGGGTCTGGTTATGTCCCTAAGGCACCCTTTCCTTGCCATTTTGCCTCTTACTCAACTTAAGGATGTGCCTCATAATCTCTGAGTGCCTCCTTCCAATTACCCCTAGCTGCTCTACAAGCCCTGCCCTGCCATGTTTCTCTCACAGTCCCACCCCCATCTATCCAGCACCACACATGACACTGCCCCCATTTCTCCCTCAGCTCTCCCAGTCCTGCTCTGCTCCTCTTCCTGCAGCCCTACTCCTAATGCCTTGCCAAGTAACCCACTGATCTGCCTTGAATGGCCTCTCCCACCTACTCTGCACTAGTTGCCCTCCCTTGCTCTTACTGGAGCCCTGGCAGCTCTGCTATAGTACTCCCAGGCCGACCCTGCTTCTCCTTTATCTCTACCCCTAGCTCTGCCTCAACACCATCAGCCCTGTTTCTCAATTAGAATCACCCCCTTTTAGGTTAGAATCCAATGCTGCCTCCCTACTTCCTACATCACTGCTCCCATGGACTCACTCACTGAGGTCAGCACTCGCATCCAGCCCTTCATCCACAGTCTGAACTATATTATGACAGCACTCAAAGCTGTACTTTCACACTTCACCACACACATCACTGTCCTAGTTCTCCCAAGGCCTGGCCCACCTAGGTCAGCACTCACAGACTTACTTACCAATCACCTGTGCTTCAGCATGCCCTGCTCTGCCCTCCACTTCCAGTGGCCCCGCATCATATGGTATCAGTATCCAAAGCTCTAGCCCCATTTCATATCTTACCATCGACAACCATCGTTGTTACTCTCAAGACACAGCTCACCTAGATCAGCACTCACAACTATGCCTACCATTCTTACATCAGTCTTTCTCTCCCCCTCCATAAGTTAACACCTACAACCCTTTTCCGGTATGCTGTAAACCCTACGTGCCTAGGACGACACTCACAGCACCACCTCCCACCCCTCCATCCACACACACACACACAAGCACAGCCTGCACAGTCCCTCCCACCACCCGACATCAACACAATTCGCTGTCTGCCAGCACTTCAGAGCTCCAAATCAGCACTAACAGGCCCATCCATCACCCACAACCCTGCCCTGTATCTCAACCAGCCCCATCCTCTTTCAGAGTTTCTGGGCCTTTATTACACCATTATTCAACACTCTGTTCCTTCTTCATAAGTCACCAATCACTGAACCGCCTCAGCATATATAGTCCCACCCACCACTCCTAATTCAGCCCGCACAAACACGCCCCTTCTCCCATAGCATTTTATCCCATAATGCCAGGATCTAAAATATCAGCTCTGTCAACATGATCTCACCATTTACAGCCCCTGGCTGGTACTTTTGAAGCCCTGCCCACCTTGCTGAGAACGACATTCTGGTTCACCACTCTCATTTCTGCAAGCCCAGACCTTCCTTTCTCTTTAAGCAGATCTGGGCCAAATTAAATTGGGGTCCAAAGCTCCGCCCCAGCATCCCGGTAGCTCCACCCACGAAGTCTGCACTCACACCCTGCCAAATTCTGGTCACTGCCCTGCCCAGCCTCCAAGCACTGGCAATTGCAATCTGTTCCAAAGAATTCTTCAGAACACAAACTCTCATTCCGCATTCACAGCCCTGCCCTGCCCCACCCCAACGCCTAAGCTCTGGACTCACACAGCTCAGCTTTGGACCAGTTCCAGGCCCCTCCTCAACAAGCCTCTTCCGTCACAGCCCCAACCTGGCTCCTCCTGCTGCAGGGCACCCTACTTCTACTTCCGTGTGTTTTTGCAGATTCATCCGACTTAATCCCCTGGTTCCTTTTTTCAATTCTTTCCCCTCCCAGCCGCTTATAACAGACCCTGGAGCAGCTTTATTTTGCAGATTGCTCTAAGAAAACGGTAAGTCCCACAAGGTCTTCTAGCATCCAGTGTGGCGCTTTCCTATCACTGGTGCATAAATGGTGCCTGTAAATCTAATTGGCTGCTAATGTTTAAGCATGCAAACGACATGATGTGCGTGCTTACGCAAGATTGTGTGCGTAGGGGAGTGGATATTCTCTGCGTCTGTACCTTAAAGCAGACAGAGCTAAAGTCCCAGAAAGCCTGTTAGTGTTAAGGCATTAACTATCTAAAAGCTTTCCTTTCTTTAGAGCTAACGTTATTCACCCACGCTTTGGAGCCTTTGGTACTGCAGGTCTCCCGGGAACGCTGGGAGGCAAAGGACTGTGTGTCAACTCCAGTCTGCGCAGAGTGCTAAGCGATAAGACTGCAAGACCCACAGCAGGCAAAGGAAACAGGTAACCTGTGATTCAGAGCCATGAGCTTGTCCCTGTCAATTGAGAGTACCCTAGGCTCCTGATTCCCAGACTGGACTGTGCCAGGCCCTGCAATGCAGAGCCAGCCCAAGGCCGGTCTTTGCCTGCCCTGTCTTGCCAGCACCTCATTCTCTTTCCTAAGCGTGGATGCAGATAGATGGAAAACATAAATGCTGCTCCACAAGCACTGGTCCCTCCTTACTTTTAGGCTATGAACTTACTGAAATCCCAGACTATGAGGAGTGACAATTTGTGGCCTTTGATATTATGCCCAGTCTCTTATACTAGATATCACAGAATGCACTGGGATTCGGTACACTTCAGCAAATTTCCATGCAATCATATTCTATATGGAATCATTTTTCTCATGTTAGATTGTGCATGTTTGGCTTAATAATGAGAACCACTTGCAGAATTAACTTTCTATATCCTTATCCCAGGCAAAAAAAAAAAAGGCCTCCCCACTGTCATGATTGCAAAATCAAGCTGTGAGTGAAAAGCACAGGTTCACTCTTTGTTAAGGCCAGCACTGTAAAGAAGGTAGAGTGGGCCCAGAGGCATGTGTTACTTCACATAAGAGACTTTCACTGTGAGGTAAAAAGGTGTGCAGACACTGTTCTCAGGAGCAAAACCATCCTCTCGTGGAATGGTGAGACAGCGATGCTGAGCAAGAGCAGACTGGCAGGCCAGAATGAATGTGACAGCTGGTCCTGCCTGAAACACAACTGGCTTAGTTAGTGTTCTAGTTTCATTCTATTGCTGACAAGCACCGTGACCAAAAGCAATGTATGGGAAGGTTGTACTTTGATTTCAATGATTAGTGTTTTCTAGCTCAATTGGAGCTTGACAGTTCTAGACCTGTATGACCTGTAGTGATAGGGCCAGAAAGCAAAGAGTATTGGTGGCAGTGAAATAGTGAAAAAAAGTAGGAAAGCTAAGACTTCCCGTCTGTGCTAAAGCCAGCCTACTCAGATATGAAGCCTGGCTAGGTCAAGATGGCCTTCCCCTAAGGCCCAGTGACCTCCATCAGCACTGACCACACTTTTCTCCCAGTATGTTTCTCAAGCTGTCTCGGTCCTATTCTGTGAGCATTCCAAAGATTGCATGTACCAGTGTCATCCTAATCTCAGCCATTGGCAATGGGCCTCGGTGACAGGAAGCCCATCAAGTTCAGTGGAGTTTCAGGGCACATGGGAAACATCTGGGGCAACTGAGGCCCAGTGTGCTCAAGCCTGAAGAGCTGAGCTGTGATGTGCTTCTGTTTTCAGGCTCAGAGACTCTAAGGAAAATGAAGTTTCCCTGCCTCTCCTTCCGGCAGCCCTATGCTGGTTTAATCTTAAATGGAGTCAAGACTCTTGAGACACGTTGGCGTCCGCTATTGAGCAGCCTTCAGAAATGTACCATCGCCATCCACATTGCTCAGAGGGACTGGGAAGATGACGAATGGCAGGAGGTGCTGATGGAAAGGTTGGGAATGTCCCAGACAGAGATTCAGACCTTACTACAGGAAGGAGAAAAATATGGCAGAGGGGTGATAGCTGGTAAGTGAGGCTGTACCAAATACGATGTAGACAGTTCTGACAGGATGCTTCTTAGTAGGTTGATGGCTCTGTTTTGCTGTTAGCTAGAGGGTGTGGGCTAAAGTTTCCAAGCAGCTTCTTTAGGGGCTGCCAGAGTCAGTAGGCTGGGGTACAGAGGCCTGGGTTCCACAGACTCAAGTAGTTACCTCTTGACTCTGGGCCTCAGATCCTGTTTATGTTAGCGCCCATGTCAAGTCAGTATCTGTTTGTACCATTGGACTGTGCGTGCATGAATATCTGCAAAAGGCATAGCTTATGACAGTCAGCATAGACACTGATAAGTGGAGTGTTGTCTAGAGTAAAGCTTCCTGCCTGGCTTCTATGCCTGTTACAAGGGCCTTACGTAAGACGCCAGTCAACATCTAATCCAGTCACCTGGTGATCTAATTGGGAATTTTATTGACTGTGAGCTTCCTGGCTAGGGTTGGCTCTCTTTCTGTAGGTAAATACCAACCTGTCCCCTAATGGGAGAATCACTGAGGATAAGCCACTCTCTCAATGCCTGTGGCTGCCTCACCTAGGATTCCCTAGTTCAATTGGTGATGTCCCCAGTATTCAGTGAAAAATAATCCCTGTTTCTTATCATTTTGGTGATGTTATACCCTATCAGCTGACTCTGTAGTGACCCTGATGTCATAAAGATCACCTTGCTGTATAGAAGAGAATACAGCTATATGTTTCTGTCTTTATACCCAGGACTTGTTGACATTGGAGAGACTTTGCCATGCCCAGAAACCTTAGCTACTGATGAGGCTGTGGAACTGGAAACTCAAGCTGTGCTAACCAACCTGCAGCAGAAGTATCTGACTCCAATTTCAAACCCCAGGTGGTTAGTGGAGCCCATACCTAGAAAAGGGGGGAAGGATATATTCCAGGTAGACATCCCAGAGCACCTGATCCCTTTGGGTAAAGAGTGCAGCAGTGAATGAATTCTGCAGAGAACAGTACCAAGAAAACAACTCAATAATGGTCCTGCCAAGAAACCATCTTAGTATAATGACATCAAGGACCTCTACATCTCAGGATAACTCTAAGCCACTACTAACATGCAGACCACAGGCCACTATGTGTTGTTCCAGACCCAGACCCAGACAGCTTTGCCTCATGAAGAGGATGGCACAGAGGGCATCCCTTGTGCTGTGGCTGTGTCAGTAGAACCACAGAGCCTCATGAACCTTGGCCTTTACGGAAAAGGAAAACTCCAGGAAATGATGTTTTGCTGAAGTTCACTTTAGTCATGCTGTTTTCTGGATTGCACAAATAAATGTGGTGATGGTAAGTGCTTAGTGTCTGGGCTCTCTTTCTCCTTTCCCATGTCTTTATTGCACTCAAATTCCATGCAGTGTATGAACAGCATCCAAGGGACAATGTGACATGTCTGGGGCCAGGCACCGAGTTGACGCCAATGCACTGATGAATCTATAATGAAGAAGGGATCAAATGGAGAAAACCAATGATAACCCATGTAACTTGGCTTTTCCACTTTGTGGGTTTTTCTTTTTCCCACCCTTCCTCACCTCGTTTCATCCCTAACACTAGTTAGGAGAGAAGAAGACAGAGAGAGAGAGAGAGAGAGAGAGAGAGAGAGAGAGAGAGAGAGAGAGAGAGAGAGAGAGAGAGAGAGAGAGAGCACTCCCTGGAATAATGTTTATTCCAACTGTTCCTACCTCATTTCCCCAACAGTCTGCTTAAACAGTGCCAGTTCTCCCAATACTAGCAGCTCCAAACTAACAAATGTTCTAGACTGTCTTCTTAGCTCAGCTTCCACTAGCTCAAATGTCTTCTCTTCTCACTCTACTAGCCCAATTCTGCACCAACTGCCTTTTCTTCTCTACTCAATCCTGCTTTTTTCAATCTCTGTGGCTTTTATTATACCCTCTACTGACGGTTATAGGGTCAAGCAGTTCTAATAATTATTAAACGGCCAGGAGACTAGAAACAAGGGACCCTTTAAAGGGCCAGCTGCACAGGACAGATTGCACTACAGGTGCATCATTGCTTTTGTTCGGTGGAGAGGGTCTCTCAGGCAAAAAATAATGGGGGTCACCCAACTACTTATTAACCCAGAGAATCCTAAATATTACTCAGCTGAATTAAGTTGAAGTGTTAGATGATAATTTTTGTCTTCTTGTAATTTCTTAAACTTTTTATTTATTCTTCTCTCATGTAAAACATATGGACCACTGACAGTTGTAAAGACCATGGTTGGGGCACCTCTGCTCCCCAGTGAACCAGAGAGGTACCAGCAGTCTCTCAGGCAAAGGGAAGTATTTAAGGCAAGTAGGAAGAGGGAACTCACCAATCATCTGGTGTTGGGTGTAGAAAGACAGCAATTGGGTAGTTAGGGAGGGGGTCCCAAAACCAGGGAAGTGGGGGACACCACACCCATTGAAATAGGCGATAGGGTGAAATTTAGACTGTTGATTGGCAGTACTTATATGGGTTCCATTTGACCCGAGAGGTGGATTCCCTGTAGCTTCCAAGAATCCTTTTAAGTTTACAAAATGAGATAAGTTTTAGACATGTTAGCATCATCATTGTTTGCAATCTGCAGTGAAATACACATTGCAGAAAAAGGCAGCAGACATAACATTTTGTATTATAGTATATCAGAGGCTTAGGAAAAGACTTTGAGTTAAAGTCTTTGAGTGATCATAGGAAAGACAGAAGCTGTACAGCTCTTTCTGACAGAGCTCCGCTGATGAATGCCAAAACTCCGAACAGTTAGTGAATATAACAATAAAACAGCAACAGGAAGAAATCTAAAGCATTTTTACCTATCTTGGATACCTAAGAACATTCTTTAGACCCTCCAAACTTCATACCTTGCATTTACCAACCATAAAACACCTTCGAGAAGGAAAAACAGGGCAGTAACTTTGAAACCATGGAGAAGCTAGCTCGTGTGCAGGCTCTTGCTTGGCTAGCTTTTCTTGTCCAGCCCAGAAACACCTTTAAATGGATAGACCCACCCACATAGGGCTGGGCCTTCCTATGGATTAATCATCAGACAATCTCCCATCCTCATGGCTACTGGCCAATCTGATCTAGACATTCATGATCAAAGGCTTCCCTCTCCGGTAACCTTAGGCTCTGTCAAGTCCACAATTAAAGCTAACTCAAGACAGCCCTTGTTATGATGATTTTAAGTGTGTTTCCAAAGCCTTCATTCAGGACTCTGTTTCTTCCTCATTCTCTGCACTCGGAGCTTAAAGAAATGAGGTTGGGGCCACAGGAGTGTCTCTGAATATGTCTTGTAGATTTTTTCACTCAGACAGCCTTTGTCCTTCACTTAACAGGATAATTTCATTTTTCTTAGGCAAATTCTTAAAACTATGAGTTCTATGCTACTGTGACATTTACTATTGGTGTCAGGCAGCTTCATAATACTGGGATGAAGTACCTGAGCTTATATTTAAAAGGAAAACTTTGGTTTGGCTCTGGGCTCTGGAGGTCCAAAGCTGGTTGTCGCATCTCTAGGAGTCTCTGCTGAGGGGACCACGTCCTCACATGGATGCATGGAGAGAAAGCTGCTGATATGCAAGCCAAGAAGCACAACAAAGCATATGGTGGGCTGCGAACCCACAGTCTCTGTCCTAGCCATTCCACAAGGCCTCCCACCGTATCCCACTTCTTAATAGTCCCACCCTATAGGCCAAGCCCTTAACACAGGAAACTTGGAGGATGCTCTATATCCAACTTACAGCGCTGATTTATGAATCCGGCTTACTGCTCTTATTAGACACATGGGTCCTTTTTGGTGGGAGAGGAAGGGGACCATGAAAACCGCAGCTCCGAAGTATGTCAGAGTACCACTGTGGCAGGAGTGTAGGCGTGTGGAGACAGACACAGCCAGATTAACATATAAGACACAACGGACCACAGGCAGACTGACTAATAAGCAGTGCCCATCCACAGGACTGGCCTAGGCCCCACACACCTAGACTTTCCTGCAATGGCAGCATCCACTTACTCACATCCAGTCTTTCATTTTTCCTTCCTTTAGCCTTCCTAGAAATGTGCTGCTAAGATGGGCAGGTTCAGTTGCCTGTCTCCTGCTGAGAAACCTGACACTGAGGCTGGAGACTCTGTCACTCACAGGGAGGGCCCTAACACCTGCCATCTTCCCATGCTGAGTCAGCCAGGCAATGCCTGGGTGGCTTTGCTGCCTACTTTTCCTTCACTGTGATTTATTTATGTCTGCTTTATTGTGCCATAACTGCTCTCAGCTTCACTTCTGGCTATTTACTATAGACAGTCTTATTCTTGCGAGTATGGAGACACTTTCCCCAGGTAACAAGGCATTCAGCTAAGCATTTCTTCCAAAAAGAGAATACCTGCTTACTTAACCTGAATGGAAAATCAGTGCAGTGACAAAGGGCCTGGAGGGTGCCCAGGAGCCCATGTATACAGCCATCTTCTCTGAACCTAACAGCCCAACGGCTGAGTACTTTTGTTTCAGGAAGATAGACTTAGTATCGGGAGGGAAACAACATGGGCAAATGATTGAAGTCCCAGCCTGGAAAAGGTTAAGCCCAGAGTAACTTGAGACAATAAACCAAGTTTCTGGTTCCTCTGAGCCTACCCTCCCGGGAGCCCAAGCACACTTGGGAGCTGGAAGATAGGAAGAAAAGACAGTTTAACTGGCCTGGTCTCTTGGAGGGCTCAGAGTAGGCAAAACAGATGCCCCTTTCCACTCCACAGGCCCTGTACTAGTGTCTCCACTTAGTGGCTTTGAACTCAACGTATTTCAGCTTTTTCAAGGAATTTCCATGTTTGTTCATAATTGTTATTAGTTTAATTGTTTGTAGGATGTATTGGAGGTGTTCTGGGTGACACCAGACATAAACCAGAAAAGAAAGGGGAGCCACTGGGGGGGGGGGGGGCTGAAGGCAGGCTTCTCAGCAGCAAGGGGATTGGCCTGGGACCCTGACTACTTCCCAGCTCTTTTTTACTGTGACACAAAGGGTATCTTTAGCAAGCCAGTTTCTGCATTTCAAAGCCTCTTAGGTGACCTAGGGGCTATCTTGGAAGACCCACCATCTAAGCGACCCTCAGCCATGGGAGATTTCAGGCATATCTTGAGACTAAATTATGCAGAGGCTCTGAGAGATCTAAAAAGGAATAGCTGCATAAACCCTCAGAGCGCAAAAACTGACAGAAGGCCACTTCAAAGCTTAGGTGCCATCCCTCCTAGCTCCTTCCAGATGCAACAGTTCTACGAATTCTGTAACAGTGACATCATCATTCTATTTTAAGACAGCAGGGATCAAACTCACCCTGTCCCTAGAATCCGCCTCCGCCCCACCCCACCCCCCCAAAAAAAACACTGTGGCCAACTTCGAAAATTTTAAATTCATTTTGTTATGTCTTGAGATTGTTTTTTCCCCATGCATGTCCGGCTTAAAATATGTGTAAAGGTAAATGCAAGTGTTTTCAAACATTTTATATATTATGTATACCTGTGTATAAAATATATTCATGCACATATATAGGCCTAACAAGGAGTTACAAACCAAGATATTCTGAAATTTCTTTAAACCTATTAAAATGGTAGTAAAGCTTCTATTAAATGTTTTGTAAAACCTTAAAATTCTACTTATGGATATTTTTTAAAGTATTTTTAGAGTCATAGGACAAAAGTTTCATTAATCCACAAGATTTAACATTGGATACACAGATTTTCAAAAAAATTGCCTTCTATGATAACTTAATTTTATTTTATTTTATTTTTTATTTAATTAATTTATTCAGATTATACATCTAGTTTATTTTTAATAACAAGAATGCTTAGCCTTCATTAAAATATCCTATGAGATTAAATACAATGGATTATTTTCAACAATACTAATATTCAAATGTTAAATGTAAAAAAATTAGTGCTATGATACATTTGAAATGATGAGCATATATGTTTGTCAAATATCTTTATGTTAAATTTCCTTTCCATTTACAAAAGTGCAGGAAATATAATCTCAAAAAATCATAAGGTTTAGAATCAAGGTAAACTCCCTGTGTGTAATAAAACTGGCTATGTCTTTAAGTCTTTACTAATAATAGCTATCATCTTACATTTTAATACAGAGTCTACTTTATATTTGTAACATTAAAACAAAAGGCTATGGTTTATATATAGCAGTGATCGCTTCAAAAATAATTTTTTCAAAGTTCTTATCAAATCTAACTCAAACTAAAAAAAAGTAATTTTAAAGCCCTAAACTCTCATCACAAATCACTTAAGGCTTTAGTCTTTGAGACATAAAGTCAATTATTCGTATTGAAGGCTGTACCTTTAAGCACACAGTATTTGAGTGCTTGGGAGATGGCTCAGCAGTTAAGAGCACTAGCAGTTCTTTAAAAAAAAAAAATTCCAAGTATGGAGCACAAGGTTTTTTAGAGACTTTTCCATTTTTATTTTATGTGTATGGGTGTTTTGTCTGCATGTATATCTGTGTATTCCATGTGTGTAGTATCTAAAGAGGCCAGAACAAGTAATATCCCCTTCAACTGGATTTACAAACAGTTGCGAGCCACCATGTGGATGCTGGGAATTGTATCTCAGTCCTCTGGAAGAAGTGCTTAACCAATGACACACCCCTTCAGTCCCAGAGAAAGGATTTCTTAATGCCATAGAGAAAATAATCAGATAAACAACCTAACTTTAAAACTGATAATTAGGTGCCAGGTAATGAGAGCACTCAGGAGGCAGAGGCAGGAGTATCTCTGTGAGTTTGAGGCCAGCCTGGTCTACAAAGCGAGTCCATGACAGCCAGGGCTACACAGAGAGAAACACCGTCTTAAACAAACAAACAAAAACTAAAGACTCAAACAACTGATGATTGATTTAAATGAAAGCTATAAATTTTTGATACACACACACACACACTTTTTCTATATATGTCTATGATTTTCTTGGAGAAAGAGGAGGAGGAGGAGGAGGAGGAGGAGGAGGTGGAGGAGGATTTGGATTTTTGAGACAGGGTTTTTCTTGTAGCCTTGGCTGTTCTGGAACTTGCTTTGTAGACCAGCCTGGCCCTGAACTCAAGGCTGTCACATCCATGAGACCACCTATCCACAGTCCTGAGGCAGAAAAATAAGCCAGCCACAGTAACCACCTTTCCAGGGCTTCCCCGGCATTAGAATGAGGGCACGAGGGCTTTGTGTGGTCCCTTGTGTGAGGCGATGTTAGGCCCCTCCACACATTCTCTTCTTCCCGTGCTAGGCCACCTGGATTGCTAGCAGACACTGGACACCTCCTCTGGGTAACAGTAACACAACGCCCAGTGTTCTGTGGATAGCAACTCCTACCATGACTCACCTTCCTGAGAGAAGAGACAAGAGTAAGGATGGAGCACACCTGCACACACCTGGGCTGTATCTCTGTATCTCAAAGCTGGCAGAGGGAGCAGGGGACCATGGGGATTCTGAAGAGTTTTGTATTAACTCCTCACAGGCACTAGCTGAATCCTAGACAAATTTTTCAGGCAAGGGCCACCTCTGATCCCCACCTGTTCCCTTGAACAGGAAGTCCAAGGTGACAGCTTTGGTCCACAGACTTCCCCAGGACCAGGGCTGACAGCAGAAACAGCTTCCAAGTGTCTTCTATCAGGGGTCTCCTGGATTCTCCTTGAGGGCCCCGGCAGATCCCTGGTCTTACTCAGCAGGGAAATACCTATGACTCCCTGAAGCACTCACTACAGGATGACTCAAAGTTGCAGTGAGTGTGGCTATTCTGCCTTAAGGTCTCCCAGGGCTCACAGGAGTACAGAGGTCCTGGTGCGATCTAATCTCAAGTCCGAGGATGGGATACCTAGGTAGGCCCCACTCAGTACCCGTGGTCAACCAAGAACCAAGTGGGGCCCGCAATGATAAACAGGAACCACATGGACAAACAGGCCCCATATGCTCCTTGACTAGGGCCTTTGCAAAGGCGCCACATTGAGGCATTCCCCACGGGAAAGAGGACTGCTTAAATGACAGGATAAAACTAGGTCCCTAGAGGGGGCTGTGGAAGGTTGGCTGCGCTTAGGGGGACCCCAGCAGTATAGTTCAGTGGCTGTCATGTGTGCTGCCCCAGAGAGAGACTACTTGTGAGAACGAACCCCTTCCCCTCCCTCTAGTCCTTCCTAGTGGAAATCAGCCCATGAGGTCTACTTCAGAGTTTTCCAGAGAGGAAAGATCACGTGACTTTCTTGGTCAATGGGCAAGTCAGGGCCTCAGGGCCTAAGCGCACAGGTCTAAAGGGCCAAGCAAGTGTGCATCTTGTTCTGGGTCCTAAAGCAAAGTTCACAGTGACCGTGGTCATAAGCCCCCTCAAACCTCTGCATCCCCATCTACATCCATGGTGATATCTGGATACAGGATCTGGGGCGCCAGGAGCCATTTTACGAGATTCCTGAAGGGAAAGAGCCAGGTAGTTTATCCAGCATTCCAGGGACTTGTGTTGGGCCTCAGAGCCATTGTGTGACACAAGTATTCCAGCATCCTGGGACTTGAAGCGGAAGTCATTTTGTTACATGCCCAACAGGGAGAGGGTGAGGCAAATAGGCAGGTGGTTTGTTTCAGCATCCGGGGACTTCCAGATATGAGCTCAGAACCATTTTGTGATGCAAGCATTCCAGCATCCGGGGACTTGAAGCCGGAGCCATTTTGTGCCACGCCCAACAGGCAGACTGTGATGCCGCCCTTTCCGAGTCAAGGTGAGCGGTTTATGGCTGGCAAAGGCCCTTTCCAGGATACAGGCCTTTTAAGAGAATGCAGTGTTGACACTGGTTAGTGTGTCTCCAAGGTCCTCATGAGAGTTGGCATGAAAGCCTTGCCTGGGGCCAATATCAGAGGTCCCAAAGTCAGCCTGAGAATGGCGGTAGGGGGCGGGGAGGCCAAGTACCAGAGAAAGGGACCCACAATGTTTCAGCTCTTCCCCTGTGTGATCACTGCAACAAACAGGGTCCCAGTAGCCAGAATCAGCCTTTAACCCAGCCACTCCCTGTGGACACAAAGCTAAAGGGCTGATTTTTGGAGGTGGGGTCACTCCCTACAGTGTCTTAGCGCTCATTGTGTGTGTGGGACCCAAGAGGACAGCAGAAGCCGCACTCCATCTCGCAGGAACCTCTGGACTCCGGAGACGAGGTTCATACCACACTCTCACCTGGTTCTCAGGCATGGGGCCAGTTTTGGATTTCAGAAGCAGGCAGGGCGCCAAGCCGGACCCCACACAGACAGGTAGACAGGGAAATTGAAGCTACATTGTATTCTTTTGAGGCTCTAAGAAACCAGCCTAGGCTGACTTGAGGTATTTTCCCCGCTCTGCCTTCCATGTCTGTGTCTTAGGACTTGAGAGTGTGAGAGCTGTGTTTTTAGGTTCCTGCTGCTTAGAGGTTGCCTGAGGGCCAGCTGACAGGGAAGATCTCCTTCTCTGCCATTTCCCATGCAAAAGAATTTCCTGGAGGGCAAGGAAGGCTCTCAGAGGCAAGGTGACAGCACAAGCTGAGCTGAAGAGACACTTTTCACTTGATGGGCCCCCAATTAATGCAGCCTGGGACCTAGTGAGGAAAAAGTAAAAAAAAAAAAAAAATGATCTGTCACCTCTGCCATTCAGGGCACATGTGGGCCTCTGCACACTCTCCAGTCCTGAGAGGCCTTCAGGAGGCTACACTGACCCACTGAGCCTTTGCTTCAGACTGCAGATTGAGAAGGAGGAGGCAGATTTACCCTGGGGATAAGGCCTCAGGGTGACATAAGTAAGGAAGCAGGGCCAGCAAAGAGGCAGAACGGGACCTCTGACAGAAGACATGCAAAGGCTGTCCTGCCTCAACACAGACTCTAGGATGGGTTCACTCTAGACCAAAGATGCCACCTCTGATTTGTGCTTGAGGAGCCTACGTGGGGCTCAGAGGTGGCTTGGAACCTGGAAACTGGAGCTGAGAGTCCTGAAAGGCATTGTGGGACAGGAAATGAAGGGAAGACTTCAGAGTCTGCAGGACAATGCAGGGGCATGGCCTTTTGGCTCTTGAGTCAGCCCTTGCCAGGCATTTCCAGAGCTGATTCATCTTGACTTCTGTCTCCTCTCTCAGGAAGATGAGCCTTTGGAGCACAGGCTACCATTGGAGGCAAGAGGGAGTCAGGCGTGTTTGACAGAGGAGGTGGGTATTGGCAACCAGGTAAGCTGTCATGGTCATTAATGAACATGTGAGAAGGCCCTGTCCCCCAGAGAGAGGACTGCATAAAGCATGCATGGACCTGTGCTGATGCCTAGGGAACCCTGAGTGGGATCTGCCACTCCTGCCGTGGAAAACTGGGGTTCTTGGCAGGGGAGATAAGATGCATTTCAGATGGACTTTGGAAACCCCTAAAAGATCAGAGAGGGAGCCAGGACAGGAGGCCATCACTGCATATTCCTACACGGGTTCTGATGGTCTGTGCTCCAGACTCAGCCATCATGTCAGGGTACAGTATTGCCAGGTGTGGGAGTATGCCGCAATGAGAATCCTGGCACTCAGAGGCACATGCAGGACCAGAGTCCTTTGGGCATAGGGCACCCCGCAGGCAAAATCCCTGCAACAGGTTTTGAGAGTTGCCCAAGCTACAGGTGTCAGATTCAACTCACCCTTTCTGTCCCCCCCCCCCCCCGCTCCCCCCCCCTCCACAGGCCTGTGAGTCTTCATCCCTCTGAGCTGCAACAAGTCCATTCCTGTGTTCCCAAGGAAATCAGCATGGATCCAACTGACAGCAGACACACAGGCAACCTCCCAGACAGCTCTCAGTCCCAAAGCAGGGCAAGGGGCCTGGAGCGTGCCCATGACCCAGGAGCTGAGGCAGGCGAGGTGGAGGCCACCAACACCCACTCAGGGCATCCATCTGTTGGCGATATGCTGGGCTCTCCCGAGTGGCCTCAGAGAGCCTCCTCTCCTGACTATGCCAGTAGGGCATCATCTTTTGAGTCCTTCGGCAGCCAAGCTACAGAACTGGATGACCCACACTCTCCCTCACAAGGTGTCCTCAACAGAAAGATGATTGATGTGGTTCGCTTCCTTCTCCTCAAGTACACTAGGAAGCAGCTGACATCTAAGGCTCAGATTCTGTACGTAGTCCTCCGCGGTTACGAGGAATACTACCCTGTCATCTTTTCTAAGGCCTCTGATTGTTTGAGGCTGCTCTTTGGTCTGGAGATAGTGGAAAGAAACACCCCTGACCACATCTACTCTGTTGCCCTTGCCCTTGGGATCACCTACCATGGGACTCAGCATGGTTTTCCAGGCGTACCCAAGACAGGCCTGCTACTAATCGTGCTGTGCATCATCTTCATAGAGGACAACTGTGCTAGTGAGCAGGCCTTGTGGCGCGTACTGAACAAGATGGGGGTGTATGCGGACAGTGAGCATTTCATGTATGGGGAGCCCAGACGTCTCATCACGGAGCATTTTGTGCAGGAAGGGTACCTGGAATACAGGCAGGTGCCTGATAGCGATCCTCCTTCCTATGAGTTCCTGTGGGGCCCAAGGGCCCATGCCGAAACCACCAAGATGAAATTACTCAACTTTTTTGCCAGCATCTTTAAGCAGGATCCCAGAGCCTACCCCTTTAGATATGCAGAGGCTCTGAGAGAGGAGATAGACAGGGTCTAGGTCAGGAGGGCCGGGCAGATGGCCCTTCTGGCTCTGCCCTGCACAAGTTCTACTTCCCACACAGGCAGTTCCCATCCAACCCCAGTGCAGGCAGAGTCAGTCATCTAAGTACCACGCCATCATGTGACACATGGTGGGAGGAGCTGTGGGAACCACTCTCTCCTGTTCTTCCCTCTACTCTGTCCTGTCTGTGTGGCTTGAGGTTGTCTAGTTGTTATAGAATGTTGTGACCTTTACTACAAGACTCATGGACCTGGGATGTCTTAAGTGTGCAAATGGATTTAGCAATGCCCATGCTGCTGTTCATCCACTTCAGGAGAAGGGTATTATTGTGTAAACCAACGAGAATGACTTCCATCTAAGTTGTACTATTTCTCAAGCTCCCATGGCATTCTAAGTGGACATTCCCAGGCAGTGGGGAAGACCTTGGCATTTTCCTGACAAACAGAATAAAACGATCTCGATTGCTTCCTCAGTTTTAGTCTCCTGTTCTGGTTAACTGCAGTGAAGGTGAAGGGAAGGTGAAAGCAATTTCTTCTGCATGCTCTCGCTGAGCACCAGCTGCTCTGTGAGAGGTCCTGGGTTAACAGGCAGCCTTAAGGCTGGTCCAACCTCTTCTAGGAAATGGTGTCGCTCAAGTGCCCCAACCCTGTCAGGAGGACAGGTGAGAATTCCCTTCACAGCACAAGTACAGCAATGTTGCCAAGGGGTCACCTTCAGCTGGTAGCCCCAAGTCGGTGGAGTAACCTAACTCCCTTATGGCTTTCAGAATTATTAACCAGGAACAGGGCCTGGGGCAGTGTGAGTGACTTAGGCCTGGGAGAAGGGAAAACTGCTCCAAGCTGCTATGCTGCTGGCCTTGGCATGGAGGACTCGGGCTGGGGTCTCCTTAGTGACTGAACACTAGGATAACACATACAGTCAGAAACGGTGTATCCCCATCACCCCCAAACAGGAAAGGACAAATGTGCAGACAGGAATCCTGCCCTGGTGTTAGAGTTACAGAGGACACAGGACGTGTAGGGCATGGTTCACCTCTCCCCTCTGCAAGTGCTCCTCCTCACACACAGGGTAGAATCATGGGAAGATGAGGCCTAGAGCTCCTAGGCAGGGCCTCTTCCACCTCTCTTGTCAGGAGAGACAGAGATGACTACTAAGGGTGTATTAGTGTGTTGCCTACATGTGAAGTGTTCTGCATGTGTCCCTGGTATCCCCAGAGGACAGAAACGGTGCCACATTTCATAGAAACAGAGTTACACATGGTTGTGAGTCTGCATGTCAGTGATATAAACTGAACCTTCCTCCTGCAATATCAGCAAGTGCACAGCGAAAGTCCTATTACCAGGACAAATTGTTTAAAAAACAAACAAACCATTTGTGTCTCTGTATAGGAGAGTGTGAGGGTGGACTCATGCATGCCTCAGTGCTGGTGGGGAGCCAGAGGATATATCTCAAGTTGGCTCTTCCTTCCACCTTGTGGTGTTGGTGCCTCACTGGCTTCTGCTGCTGCTGCTGCAGTATGCAGTCCAAGCTGGCTGCCTGGGAGATTCTGGCCCACTCTCCTGCCTCTCCTGCCATCTTGCCAAAGGAGGGCTAGGATTCCTGCATCAGGTGCTGGCTGCTGCATCCCACTGTTTATGCAGGTTCCAGGGAGGTGATCAGACAGATCCTCAGGCATGAGCGGTTACCACTGTTTTCCTGTGATCTGTCCCCACAACCATAAGATAGCATTGTAGCTCAGTTCTCTAGTGCAGTGATGACAGAGATCTTAACATGTGTCCAACAAGCAGGAGGATTTAGTAAAGTTTGTTCAGGAAACTTCACCGTGGCTACTTGGCTGTCCCCTGCCCCTCCTTTCTCTGTGGTTCTCTCCCCTCAAGGAACTGCACCTAGAGGTTCACAGTCAGGCCCCATTGTCCCAGATGAGGAACTGTCAGGCATCCTAGCATTTGGAATGTCCCCTCTTCAAACCATTTTGTGAGTTTTCTCAAATGGAGAAAGCCACTCTGAGTTTTGTGAATTCAGGTAGGCGCTTTGCAAGGACCCTAAAGGTCTCTCTTTGAGGACCAGGGGTCTGGAAGTCATGCCACTTCACCCCTGTGGTCAGCCTAGCTCCAGCTGCCACACACTTCTATGGATGAACCCTTTCATTCCATTCTGGGGAACCCAGCAGAGACACCATTTTTAGGCACTCCCAGAGGAAAAGATGAGTGAGTAGCATGTAGGGTAGGCACAGGTCCTGAGAGGGCACTGTGGGAGCTCCGGTCTGGTTACAACAACTTCAGATAATCTGGGTCAGATGGTCTGGTGAGCTGCACCCAGCAGGTACCAACATGGGGCAGTGAGCCCTGTACCTTCCCCATCTGGGGCCTCTGTGGATAGAAGGCATTTGAGAGGTTCCCAGAAAGAAAGGGGCCCCAGGACTTAGTCAAGACTGAAGTTCAGACTGGGTCTCAGAAGCTGCAACACATGTCCATGGGCACTGACAGTCAAGTGCAGTGTATCCTGCTGTGGGTCTGGCAACAAATCTCATGTGACTTTGAGGAAGAAAGGGCAGTTCCCCAAGCTTCTGCATCCCCATCTGCATCAGTGACCTTGGGGGTTGGGGTGTCTCAGAGCCATTTTGAGATTCCTGTGTGGAGAGAGCCTGGATTCCCTTTTGAAGTATATGCGCAAGAGCTTACGGTGGACTGAAGGGGCCTCTTTCAGGATAGGTGGGCCACAAATAGTGCTGCTTCATGCCGTGGTTAGCATGCCAGCCAGGAGGGCTGTGCCCAAGGCTCCTCCTTGGGGATTTAACACAGCAGCCTGAGAGCAGATTGTGATGGCTCTGGTCCAGAATCAAGCACTTCAGATCATCTGGGTCACATGGTCTGGTTTCACTGAAAGAGGATCCCATCATCCCGAGGGTGAGAGTCAGACCTGAGAGAGGATGGTAGAAGATATACTGCAGAGAGAGGGCCCCACAGCTGTACCCTTGTGGTGAGGGAGCACTGTGCCAAACAGGTTCCCAGTTGCTGGTGTCAGCCCTTTGCCCAGTAGGGCACTGTAGAAAAACACACAGGAGCTATTTTTACAGATCCAGTTATCCATGACAGTGGCTTTGCATTTGGCATGTATGTAGGACCTGAGAGAGGACGGCAGAAGCCCAACCCCATCTAGAAGGCACCCAAATGGTATTTCCACCGATGTGTACTTGGAAGAACAGGCTGATTCCACTCCCTCTCCAAGCATTCAGTGCATGATGCCATTTGGGGACTTCAGAAAGAGGGGGGGACCAAGTGTCTGTTAGTCAAGTTCTGAGCTCTGAGTGCTTCCTTGAAAGTGTACCATAGACAGACAGGCAGACAGGCAGACAGGCAATGAAGGCACAAAGGCAGACAGACTGGGATATTCAAGCTACTGTGCATAGGTTTAACAGTGGTGAAGGAAACTAAGGCTGACTTTTATGAGTGCTCCCCTCACCAAGCTTCCTCATCTGCCTGCTGGGACCTCAGGGTGAGGGCATGTGGGGAGGGGTAAGGGTGATACTTTGTGGTTCTGAGTCCTTAGAAGATGGCTCAGTACTGACATACAGGAATGAGATCCTTGTCCACTGATCTGCCAAGCAATAGACTATATCCCACAGCCCTTCTGTCCTGGATCCTGCAGGCAGCAGACAGGCGGTTAGAGCCAGAAGCTGCAGGGAAATCCCATGGTCCTTCCCAAGATGGAGGCTAATGTGGGCTCTCCCCAGGATTTGTTTTCCCTTTGAGTTAACTGTGTGGCCATGGGTTGGATACACCAGTGCCCCACACACTGAAACCCTCCGTAGGATAGATGTCACATGTACTTTGTGGCCTGTTGACCTTTATGCTCTCTCAGTCAGAGACCACTGATTAATGGGGTGGGCCATCACATCAGCTACTCTTCACTTGTATGAAGAGTGTTTGGTTAACAGGAGCAACATGAGCAAGGAAACACACAAAATGTAGGGTTCAAGGAGAAAGGAGGAAGTGCAATGGAGGTAAATCCTGTGGTCAAGGAGATAAATAGATTAAAGACACTAAATGGAATACAGGGAATGGTGCCCTCAGGCACTCAGAGAAAGTTCCAGCACAGCCAAGCTTAGGCAGTGAAGGAACCCATCACAAACAGCAGGCTGGTTGTGCTGGCTGCAATAGGTTTGTCCCCTTTGGGGCCATTCCTGTGTTTGAATGCTTGGTCCGTAGGGAGTGGTACCGCTCGGAGGTGTGGCTTGTTGGAGTCCCTGTAGCATTGTTGGAAGAAGTGTGTCACTGTGGAAGGCAGCTTTGAGGTCATTTATGCTCAAGCTATGTCCAGTGTGGCACACAGCCTCCTCCTGCCTATTACAGATCAAGATTATAAACTCCCAGCTCTTTCTCCAGCACCATGTCTGCTGCAGGCCGCCATGTTTCCCACCATAATGAAATGGACTGAACCCCAGAAACTGTCAGCCAGCCCAAATAAAACATTTTCCTGTATGAAACTTTCCACGTTCATGGTTGTCTGTTCACAGCAATAAAGCCTAAGGGTCTAAAAAGGTGTTGTCAGGAACATAAAGGTCTGAGAATAGGAAAGATTGCATTCTGAGGGTCTAAGGAAATGATGTGAGATGTGTCACTTCAAGTTATTAAAGGCATAAGGAAATGACTTAAGGTATATGAAAAATGGGAAGTGTTTCAGATTTCTTTCCCCTTCTGTGTCATTCAGGCATCTGGCAGTTGGCCTGCTTTCACTTCCGGAGGGCCAGTCCAGGAGCTGCTCTATTTGGACCAGATAAAATGACTTGGAGGTCAAAGGTCCCATCCCCTTTTCTTAGTCAGGGTGAGTGAGGTCCTTGCAATAGCTTGTGCTGTGGAAAGGATGCAGACTCACAGGTCTGCGGGAAGTAAGGGCAAAGTCAGGAGACAGCTGTAAGCCTGGGAAGAGCTCAAGGATTTTGCCTTGGGTGGGGGTGGCCTAAGGCCACAGGACTCTGTTCCTACTTGCTCCTCTGATGGCCTCAAGGGAGAAGACACATGGCTCTCCCTATGCATGCCTCCTCTTGCCTGTGGTAAAAATCTCGGAACAGGCTTCTATGTCACTGAGGTGGACCAGAAATCATTATAACAGCTAAAGAAACTCCATTTTTATGGCAGACTTGTGTCTTGTGGTTTTATTTCTGCACAGATACACTATGACAAAGGCAACTCTCATAGAAGAAACCATTTAATTGGGGCTGGCTCACAGTGTCCATAAGTTCAGTCCATTACCATCATGGCAGGGAGCATGGTGACATGTGGCAGACTTGGCGCTGGAGACACAGCTGAGAGCTCTATCTCTGGATCCACAGGTGAGAGAGACAGTGAGCACTAGGCCTGGCTTGAGCATCTGAAACCTCACACCCCTCCCAAGGACACAACTTTCTCCAACAAAGCCACATCTATGCCAGCAAGGCCACGCCTCCTAATAATGGCATGCCCTGGGCCTATGGGGGCCATTTTTATTCAAAACCACCACAGATTTATAATCTGCAAAGTGAAATAAACCCTTTGATGCCCTAGTTACATTTGGCCACGGTGTTTTGTCATTGCTGCAGAAACCCGCAGATGTTTTGGGGGAAGTAGTGCAGCCTTGCTGGAGGAAGGATGTCATTAGAAATAGACTCTGAGTGCTCACAGCCTCATCCTATTTCCAGCTAAATCTCTCTTTGGTGTGTGGTTGAAAACTTCATCTCTCAGCTTAGTTCTCTGGCACTTACTGATGTTGCATCTCCTGCCATTACGGACCTTCCCTCTGGAATGTAGGCCAAAATAAAATCTGATCTTTCCTTAAGTTGCTTTGGGTCATGGTGTTTAACCCAGCAACAAAAAAAAGTATCTCACTTACACTCAGTGTCACAGACAAAGCTTTTGCAAGTACTAGGCACAACCCAATAGGCTTTTTTGTAGAGGGCAAATGCATGCTCTCAGAGGGTCTAAAGGCTGCCTATCTCTAGGGCAGCCTTCACCTTTGTCACCTACACTTTAACTGCTTCCCCTTTCTGCTGTTCTCATGGAAAATCCCAGATAATTCTAATTTACCAATACAGACTTGGGAGCCAGATGTTGTTCTGAAAATCCTGCCCAGCTCAGAGAGGCAGAAACAATACCAGCTTATGGTTATTGGTTGATAAACAATGTTTGCTGTGTGGGTCATTTGGAATCAATCAGTTGGGCTCAGTGACTTTAATCCCTTGCACACCTAACTCTAGGACAGAATTCTGTAAAATGTCCCTTTCCTCCCCATTTGAGGCTTTCTATGCTCCTCAGAAAATACAGAATGGAGTCTTTTTTCAGGGACACACACAAACACACACACACACACACACAGAGCTCAGACAACAGGCATTCTTTCTCCTGCTGGTTCTGGCTCCTGGTGCTACTGTTGCTGGCTGTCACATGGTCATGAGAAAAGAGGTGATAAGTAGATTTTGGAAGCCAGGTGCTGTGGTGCATGCCTGTAATCCCAGCACTTGGTGGAGGAAGAGACAGGCAGATCTCTGTGAATTTGAGGGGGTTCAGGACAGGCAAAGGCTATACAGAGAAATCCTTCTTGAAAAACCAAACGACTAAACAAAATAATAGTAAGAAGAAGATGGGAGGAGGAGGAGGAGGAGGAGGAAGAGGAGGAGGAGGAGAAGAAGAAAGAGAGGGATGAGCAAGGCTCAGGATCCAGGCTCCTCAGGTCTCAGGGTTGAGGCATCCTTCCTAGCAGCGCAGCAGCAGCAGCAGCAGGAAAAGGAGCCCTCGGAAGATTTTTGAGAAGGAAAGCTGGAAGACCTTTCTTTGCCAGCTCTGCTCTGGAAAATCATGGTAAGTTACAAAGCTTTTCTTGTCTCCCACTTTTTGTGAAGAGAACCTCTTCCTATCTCCACACCCAGGTAACAATGTGCTTCCAGCTCCTCATTCAGCAGACAGTGTTGTTACTAAAGGGTACAAGACTTTGACAATGCACTCCCGTTTGTCCCTTTAGATGTCTGAAGACAGGCAGTCAGGAGGCAGAGGAGAAGCCAGTTTACGTTACATACATGTGTCACCACCTTACACATGAGTCATTTCTCTTTACTGGGATTCTGCCGCAGCACAGCACACCTTTCGCCAGACACTTCTGTCATTTCTTAAGTCACCAAAAAAAAAAAAAAAAAAAAAAAAAAAAGAAGACCCGGAGAACATCCTGTGGTCACTGTAGCTGCATTTCAAATTTTATTTTAGATCTATGGCTATTTCAACTTCCAGAGGGACACACTGGAGTTCCTGGGGAATACTTCAGGAGAAAATCTTAAAGTTGAGCCAAGAATCTGAATCCTATCCTAGCTAACACTTGGCACTATTCCGGAGGCCCAAGCTTCCACACCCTTGGGTCAGCCTTGCCCTTCCAAGGACAGAAGCCGCAGTTTTTATGCCCTCAGCATATTGGGTGAGGAAGGCTATAGCTACTGACCTGGTGGTGTCTCCTCACACTGCTCAGGTATCTGAGGAAGGAGATTCCATTCTCCTGGGTCCCTGCCCTCCTCAGATGATGCCAGGAAGTTTGTGAGCAGCAGCTCTGGTCACGGCCAAGCAGCCCTTAGCCCTGTATAAGCACACCTCAAACTACTGCCTGTCTGCTAGAGATGGACACTACTGCCTCCTGGCCCGGGAGACCCAGGCCTTTCCTCTCAGGACTTCCGGGTAGGAAATTGCCTGACACATGAGGAAGACAGGCACTAGAGACTTTGTAAAGGAACCTGCAAAGGCTTGCTACAAAATATCCTCCACTTAACACTTTTTTTTTTTTTTTGCTTTGCTTTTTGATATAGGGTTTCTCTGTGTATCTTTCCTTGGCTGTCCTGGACTCCCTTTTTAGACCAGGCTGGCCTGGAACTCACAAAGATCTGCCTGCCTTTGTCTCCCAGGTGCTGGGATTGCAGCCGTGAGCCACCTCACCTGGCCACATAATACTTGTTCATCAACCTCAAGGAATCAGAGCTATATTTAGGATTTGTAGGATAAGAATAGCTGGGTGGGAGCCAGCCTTCCTTGCTGGGGAACACTCTCCACAGAGCTCTTGCACTGCAGAAGGACTGGGGGCTTTCCCTGTTCATCACACATTTGCCAGGGCATCGGTGTCTACTCAGTGCCTGGCCCTGGACTTGGCACCTGGTCTCCTGGATGCTGTTCATACACTACATGGGTCTGGGCTGAAATACGTCATGAGGAAGCACATATGATGTGTGGGGGGGGGCACAGACACTAAGTGCTTTTTATCTGTGCAATTCCACACTGCAGCAGGAGCTCCTTACCACAGAGGGGCAATGCCTCAGAGTTCTCCCTTTCCCTAAACACTGAGATAATTGGGGCCCATGTCAGGAAGGTCAGGGGGGCACATCATGAGGGAGGGCCTCTTTGCCATCCCCTTCATGAGGGCATGGCACTCTGGATGCGTCTGGGAACAACACAGAGTGGGGCCATGTTCTGCAAGCCAATGGAGGCTGGATATTGCCTTGGCCTTTAGATGTCTGCACTGTGAGAGTGAGCTGACGGCCTTACTTAGCTGCCTTCTCAGCACCATTCTACCCCGGGTCCTCTGAGCCACAGTGGTCACACCATTCTGCCCAAGTGAGGAAAAGTCCATTTTGGAATATATCCTCCTACTCTCTCCTAGGTATGGCTTCTAGTATGGGCTTTGGGTCTGAAACTGGTTTCTGGTGCCTCAGCTGCGGCCTAGTGAGTACCGATTGAGCCTCCAGCTCCACACAACCTCGTAGCATGCTGAGGGTTCTGGGCACAGCAAAAATGGCCTGATCGTAACAAGCTGCGGACCCAATGACAGAGACCCACAAAGGTTTGTATTCCATTCCATCCATGCTGTACACCAAGCCCGCTGCTTGTGTAAGAACAGGGCCACTGGGATTCATCTGCTGGGATCCATGGTCAGGACTGTCACCAGGTTGACAGGAAACCTGGATCTTTCTCACTGAGCACCCAGGACCTGACAGACAGACTGCACTCTGAGGATCCTAGACCGGTCCAATAGGCAGCTCAGATAAGAAGGCCAGTGGGGTTCAGTTTCCCCAATGCTTTACATGAAACAGTATATGAGGGTACACTTATGCACTTTCTTCTATTGCATCTCACATGCTTGTACTAAGGACAAGGCCACTTGTGCAAACTGATTATCTGCCTAGATGAATGCTGCTTCCTGTTGTCCTTGACCCAGAGAGAAGGAACCTCCCATTGCCCTGTTTAGCAGCCCCAAGCCAGACCAGCATGAGGTACTCAAATCTTTTCCCCGTGAGACCTGCCCTCCTCGCTCTTCTGGACACCTAAGAGGAGCCAGAATGCAGTTAGTCTCATCATAACAATTAGATGGCGCGAGGCTGTACATTTCTGGCCATGTGTCTCTCAGTCAGGGCTCCTGGGGACCTACCTTCTAGGAATCGGGGTCAGAACAAAAGGTCTAGTGCGCAGCAGAATTTTAGCAGACCCATTGTATCTAGCCTGAATCTGGAGTGACAGCAGCTAAGCTGTGAAGCTGCCTTTGGTCAGTGATCATTTTCTCAGAGTCTTTGTGTTGTTGTCTTGAAGGTTTCTCAGAACCTTTTGCATAAACCCAGTGCTCTGACCTGTCTGGCAACCCAGGAAGTCTCATATGCCTGAGGTGATGGCTCTTTCCAGATAGCCCCTAGATCACATAGGAACTTTGGGTATGTCGAAATTGACTTGCAAAAAATACCTTTTCTTATTTCAAAACAGGGTTTCTCTGTTTTAGGTCTGGTTGTCCTGGAACTCAGTCAGTATACCAGGCAGGCCTTGACCTCACAGTGTTCCACCTGCTTTAGCATTCCCTGAGTGAATGCTGGCATTAAAGGCAGTGACACCTTTTTTGTGTAACAATAAAAAAAGATTTTATAACCAGGTGTGATGGTGCAAGCCTGTGATCTCAGAACTAAGGGAGACAGAGGCAGGCAGAGCTACATGAGTTCAAGGCCAGCCAGGTATAAAATGTGAGTCTAGGACAGTCAAGGCTACACACAGGAACCTTATCTTGGGAAAAAAGAAAGCAAGGAAGGAAGGAAGAGAAAGGAGAGAGAGAGAGAGAGAGAGAGAGAGAGAGAGAGAGAGAGAGAGAGAGAGAGAGAGGAGAAGAGAAGAAAGAAAGAAACCCTATCTATAAAGGAAAATAAAGATTGCTTTACCCAGGTAAAATTTGATAATCACAAAGTAAGTCATTCAATGAGATCCCAGCAACCATGCTTAGTAATCCTTCCTGTGTGTTTTTTGAAACCCACTGATATTTAAGCAGACATTTGTCATATTGAAGTAGCCAGGAAGCCTGCATGAGTTTTGTTGTGCTCATAGGCATCAGACACAGCTATCTGCCCATTTTGCCTGACAGAAGGGAAGAGGTTCCTTTTGGTGAAGGGGAACTAGATGTCTTTGGACCTAACAGTCCAGAATTTGTTGACCAAAAGGGGCAGCATGGCCTCTTCTGTAAATGCTTCTCAGCTGGAGTTAGGGTTGGTACTGGAGGCAGTGACCTCAGAGTGAGTCAGCAGGCAGGACAATCAGAGGACTGACTGTCTCTATGCTGATGTCAACTCACACAGTGGTGACACCTGAATAGGGCCAGGGGACACTCCCTCCTCTGTGTTCCCTCAGGCAAGGCCACTTCTGTTGGCACGACCTTGTGGGGCCTTTCTCTAGAAGCCTCCATCCTATCCAGTGAGTGTCACTTCCCCTCCCTGACCCCAGACTCTCAAACTGCACAGACAGGCACAAGAGCACCAAACCCCAGGTTTGCATGGCCTGTCCTTAAGCAAAACCCCACTGCTGGGCATGTTGTTGAGAAGCAGCAGGGCATCAATGTCAGTGGAGTTTCAGGGCACACAGGGCATGTGTCCTGGGCCTCCTCACTGAACTCACAGCCTAATGGTACTAAAGGGAGGGCCCAGGAGCAGCACAGAGCTTGCTACCTGCCTGCCGCCACACTCAGGAGGAAGGAGGAAGAGTGGGTGGCAGGAGGTGGGGCAGGCCTAGCACTGCTTGAGACCCTCCAGGAGGGAGACCAGAGCCACAGGAGTGTAAAGGGCACAAACTCTGCTCCAGAATTTCCTTCCCTTCGAGTGGATTCCAAGGCTTTCTTTCTTACGGTCCTCGGTGGGCTCAGCTATGTGGTCACCAGGCAGCACAGGCCTCCAGCTCACAGTGTCCTGGCCGTGCATCCAGGTTCAGGCTGAAAGACCCCCACCCCTGGTGAGGGGATGCACAGCACTACACAGAACGATTGGTCAGGCCTGCCCCAGCTGCTCCTGTAAAACAATTGAAGGAAATTTACAACCATCCACTCAGGTGCCTTTGTCCAGCCCCTGACACATACTTTCTTTTCTTTTTCCATTTTTTTTTCTTTTTTTGTTTTTTGTTTTTTGCTTTTTCTTTCTTTCTTTTCTTTTCCTTTTTCTTTCTTTCTTTCTTTTTTTTTTTTTTTTCTCTGAGATAGGGCTTCTCTGTGTAGCCTTGGCTGTCCTGGACTTGCTTTGTAAACCAGGCTGGCCTGGAACTCACAGTTCTCAGCCTGCCTCTGCCTCCCAAGTGGTGGGATTAAAGGATTGGTCTTCTGTAGAAATGCAGTCTGTGAGATTAGTGCAGCAGGCTGCTCTAACGATTAGGGACACTATTGGATCAGGCTCGTCCTGAGGACCTCTAAAGATGGCAGGCAGGGGTCCATAAGAGCAGGCCCAGAAAGAAGTCAAAAAGGAGTGCCAGGGGATGGGCCAGGCCAGGGCTGAATGGAGAATGAATCTATGAGAAAACTTGGAAGTAAGAATAGGGTGCCCTGTAGCAGGAGGACTGCTGCTGGTCTTGAGGGTGGGGTTGTGACTGCTAAGGTCATAGTGGTGGGCGGGGCTTGTATGCTAGGGTGGAAGGGTGGGTGGATCTGGACCTAGTAAGAGTTAGAGAAGGGAACTTTGTGCCCTTGGGAACAGGTACTGGCCAGGGGACTGGAGGTGGGGCGGGGACAGTGTTCTGAAATGCTTAGAGCTGAGGCAGGGAGGTAGACAGACTCAGGCAGGGGTGTGAGGGCCAACCTGGGTGTGAGGGGCCCACCTGATTACTAGGGAAGCAGGAAGTGGTGAGGCATTGGGGGCCTGGCTATGGATCCTGCAGAGTGGAGGTAAGGGGCTGCCAGGGTGGGAGGCTAGGTGATCACTTACAAAATTGGGCTGGGCTCTGGATGTTGACCTGAGAGGAGACAGGGTCACCCTAAGAGCAGGACCGGGCTGTGTAGGTGTATACTAGTGTGGGGTTGTGAGAGCTGACTGAAGAGTGGTGGGCTGAGCTCCCTTGCTGATGCAGGGCTTGATTGAGGTCTGGCCTTTCACTGAGTGCTGGATTGTGTCTATATGACTTTTTGTCCCTACTTAATGTTGCCCAGAAGCCCTGAACGAGAGGGGGGCTCAGGGCTGTTTCTGCTGTGGCAGTTATTGTGGGCTGGGCTGTGTGAATGGTGAGATAAGGGAGCAGGGAATGCAGAGCACCAGGCCAAGGCTATGATGTGAGTGGTCACTTTCTGAGGAGGGGGCAGAAGGCTAAATCCTCACTTGACCTTCATTTGGCAGAGAACACCTGTAGCAGGGGGGCACTGTGACCTGCTGAGGTAGAGTAGTGGGTGGGGGCTGTGGTTGCAAAGGTCAGGGAAGGGCAGTGGGTTTCAACCTTCCTAATGCTGTGACTCTTTAACACAGTCCCTCATGTGTTTTGTTGCTATTTCACAACTGGAATTTTGCCACTGTTAGGAATGGAACCACAACATAAAAAGCTGGTGTGGGGGTCGCGACCCTTGGGTGGAGAACCCTGACTGTGGGGGGAGGGGTGAATTATTGTACATTTTCAGGGAGAAGCTGTGAGTGCTGAGCTAAGGAGCTGTAAGTACTGGTGGGGAGAGAGAAGCTGTCTCTGCTGGGGTAGCTTGTGCTGGAGGTGTTGTGAGTGGGGCTGTGATGACTTAGGTAGTAGTGGTTGGCTGGGCTTGATGCTGAGGTGCAGCTGAGGCTGATGATGTAGGCATAGTGGGCAGAGCTTGCAAGCCAAGGTAGGAGCTTTGAGCAGTGACAGGTCTGCCTCCTGTCTTGCCAGTTGATGGACACCTTGAGGGCTGGGTGAAGTGTAAAGTGTTGGCAAAACTACTGAATGCAGTGGAGAAGAGGGAGCCTGTTTGTGTGTGTTGCAGCAACTCTTGTGGGTGGGGCTGTGAGTGCTTTCCTAGGTGGGCTGCATTTGGACAGGATATTCCCAGGAAGGGCCAATAGTCTTACTTATCTCTTTTTTGGAAGGAATGTTAAGTGTTCACGAGTCCAGCTCTGGTTATCATAAGTAGGCATATTTGTAGTTTTTAACAATGTTATGCCCAAATTTTGAGAGACTCCTGAACAGACCACCCAAGAGCTGAGTCCAAATGCGGTGGCAAGGATGTCTTTATATTGCATGTTGGAACCAAGGACACACCTCCAATGCTCTGACTCTGCAGGTGCAGGGAAGTTGCCTGGAGTCTCAATTGAAAGGTTTTTTTTTTGTTTGTTTGTTTGTTTTTTGTACGTTTTAGACAAAGAGATGGGTTCTACAGTATATGATTGGATGACATCTGGGCAGAAAAGCTGCAAGCAGAGAGTTACAAGACTTAGAGTTTCATGGTTGGGTAATATGTGTAGGGGCCAGTTGGCTTATAGAAAAGATTGGCTGAGGCAGTTGTCTCAGCATTAGGAACTTTGGCCTGGCCTCTCCTAATTGGTTGTTGCTATGTGCCAGACCACCTGCTGCTCAGCTTGGCCAGCAGAGAGTATATTTGGACTTTTCCGAGGTGAGCTGATTGTGTTCCCACTGAATATTTCTTCTGTTCAGGCTAGTTTGTGCTTAGTCTGGAATCTGGGTCCAGCCCTTGGCTAGGTTTATCACAAAATGCTGTTTCCTTTGCAAAATGGAGTTTCTTTTTCAAAAGGGAGTTTGTTTGGTCCTTACAAACAGAATAGTTTAGACTGAGGGTTTTATTTTATATTTTAACCCGTTTGTGTGTGTCTGCAGATGTAGGCAGATACCCTGAAAAGCTTATTCAGTATTTGTCATATAAGCCATTCAATGGTAGAATAATATAATTATCCTTATCCTAGATGGCATTAAAGAGGAAACTATAAAAACCCAACACTTACAGGAATTCAGAAAATGCTAACATCAGGTTGTTTCAATTTCCTTTAGGGAATTTTAACGATATTCAATAAGACTACAAATCCTATCTCAGAGACTCTGAGTTCAATTTCCAGCAACTAACCATGTGGTTCACAAGCATCTACAGTGAGATCTGGTGCCCTCTTCTGGCGTGCAGGCACACATGCTGTGTAAATAATAAATACATCTTCAAATTTCTTCCTTAAGATACTAATATATAGCTTATATTTTAGCCCTTTGAAGTCACATAGTGTCTTCCCTTGGGCTCTTTCGCTTTGTTTACTATCTTTGTCCTAGTGCCAGAAGGTCTCCTGACCCAGGACAGGTATGTTGGAGGAAATTTGAAAACAAGCATGCTTTAACCCCCTTTCCTGGGTCAGTCTGTCAGAATAGCCTTCTGGCTCTGTGACAGGGACAAGGAGAACAGAGTAGCCTAAGAGATAAATACAAAAAATAAAGGCTTAAACTGAGCTGGTAACATGTCCTTGAAGAGAGTTACAATGTATCCATCCTTCCTCTCTTCTCCACCCAGCCTATCAACTACCTATGAGATCAACTTCCTGGACCAAAGAGATGTTTATGTTATGACTTTGATGTTATGTTTAGTTTAATTTTGATACAGTTTTACAGGATACATAACAGTAACATAGTACTTCCAATAACTAACAGTTTACCACTGAGAAACTTCAACAACACCACCAAGAACAAAATACTTAAAGTTGCTGGGGGTAAAGAAAAATGAGGTGGCACAGTTCAGCTATGTCCAGGTGTCCACCCCGCAAGGCAGGAAGGGTCTTTCTTACTTAAAGGACCTCAGGATGAAAGGTGGGGTGGGGGAGTCTTTAGCCAGATTCATTCTGCTGGAAAGAGAAAACATCAAGAAGAAGAGGTAAAATGAACGCACATCAGGTGTACTTCAGGAAACCCTATTTTAGATAAGCATAGCTGGGTCATGTGCATGTCACTCAAGATCGGTCCCCACCGTGGTCACAGCATCAGCTCACTTCTCCTGAGAGGGTTTAGAATCTCATGGAGGGGAGGAACATGACCTGAGATGGAGACATCTGTGAGGCTTGTGAGTTCCCAGTCTGGACACATCCAGGTGAGAAGTCCAGGGACTATTTAAGGAAACTCCAGGCCAACACACAGGCAGGGACTCACAAAAGCCTTCCCAGGACTGCTATTACACAAACAGCCTTGGGCAGAGCTCTCAGTCTGAGCCCCAGGCCCTCTTTCCTTGATGAAGTTGAGCAACTTGACCCAGCTCATCTGAGGGAAGGTCAGTGTGTCAAGATTCAAACTGAGAACTGACAGAGTTTCGTTGTCCAAACACAAGATTCCAGGACCCTCCCTGCCCTCTTGCAGTGAGACTGCTTCTTTCTACCTCAGCTGGTCAGATATGCCTTATCATGCCTGGTCTCCCCTTTAGGCCTATTTCTTACCCTTTGTCCCGGTGACCATGAAATCCAATTTTAGTTCTTCTGGTCTCTCATTCCCTGTCTCTGAAAGGTCCCCTGAAGGCCCTATCACAGGTCTCCCTGAAACTTATTCGCTGAGTTGGCCTGCTGTAGGGACAGATATTCCTCTGAATTGGCCTGTTGTAGGACCAGGTACTGTGCTCTCATGACCATTATCTGGATGGCACCCACTTTTTGCTTGGTATGAGGTGGGCACAAAGCACGACTGGTTTAAACAGAACTAAGAGCTTTTTTTCCTTGTGGCCATTTGTCCCTCCTGTCAGAGAGTTGCCTTTGACTTAGCATTTCAGCCTATAAAGTGGGACAATGGGCAAAGTCATTCTCTTCTGTCACTTTTTTTCCCGGTGACATTAGGGGCGCTGTTATTGGGGCCTAGAAAGGCTGAAAAGCTAGTCAAAGGCTAGGTAATGGGGCACTTATCAAAACCATCTGTTTAGCTGATCCAGTTGAAGAGACAGGGAGTAGTCACATCTGGGAGACTGGTTTACATCAACTTCCAGCAGGTCCAGCTCTCAGCAGCTCTGGATGGAGTCTGTTAGCCAGGTAAAAACCTGCTGAGACAAATACAGACTAGGGACAAAAGTTAAAGTTGTGTCTATAAGATTTTTATGTGTTGAACCTCCTCTGCATTCCCGGGATGGAGCCTTCTTGGTCATGGCGAATGATGTCTTTGATGTGTTCTTGGATTCAGTTTGTGAGTATTTTTTTCATCAATGTTCATAACGGAAATTGGCCTGAAATTCTTTTTCTTTGATGGGTCTTTTTGTGTTTTAGGTACCAGAATGACTGTGGCCCCATAGAGTGAGTTTGGCAATGTCCTTCTGTTTCTATTTTTTGCAATAGCTTGAAAAGTATTAGTATTAGCTCTTCTTTGAAAGTCTGGTAGAATTCTGAGCTAAAATCATCTGGCCCTGAGGCTTTCCCCCCTCCCCCTTGGTTGGGAGACATTCAATGACTGCTTCTTTTCCTTAGGGGTTATAGAGGTATTTAACTTCTTTTCCTGATCTTGATTTAGGTTTGGTAACTGGAATCTACCAATCTACCAAAAAAAAATGTCCATTCAATTGGATTTTCCAATTTGGTAGACTATGATTTTTTGAAGTAAGACCTAATGTGTCTTTGTTTTTTTTGTTTGTTTGTTTTTGTTTTTGTTTTTCACCAGTGTCTGTTCTTATGTTGTGTTTTTCTTTCTGATTTTGTTGGTTTGGATATTTTCTCTCTGCCTTTTAGTTAGTTTGGCTAAGTGTGTATCTTTTGTCTATCTTGGTGACTTTCTTAAAGAACCACTTCTTGCTTCTGTTCACTCTTGGTATTGTCCTCTGTTTCTAGTTTGTTGACTTCCCCTTGAGTTTGATTATTTGCAGCCATCTACTCCTCTTGTGTGTGTTAGCCTCTTTTGTTGTGGAAGCTTCCAGAGGAGCTGTTAAGTGGCTAATATGCAACCACCCCCCCCCCCAATTTCTGTATGAAGGCGCTTAGTGCTACAAACTTTCCTCTTAGTACTGCTTTCATTGTGTCCCATAAGCTTGGGTATGTTGTACCTTCATTTTCATTGAATTTTAGACAGTCTTTAATTTCTTTTTCATTTCTTCCCTGGCCCAGTAGTCACTGAGTAGGGAGTTGCTCATTTTCCATGATTGTGTAGGGTTTTTGTTATTTTTGTTTTGAGATCCATCTTAATCCATGGTTATCTGAGAAGGCACAATGGGTAATTTCAAATTTTTTGTATAAGTTACGGTTTGCTTTGTGGCTGAATATATGCTGCCAATTTTCGAGAAGGTTCCATGTGGCGCAAAGAAGAGAGAATATTCTTTTGTGCTTGGGTGAAAACTTCTGTAGATAACCATTGTGTCCATTGGATTCATTCCATCTGTTGGTTTCATTATTTCTCTATTTTGTTTCTGCCTCAGTGATCTGTCCATTGGTTAGAGTGGGGCACTGAATTCTCCCACAATTGTGGTGTCTGCATCGTCGTGTGCTTTAATAAAAAGTTTGTTCTGGTTTTGTTTTTGTCTTTTTTGTTTTGTTTTGTTTTGTTTAATGAAGTTGTGTGTCCTTGTATATTGTTCAAAGATGATCTGAATTGGAATGCCCTCTTGGTAGGCTTTTCCTTTGGTGAGAATGGCATATTCTTCCCCATCTCTTTTCATTAATTTTGGTTGAAATTCTATTGCTTCATGCTGTACTACTCTATTAAAGAGCTGGCTCTGGAGTAGGATTAGACACCCCATCTCCCAACCCAAGCATGCTTGTTTTATAATTTCCTCCAACATACCTGTCGTAGGTCAGGAGACCATCTGACACTAGGACATAGATAGAAAACAAAGCTAAACAGCCTAAGAAAAGAAACTATGTGAGTTGAAAGGGCTAAAATATAAGCTGTAAGTTAGGATCTTAAGGAAAAAAAATTTAAAGATGTATTTATTATTTAGATAGCATGTGTGCCTGCACGCCAGCAGAGGGCACCAGATTCACTATAGATGGTTGTGAACCACATGGTTAGTTGCTGGAAGTTGAACTCAGGGTTTCTGAGCTAGGATTTGTAGTCTTATTGAATATCATTAAAAAATTCCTAAAGAAAACTGAAACAACCTGATGTTAGCATTTTCTGAGTTCCTGTAGATGTTGGGTTTTTATAGTTTTCTGTTTAATGCCACCTAGGAGATGGATAATTCTATTATTCTACAACTGAATGGCTCATATGACAAATACTGAATAAGCTTTTCAGGGTATCTACCTACATCTGTAGACACACACAAACCAGTTAAAATGTATAATAAAACCCTCAGTCTGAACTATCCTGTTTGTAAGGACCAAAGAAACTCCCTTTTGAAAAAGAAACTACATTTTGCAAAGAAAACTTCATTTTGTGTTAAACCTAGCCAAGGGCTGAACCCAGATTCCAGACTAAGCACAAACTAGCCTAAATAGAAAAAATATTCCCTGAGAACATAATCAGTTCACCTTGGGAAAGTCCAAATATACTCTCTGCTGGTCAAGCTGAGTAGAAGGGGGTCTGGCACATAGCAACAACCAATTAGGAGAGGCCAGACCAAAGTTCCTAATGCCCCCACGACTGCCTCAGCCAATCTTTTCTATAGACCAACTTGCCTATTACCCAACCATGAAACTCTAAGTCTTGTAACTCTCTGCTTGCAGCTTTTCTGCCCAGATGTCATCCAATCATATACTGTAGAACCCATTTCTTTGTCTAAAACCTATTTTTTAAAAAACCCTCTCAATTGCGACTCAAGGCCACTTCCCTGCACCTCCTGTGTCAGTGCATTGGAGGTGTGTCCTGGGTTCAAACACGCAATATAAAGACATCTTTACCACTGCATTGGGACTCGGCTCTTGGGTGGTCTGTTTGGAGAGTGTCTCAAAATTTGGGCATAACATTGTTAACAACTCCAAATATGCCTACTTAAAATAACCAGACCTGGACTTGTGAACACTTAATATTTCTTTCAAAAAGGACATAGGTAAGACGATTGTCCCTTCCTGGGAATATCCTGTCCAAATGCAGCCCATCTAGGAAAGCACTCACAGCCCCACCCACAAGAGTTGCTGCAGCACACACAAACAGGCTCCCTCTTCTCCACTGCATTCAGTAGTTTTGCCAACACTTTACACTTCACCCAGCCCTCAACGTGTCCATCAACTGGCAAGACAGGAGGCAGACCTGTCACTGCTCAAAGCTCCTACCTTGGCTTGCAAGCTCTGCCCACTATGCCTACATCATCAGCCTCAGCTGCACCTCAGCATCAAGCCCAGCCTACCACTACTACCTAAGTCATCACTGCCCACTCACAACACCTCCAGCACAAGCTACCCCAGCAGAGACAGCTTCTGTCCTGCCCACACACACACATCTACAGCCCCTTAGCTCAGCACTCACAGCTTCTCCCTGAAAATGTACAATAATTCACCCCTCCCCCCACAGTCAGGGTTCTCCACCCAGGGGTCGCGACCCCCACACCAGCTTTTTATGTTGTGGTTCCATTCCTAACAGTGGCAAAATTCCAGTTGTGAAATAGCAACAAAACACATGAGGGACTGTGTTAAAGAGTCACAGCATTAGGAAGGTTGAAACCCACTGCCCTTCCCTGACCTTTGCAACCACAGCCCCCACCCACTACTCTACCTCAGCAGGTCACAGTGCCCCCCTGCTACAGGTGTTCTCTGCCAAATGAAGGTCAAGTGAGGATTCAGCCTTCTGCCCCCTCCTCAGAAAGTGACCACTCACATCATAGCCTTGGCCTGGTCCTCAAAAGGGAAAAGGGGAGCTTTGAGGCCTCAAGAACCCATGGACTTGACAGGCGTCATGGGATCCTCAAGGGGCCCTTGGTTGGTAAACTCCTCCTCTTTTCTCCTAATGAAACAGTTGCCTAGGGTAAGAATCTTTGGAAGAGCGTATGTGCCTCTATATAGCCTGAAGGAAGCCCTCAGTGGTATACATTTGTGACTGTGACCCCTGCTTTGGGTGACTCTCTGTGTTATAACCTCTTGTGAATCTGAGTGGAATGCTTCCATAGTGTGCCTGCTTATAAGCTGAGCACAGAATCCCCCAATGGAATAGCTGCTTTGGAGTTATCCACAGTCCTGTGGTGACCTCACTAAACTCATTGTTTCCACAAGCCAAAGTTAATGGAATTCTTTGTTATGTGTCTTCTGTGTTTGGGGTGGACAATCCCTTCTGCCCAGCTCCTTGGTGAAAATCACCTGGCACATGAGACCTAAAAGAAATTGACAGAGTAAAAGAGATGGGTTGCAGTGCCGTATCTGCTGGGGTAATCTAGGCACGAGCATCTTCCTCTGTGAGGCTTGCAATGGCGCATCCCCTGGCTATGGTAATAGTTTTATGCCCACTGCTACAGATAATAAAGCCTGCACGTTCGGCTCAGCAGTTGGCTCATAGGAATCTTGCCTGACTAAGGAAGAATTGCAATGGGAAGTGGACATGCGGAAGGTGTCCACCTAGGACACAGCAGCAAAAGCGAATAGAGGGAGGCTGGTCCAGAAGCTCTGAATGGGGTCCTATGGAAAGCTATTTCATTTGCCTGTTTCAACTGTTTTCTCAGAGGACTATTGCCTCTGTCTGCTAGCTTAGGCCTGGTCCTGGAAGCTCCTTACCTCTGTACACTCTAACCCAGGCCTAGGATGTTTTCAGCCTCTGAGACTTACTACTGCTAAATAAACTCACCCTTCCTTGTTCTTACTGAGCTCCAACTCCAAGGATGAGCCCAGATTTGAATTCATTACTTCATGCTCCCTGTGTCTAAGGTCCCCGGTCTCTTGATTGTATGAGTCTGAACATGTGCCTGCCTGAAAGCTGTCTTGTGATTCTGTTGTGTGTATCTCTCCCTATGTGTGTCTGTCTCTTCTGTGTTAGGGTGAGTGCCGGCTGTCTGATGATTGTGTGTGTGTGTGTTCGTGTGTGTGTGTGTATGTGTGTGTGTGTGTGTGTGTGTAAAAACTGTCTGTTCAGCTCAGCTTGTGCTGTCACCTTTCCTCTGAGAGTCTGCCTTGCCCTCCAGGAAATTCTTTTGCATGGGAAATGGCAGAAAAGGAGATCTTCCCTGTCAGCTGGCCCTCAGGCAACCTCTAAGCAGCAGGAAGCTAACAACACAGCTCTCACACTCTCAAGTCCTAAGACACAGACATGGAAGGCAGAGCAGGGAAAATACCTCAAGTCAGCCTAGGCTGGTTTCTTAGAGCCTCAAAAGAATACAGTGTAGCTTCAATTTCCCTGTCTACCTGTCTGTCTGGGGTCTGGCTTGGAGCCCTGCCTGCTTCTGAAACACAAAACTGGCCCCATGCCTGAGAACCAGGTGAGAGTGTGGTATGAACCTCGTCTCCTGAGTCCAGAGGTTCCTACGAGGTGGAGTGTGGCTTCTGCTGTACTCATGGGTCCCACACACACAATGAGTTCTAAGACACTGTAGGGAGTAACCCTACCTCCAAAAATCAGGCCTTTAGCTTTGTGTCCACAGGGACTGGCTGGGGTAAAGGCTGATTCTGGCTGATGGGACCCTGTTTGTTGCAGTGATCACACAGGGGAAGAGCTGAAACATTGTGGGCCCCTCTCTCT